>NW_021703773.1:6131663-6305930 GCF_005190385.1 Monodon monoceros | reverse complement strand
ATGTATCATATTAAAAAATTAATAAATTTCCTAATGTTGAAATAAACTTCCATACTTATTCTTAGAATAAAACCTCCTTGGATATGGCATATTCTTCCTTTAATATATTGCTATTTTTTTAGAGTAAAATGGAATTTATTAAGTAAAAATCACAGAAATGATTTAAGGAAGGTAAAAGTAAGTGCATAATTAGGAATTTGATAAGTAAACAAAAACTAATATCCAAGCTCTTTCTCATTTCTATAAAAAAATTTAAAGTGAGGAAGTCTTTATTTACTATGACTAACAGTGAGAATCATGATTTCATATCTCTTGTGAATTGCAACAGTATTGCTTTTTTTTGTTTCTTTTTAACATCTTTATTGGAGTATAATTGCTTTACAATGGTGTGTTTGTTTCTGCTGTATAACAAAGTGTATCAGCTATACATATACATATACCCTATATCTCATCCCTCTTGCATCTCCCTCCCACAGTCCCTATCCCACCCCTCTAGTTGGTCACAAAGCACCGAGCTGATCTCCCTATGCTATGTGGCTGCTTCTCACTAGCTATCTATTTGACATTTAGTAGTGTATATATGTCCATGCCACTCTTTCACTTCATCCCAGCTTCCCCTTGCCCCTCCCTGTGTCCTCAAGTCCATTCTCTATGTCTGCGTCCTTATTCCTGTCCTGCCCCTAGGTTCCTGAGAACCATTTATTTATTTATTTTTAGATTCCATATATATGTGTTAGCATATGGTCTTTGTTTTTCTCTTTCTGACTTACTTCACTCTGTATGACAGACTCTAGGTCCATCCACCTCACTGCAAATAACTCAATTTCATTTCTTTTTATGGCTGAGTAATATTCCATTGTATATATGTGCCACATCTTTATCCATTCATCTGTCGAGGGACACAGGTTGCTTCCATGTTCTGGCTGTTGTAAATAGTGCTGCAATGAACACTGTGGTACATAACTTTTTTTGAATTATGGTTTTATCAGGGTATATGCCCAGTAGTGGGATTGCTGGGTCATATGGTAGTTATATTTTAGATTTCTAAGGAACCTCCATACTGTTCTCCATAGTGGCTATATCAATTTACATTCCCACCAACAGTGCAAGAGGGTTCCCTTTCCACCACACCCTCTCCAGCATTTATTGTTTGTAGGTTTTTTGATGATGGCCATTCTGACTGGTGTGAGGTGATAGCTCATTGTAGTTTTGATTTGCATTTCTCTAATGATTAGTGATGTTGAGCATCCTTTCATGTGTTTGTTGGCAAAATGTGTATCTTCTTTGGAGAAATGTCTATTTAGGTCTTCTGTCCATTTTTGGATTGCATTGTTTGTTTTTTTGATATTGAGCTGCATGAGCTGCTTGTATATTTTGGAGATTAATCCTTTGTTAGTTGCTTTATTTGCAAATATTTTCTCCCATTCTGAGGACTGTCTTTTCATCTTGTTTAGGGTTTCCTTTGCTGTGCAAAATCTTTTAAGCTTCATTAGGTCCCATTTGTTTATTTTTGTTTTTATTTCCATTTCTCTAGGAATTGGGTCAAAAAGGATCTTGCTGTGATTTATGTCATAGAGTGCTTCTGCCTATGTTTTCCTCTAAGAGTTTTATAGTGTCTGGCCTTACATTTAGGTCTTTAATCCATTTTGAGTTTATTTTTGTGTATGGGTTAGGGAGTGTTCTAATTTCATTCTTTTACATGTAGCTGTCCAGTTTTCACAGCACCACTTATTGAAGAGGATGTCTTTTCTCCATTGTATATTCTTGCATCCTTTATCAAAGATAATGTGACCATCTGTGCATAGGATTATCTCAGGGCTTTCTATCCTGTTCCACTGATCTATATTTCTGTTCTTGTGCCAGTACCGTACTGTCTTGATTACTGTAGCTTTGTAGTATAGTTTGAAGTCAGGGAACCCAATTCCTCCAGCTCCATTTTTCTTTCTCAAGATCGCTTTGGCTATTTGGGGTCTTTTGTGTTTCGATACAAATTGTGACATTTTTTGTTCTAATTCTGTGAAAAATGCCATTGGTAGTTTGATAGGGATTGCATTGAATGTGTAGATTGCTTTGGGTAGTATAGTCATTTTCACAATGTTGATTCTTCCAATCCAAGGACATGGTATATCTCTCCATCTGTTTGTATCACCTTTAATTTCTTTCATCAGTGTCTTATAGTTTTCTGCATACAGGTCTTTTGTCCCCTTAGGTAGGTTTATTCCTAGCTATTTTATTCTTTTTGTTGCAGTGGTAAATGGGAGTGCTTCCTTAATTTCTCTTTCAGATTTTTCATCTTTAGTATATAGGAATGCAGGAGATTTCTGTGCATTTATTTTGTATCCTGCTACTTTACCAAATTCACTGATTAGCTCTAGTAGTTTTCTGGTAACATCTTTAGGATTCTCTATGTATAGTATCATGTCATCTGCAAACAGTGACAGCTTTACTTCTTCTTTCCCGATTTGGATTCATTTTATTTCTTTTTCTTCTCTGATTGCTGTGGCTAAAGCTTCCAAAGGTATGTTGAATAACAGTGGTGAGAGTGGACAGCCTTGTCTTGTTCCTGATCTTAGTGACAATGGTTTCAGTTTTTCACCATTGAGAACAATGTTGGTTGTGGGTTTGTTATATATAGCCTTTATTATGTTGAGGTAAGTTCCCTCTATGCCTACTTTCTGGAGGGTTTTTATCATAAATGGTGTTGAATTTTGTCAAAAGCTTTTAGTGCATCTATTGAGATGATCATATGGTTTTTCTCCTTCAGTTTGTTAATATGGTTTATCACATTGATTTATTTGCATATATTGAAGAATCCTTGCATTCCTGGGATAAACCCCACTTGATCATGGTGTATGATCCTTTTAATGTGCTGTTGGATTCTGTTAGCTAGTATTTTGTTGAGGATTTTTGCATTTATGTTCATCAGTGATATTGGCCTGTAGCTTTCTTTCTTTGTGACATTTTGTCTGGTTTTGGTATAAGGGTGATGGTGGCCTCGTAGAATGATTTTGGGAGTGTTCCTCCCTCTGCTATATTTTGGAAGAGTTTGAGAGGGACAGATGTTAGCTCTTCTCTAAATGTTTGATATAATTTGCCTGTGAAGCCGTCTGGTCCTGGGCTTTTGTTTGTTGGAAGATTTTAACCACAGTTTCAATTTCAGTGCTTGTGATTGGTCTGTTTATATTTTCTATTTCTTCCTGGTTCCATCTTGGAAGGTTGTGCTTTTCTAAGAATTTGTCCATTTCTTCCAGGTTGTCCATTTTATTGGCACGTAGTTGCTTGTAGTAACCTCTCACGATCCTTTGTATTTCTGCAGTGTCCATTGTTACTTTTCCCTTTTCATTTCTAATTCTGTTGATTTGAGTCTTCTCCCTATTTTTCTTGATGAGTCTGGCTAGTGGTTTATCAATTTTGTTTATCTTCTCAAAGAACCATCTTTTAGTTTTATTGATCTTTGCTATTGTTTCCTTCATTTCTTTTTCATTTATTTCTGATCTGATCTTTATGATTTCTTTCCTTCTGCTAACTTTGGGGGTTTTTTGTTCTTCTTTCTCTAATTGCTTTAGGTGTAAGGTTAGGTTGTTTATTTGAGATGTTTCTTGTTTCTTGAGGTAGGATTGTATTACTATAAACTTCCCTCTTAAAACTTCTTTTGCTGCATCCCATAGGTTTTGGGGCATTGTGTTTTCATTGTCATTTGTTTCTTGGTATTTTTTGATTTCCTCTTTGATTTCTTCAGTAATATCTTGGTTATTTAGTAGTGTATTGTTTAGCCTCCATGTGTTTGTATTTTGTACAGATTTTTTCCTGTAATTGATATCTAGTCTCATAGCATTTTGGTTGGAAAAGATACTTGATATAATTTCGGTTTTCTTAAATTTACCAAGGTTTGATTTGTGACCCACGATATGGTCTATCCTGGAGAATGTTCCATGAGCACTTGAGAAGAAAGTGTATTCTGTTGTTTTTGGATAGAATGTCCTATAAGTATCAGTTAAGTCCATCTTGTTTAATATATCATTTAAAACTTGTGTTTCCTTATTTATTTTCAATTTGGATGATCTGTCCCTTGGTGAAAGTGGGGTGTTAAAGTCCCCTACTATGATTGTATTACTGTCTATTTCCCTTTTTATGGCTACTAGCATTTGCCTGACATATTGAGGTGCTCTTATGTTGGGTGCATAAATATTTACAATTGTTGTATCTTCTTCTTGGATTGATTCCTTGATCATTATGTAGTGTCCTTCTTTGTCTCTTGTAATAGTCTTTATCTTAAAGTCTATTTTGTCTGACATGAGAATTGCTACTCCAACTTTCTTTTGATTTCCATTTGCATGGAATATCTTTTTCCAGCCCCTCACTCTCAGTCTGTATGTGTCCCTAGGTCTGAAGTGGGTCTCTTGTAGATAGCATATATATGGGTCTTGTTTTTATATCCATTCAGCCAATCTTTGTCTTTTGGTTCAAGCATTTAATCCATTTACATTTAAGGTAGTTATTGATATGTATGTTCCTATTACCATTTTCTTAATTGTTTTGGGTTTGTTGTTGTAGGTCTTTTCCTTCTCTTGTGTTTCCTGCCTAGAGAAGTTCCTTTAGCATTTGTTGTGAAGCTGGTTTTGTGGTGTTGAATTCTCTGAGCTTTTGCTTGTCTGTAAAGATTTTAATTTCTCCATCGAATCTGAATGAGATCCTTGCTGGGTAGAGTAATCTTGGTTGTAGGTTTTTCCCTTTCATCACTTTAAATATGTCTTGCCACTCCCTTCTGGCTTGCAGAATTTCTGCTGAAAGATCAGCTGTTAACCTTATGGGGATTCCCTTGTATGTTATTGGTTGTTTTCCCTTGCTGCTTTTAATATTTTTTCTTTGTATCAAATTTTTGATAGTTTGATTAATATGTGTCTTGGCATGTTCCTTCTTGGATTTATCCTGTTTGGGGCTCTCTGCACTTCCTGGACTTGATTGACTATTTCTTTTCCCATATTAGGGAAGTTTTCAACTATAATCTCTTCAAATATTTTCTCAGTCCCTTTCTTTTTCTCTTCTTCTTCTGGGACCCCTATATTTTGCAGGTTGGTGCATTTCATGTTGTTCCAGAGGTCTCTGAGATGGTCCTCAATTCTTTTCATTCTTTTTTCTTTATTCTGCTCTACATTAGTTATTTCCACTATTTTATCTTCCAGGTCATGTATCCATTCTTATGTCTCAGTTATTCTGTTATTGATTCCTTCTAGAGAATTTTTAATTTCATTTATTGTATTGTTCATCATTGTTTGTTTGCTCTTTAGTTCTTCTAGGTCCTTGTTAAACATTTCTTGTATTTTCTCCATTCTATTTCCAAGATTTTTGATCATCTTTACTATCATTACTCTGAATTCTTTTTTCAGTAGACTGCCTATTTCCTCTTCATTTGTTTGGTCTGGTGGGTTTTTGCCTTGCTCCTTCATCTGCTATGTGTTTCTCTGTCTTCTCATTTTGCTTAACTTACTGTGTTTGGGGTCTCCTTTTCACAGGCTGCAGGTTTACAGTTCCCATTGTTTTTGGTGTCTGACCCCAGTGGCTAAGGTTGGTTCAGTGGGTTGTGTAGGCTTCCTGGTGGAGCGGACTGGTGCCTGTGTTCTGGTGGTTGAGGCTGGATGTTGTCTTTCTGGTGGGCAGGACTGCATCCAGTGGTATGTTTTGGGGTCTCTGTGACCTTATTATGATTTTAGGCAGCCTCTCTGCTAATTGTTGGCATTGTGTTCCTGTCTTGCTAGTTGTCTGGCTTAGGGTGTCCAGCCCTGTAGCTTGCTGGTCATTGAGTGGAGCTGGGTCTTAGTGTTGAGATGAAGATCTCTGGGAGAGCTTTCACTGTTTGATATTACATGGAGCAGGGAGGTCTCTCGTGGACCAATGTCCTGAACTCGACTCTCCCACCTCAGAGACACAGGCCTGACACCCGGCCGGAGCACCAAGATCCTGTCAGCCACGTGGTTCAGAAGAAAAGGGAGAAAAAGAAAAAGAAAGAAAGAAAGAAAGAGAGAGAGAGAGAGAGAGAGAGAGAGAAAGAAAGAAAAAAATCAAATACTTATTAAAATTAAAAATATATTTTTTAAATAAAAAAATTTTTAAGTAATAAAATAAAAAAGAAAGAAAGAAGAGAGCAACCAAGCCAAAAAACAAATCCACCAATGATAACAAGAACTAAAAACTACACTAAAAAAAAAAAAAAGATAGACAGGACCCTAGGACAAATGGTAAAAGCAATGCTATACAGACAAAATCACACAAAGAAGTATACACATACACACTCACAAAAAGAGAAAAGGGAAAAACATGTCTATATATATATATATAAAAGAAGAAAGAGAGCAACCAAATCAATAAACAAATCTACCAATGATAATAAACTCTAAATACTAAACTAAGATAAACATAAAACCAGAGACAAATTAGATGCTGAGAGCAAACCTCAAGCTATAGTTGCTCCCAAAGTCCACTGCCTCAATTTTTGGATGATTCGTTGTCTATTCAGATATTCCAGAGATGCAGGGTACAACAAGTTGATTGTGGAGATTTAATCTGCTGCTCCTGAGGCTTCTGGGAGAAAATTTCCCTTTCTCTTCTTTGTTCGCACAGCTCCCGGGACTCAGCTTTGGATTTGGCCCCGCCTCTGCCTGTAGGTCGCCCTCTGGCATCTGTTCTTCGCCCAGACAGGAGAGGGTTAAAGGAGCCGCTGATTAGGGGGCTCTGGCTCACTCAGGCCGGGGGGAGGGAGGGGTACGGAATGCGGGGCGAGCCTGCAGCGCAGAGGCCAGCATGACGTTGCACCAGTCTGAGGCGCGCCGTGTGTTCTCCTGGGGAAGTTGTCCCTGGATCACGGGACCCTGGCATTGGTGGGCTGCACAGGCTCCCGGGAGGGGGGTGTGGATAGTGACCTGTGCTTGCACACAGGCTTCTTGGTGGCAGCCGCAGCAGCCTTAGCGTCTCATGCCCATCTCTGGTGTCTGCACTGATAACCATGGCTCACGCCCATCTCTGGAGCTCGTTTAGGCAGTGCTCTGATTCCCCTTTTCTTTTCTCGTGCACCCTGAAACAGTGGTCTCTTGCCTCTTAGGCAGTTCCAGACTTTTTCCTGGACTCCCTCCCAGCTAGCTGTGGCGCACTAGCTCCCTTCAGACTGTGTTCACACAGCCAACCCCCGTCCTCTCCCTGGGGTCTGACCTCTGAAGCTGGAGCCTCAGCTCCCAGCCCCTGCCTGCCACGGCGGGTGAGCAGAGAAGCCTCTCGGGCTGATGAGTGCTGGTTGGCACTGATCCCCCGTGTGGGAATCTTTCCGCTTTGCCCTCTGCACCCCTGTTGCTGTGCTCTCCTCCATGGCTCCGAAGCTTCCCTGCTGCCACCTCCCGTCACCGCCCGCGAAGAGGCTTCCTAGTGTGTGGAAACCTTTCCTCCTTCACAGCTCCCTCCCACTGGTGTAGGTCTTGTCCCTATTCTTTTGTCTCTGTTTTTTCTTTTTTCTTTTGCCCTACCCAGGTACGTGGGGAGTTTCTTGCATTTTGGGAAGTCTGAGGTCTTCTGCCAGCATTCAGTAGGTGTTCTGTAGGAGTTGTTCCACATGTATATGTATTTGTGATGTATTTGTGGGGAGGAAGGTGATCTCCATGTCTTACTCCTCCACCACCTTGAAGGTCTCTCTATATTGCTATATTTGACTTAATATTTTTCTCAGGATTTTTATGTCTTTAGTCAAGTGAAATTGATCTCTATTTTTCCTTTGAGATACTTTGTCAAGTTTCATTATGAGTCAAAAATTGAGGTTGAAGATATTCCATATTTGTTATGCTCTGGAGAAATGTATGTGATCTGGGTATTCTGTTTTTGTTATTATGGAATTGCCCACAAAACTATCCAGACCTGGTGCCTTTTTGGTGAGCCTCAAAGAGAAGGGGCGATTTGTTGTCTATTTTTTACATATTCTTGAGTCAATTTTGGAATGTTTTGGAAACATTTTCAGTTTCCCAGGATGAGGAAAACCATTCCATCTAGATTTTCAGATTTATTGGAATCATGCTGCATATAATATTTCCTTAATGTTTTTAATATTTAATTTGAAAACATTTGTGGTTATGCACTGTGGTAGGCTGAATAAAATCTCCCCCAAAAGATATCCATGTCCTAATCCCCAGAAACTGTAAATTTCAACTTGTAAGGCAAAAAGGACTTATAGATGCGACTAAGGTAAGGATCTTGAAATGGGGAGATTAGTGTGGAGTAACCAGGTGACTCCTATATGGAATCACGAAAGTCCTTATAAAAGGGGGAGAGGCAGGGTCTTCCCTGGTGGCGCAGTGGTTGAGAGTCCGCCAGCCGATGCAGGGGACATGGGTTCATGCCCCAGTCCGGGAGAATCCCACATGCCACGGAGCGGCTGGGCCCGTGAGCCATGGCCGCTGAGCCTGCGCGTCCGGAGCCTGTGCTCCACAACGGAAGAGGCCACAGCAGTGAGAGGCCCGCGTACCACAAAGAAAAAAAAAAAAGGGGGGGGGGGAGAGAGGCAGGAAAGTCAAAGAAGGAAGTGGGAGATATGATGACAGAAGCAAGAAGTTAGAGTGATGTGAGGAAGAGGTCATGAGACAAGGAATGCAGATGCCTCCAGAATCTAGAAAAGGCAAGGAAATACTCTCCCTTAGAGCCTCCAAAAGATGTCAGCCCTGCCCACACCGTGACAGTGACTATAGCTCACTGAAACTGACTCACAACTGTAAGAGAATAAATTTGTGTTCTTTTAAGCCACGAAATTTATGGTTGTTACACTAGCCATAGAAAACTGATACATGAAATCTTTTTCTTGTCAAAGTATAATCTTTTTAATTGGGGGGGTGGTATTTTTAAAGAACCACCTCTTTTTTTTTTTCTAATTCATTCATTTCTGGTTTTATTTTTGCTGATTCTTACCTCTTACCTTCCTTGGTTTTCTTTATTTTTATTTCTTTTGCTTCTTGAATTCAATTATTACTTTTCACTTTTTCTAATTAATAAAGTCCATTGAGCATACGAAGCATGCTTTAAAAAGAGTTTTTGTCATGTTCCATAACTTTTGCTATGCAGGGTTTCAGGCTTATAATAATTTAAAATAAACTGTCATTTCTATTTTGATTCCCTTTCTGCCCATCACAGGTTTTTTTAAGTTGTTTTAGGTTTTGGAGGGTTTTCTTATTTTCATCTCAAATTTTTAAAGTATTTGGCAAATATTATTCTATTTGTAAGTTTGAATTTTAACGCATTGATCCATTGCAGTCAGAAAACGTGGCTGATAAACTTTCTGCTTCAGGGAGGTTATTACTATAAAATTTCAGCTTGTGTAGATGCCTCACTGGCCCTTTGAGAGAATGAGCATCTTGGTTTTGTGGGGAATATGATTCCATATATAACTGAGAAATCACACTTCATTATTATGTTATCTGTATCCTCTATGTTTTTATTTATATCCATGGCAAAGAGTTCTGTCTTTACCCCATAGGCATGAGGGTTTTAGGTGGGAGTTACATGATAAAGATTACATATTTAGAAAGACCACCCCGAGGGTAGGAAGACAGAATGTGGGTTAAGTGACAAGCAGGGGGCACTTAGGAGACAACCCCCCCCCTCCGAAACGTAGATGGACATGAGGAATGCCTGAACTATGCAGTGAAGACAGAAAGTAAAAGCACAAGAGGTACTTAGAAATCATTTAGCCCAACCCACTCATATTATAGATGAGAAACCCAAGGCCAGCCACAGGATGGAAATAACGTACCCAAGGTCACATGGACAATTGACAACAGAGGAGTTGGATTCAAATCCAAGCCCCCTTGGGCTCCTTGCACCATGCCATCATTTTGGAGTCCCCAGGAACAGCTCCACAATTCTGTACGTTTCCCTTGTCCGTTCTGCAAAGACACCTAACCCTCTTCATTCTCTATTTTGTCATTAACGACCAAACTCTTCAAGAAAGTCATCATTCCCTCAGCCCAAAGAGTCTATTGGAGCCCACCTTGATGAAGCACTGATAAACACTGTTCTGAGAGCCCCAGACACTGCCCCACCCAAGGCACACACACAAATAGCAGTGAACCCAACAGGCACCCCACACAGGTCAACGTTACCTTCCGACATCACCAGCCCCACTGAAGTGAATTTGCATCACAATCGTGTCAAGGTTAAATGCATTTTGGTACACATTAAAAAGCAATTGGTTTTGAGCATTAGGGACATTAATAAATGTCACATTATTTTTTTTTAATAAGATAGGAAAAAAACCTTTTTTTCTTCCTCTTACTATAGAGTGCTGAGAATTCTTTCTGCCAGGTTTCATTTCCCTTGCATCTCCTTGTTGTCCTGAGCAGTATGCGGTACTTTTTTGGAGGGGTAAGGCCTCCTGAACTTTCGTAAGTCTGGATGTACTTCAGAAATATCACCATGTTTGTTACTGTGTCGGGATTTGGTACCACTGCCCCACCTTGGGAAAATGTGGCAACACTAAGATACCCCTACAGTGGCTGATGCTCCAGAAAGTGATAAAAGACTTAAAAATGATTGATAGGCAGATCCACTGCTGCCGGCTCACAGTGGGCACCTAGCTATCTGTGCTGACCCACAGGTGCCTCTGGGGGGACCAGCTATTCACCAGCTCCACTCCTACAGGAGGAAGTGAAGATGTTTAGACCTATTTGCAGTGTCGAGGAGAATGAGGACAAGTGGGAGAGCATCACTCTCTGAGACAGACAGCATCTCCATGGTGGGATGCAGAGAGGCATAGCCCGCATCTAGAACATGGCAGGCACGGAGACTGATGCTCTGTCCTGGCTTCTCCTCCATTATTCCCAACTCCGTCCTCTCCCAAGGTCCCCGGGAGGAGAAGTGACCCTGTTGAAAACAGGGCAACAGTATCATAAAACATACCCCAGGTGACTATTTCAAAGGAATTGGAAAAGGTGACATTTTCCATTATGGCCCAGTGTGCCAGTTAATATTCCCCTTTTCTTAACCACAGGCTCTCCCCTGCCACCTGCAGACTCTGGACTGCGCTTCTAATCGGTACTGCGGAGGACTCTCAATGAGAGGGTTTGTCTTGCTGACACATCTTATTTCCACTCTTGTTGGCATGCAGAAGGTTACTTTGTTTATGTCTCATTCCAGCTGGGCCACAGTGGGACCCTATCTGATGAGCTGAAATGGCTAGAAGATTGCTCCCAACTTGGTCAGCCACCAGGCAAAGACCTCACTATGCCAACCCTCTCCCACCTCCGCAAGCACACCCTCACCTGCCCCCCTGCCCAGGGTGCTTATGGTCACCGAATACCCTGGATAGGTCCCAGCTGAGTGTGCTTTGTACAAACAACTAAAACTTTGTACCTGGATAAGAGAAGAAAGTAATCACTGTTTGTAATGTTTTCTCCCACAGAAGCTCATTTCTAGGCCAAGGAGCTGGTGACATGGTAGACAGCATGTGTGTGTTGGAATCGAGAAGAGTCTGGGTTTTATTCCCTCATCCAACAAGACCTTTGTCCAGTGACCACCATGTACCAGGTACCCTTCCAGGTGCTGGCAATCTGCCAGTGAATAGCAGCCCAAATGATGCAAAGTCCCACTCATGTGGGAACCACATTCTACTGGGAACCAATGGTAAACCAACAACACTGGGCCAATGGCATCGCCTCTCGGGCGGTGACATTTCTTAATTTATCAAACGGGACTAACAATGACAGCTGCCTGATGGGGCCATTGTGCCCTTTGGTAAAGTGCTACACAGATGTTTGTTATCATCATTAATATTTTCACAGCCTAGACCCAAGGAGCGGTATTCTTAAGAGAAGAGGAGAGAAACTGGAATGTGAATGTCCTGACTCTCTCTGGCCAAGGAAGTTCAGCACAGCCTCCGATTGGGGCCTTCCCAAGCTCACTTGGGGGCATGATTTCTCTACTGTCCCTACACACTATCTCCCTTTGTTATTGTGTTTGACACACTGTGCAGGTGTGGACATCATGATAGTCTGGAGTGCCCACGCCCTTTCTCATCCAACTACCGAGCCCCAGTGCCTAGTATAGTGAAGCCATTTCCTAGGTAGTTATGAACCATCAAATTTAGAGGAATAAATTATGAATAAGTGGGAATGAATGAATAAGGAGTCTCTGAGTACTGTTGTTCTACGTGTTGCATACTCGCTACGCTGTACCCTAAAAGAGCAGCCCATAGATGACATTGTCCTGCAAGCTTCTCATTGTCCCTCAAACCTGCCCATCTCCTCCTACAAATACAATCCAAAAGATGGACGGCCTGTCATCTCCTGATATCTTTCCATTGCTCATTGTAAAATGTTGCTACACTGGAGCAGGTGGACCATCTCTCATGACCTGCACACCTGATGGCTTTGATCAGACCATCTTCCAGGCTGACCTTCTAGAACCAAAAGTCAACAGAGCCCTAGTTTTAGTCACAGGGACAGTGTCATGCTGAGCAGGATGTATGTGTGGCTTCTCCCCATCTCCCAGGTGTCTGCCCCAGGGCTTACTTCACCTCTCAAGCAAGGACTTTGAAATCAGAGCCACCCAGTTCTGAATTCAAGCTCTGCCATCCACCAAGTAAATTTTCCTCCCTGAGTCTCACTCAGTTTCTGTGTTTATAAAATAGAGTTGATGATATTTTGATGTTTATTAGGAATATTACGAATATTTTATAAGATTATTAACCATTCAATTTATAAATTAAAGTGTGCCATAGTACATCACACATTGATGGCTCAATTTTTTTGGGGGGGGGGGTACGCGGGCCTCTCACTGCTGTGGCCCCTCCCGCCGCGGAGCACAGGCTCCGGACGCGCAGGCTCAGCGGCCATGGCTCATGGGCCCAGCCGCTCCGCGGCACGTGGGATCCTCCCGGACCGGGGCACGAACCCGTGTCCCCTGCATCGGCAGGCGGACTCTCAACCACTGCGCCACCAGGGAAGCCCTGATGGCTCAGTTTTTAAAAACCAAATCCTCCTTTTTATCTAAAAAAACAGAAATTTTTGGATCCTTAAAATAACACTGCCTTTTTAAAATTTCATCACTGATTTTTGTTTGTTCATTTGTTTTGAAGTATAGTTGATTTACAATGTCATGTTAGTTTCAGGGGTACAGCAAAGTGATTCAGTTATGCATATATATATATATATATATATATATATTCTTTTTCAGATTCCTTTTCCTTTTAGGTTATTACAAGATATTGAGTAGAGTTCCCTGTGCTGTACAGTAGGTCCTTGTTGGTTATCTATTTTATATATATAGTAGTGTGTATATGTTAATCCCAAACTTCTAAATTACCCCTTCCCCCCCTTCCCCTTTGGTAACCATAAGTTTTTCTATGTCTGTGGACCTATTTCTGTTTTATACATAAGTTCATTTGTATCATTTTTTTAGATTCCACATATAAGCGATATCATATGACACTTGTTAGGAATATTGTGAATATTGAAGAGATAATTCATGTGAAGTAAGGAGTCTAATGAATAGCAGGTGCTCAATAAATGGCAATAACGACATTAGCTGAGGGTTACTCTGGGCCTGGCCCGGTTCTCAGGACTCCGCATCTATTCGCTCAGTTAACCCTCCTGACAACTCTATGGGTAGATAATTTAAATGAGCATAAATACAAAATAATAAATATACAAATACAGGCAGACCTGAGTTTTTGTGCTTTGCAGATATTCTGTTTTTTACAAGTTGTGGATTTGTGGCAACCCTGCCTCGAGCAAGCCTATTGGTACAATTTTTCAAGCAGCATTTGCTCCCTTTGTGTCTCTGTGTCACATTTGAATAATTCTCAAAATATTTCAAACTTTTACATTATTATCATATGTGTCATGACGGTCTGTGATCAGTGAACTTTGATGTTACCGCTACGACTCACTGAAGGCTCAGAGGATGGGTAGCACTTTTTAGCAACAAAGTAATTTTTAATTAAGGTATGTGCATTGTTTTTTTAAGACATAATGCTATTGCATTATGTCTTAAAAAACTAAAAAATATTCATGTGACTTGGTTTATTGCCATATTAGCTTTATTGCCGTAGTCTAGAACTGAACCCGAAGTGTCTCTGAGGTCTGCCTGCAATAAATATAATATAAATATAATATGATACCTATATTGATAGATCGAGAAAAAAGAGAAACTAAAGCACAAAGATGCTACATAACCTGCCCCGGACCACTCAGCTGTAAGTCCTGGGTCAGGATTCATTCTCCATCCCCCTGACTCCAGACCCCCCTCTCTGATTCCTGATGTTTATCTACTGACTTATTACACGAGTTCCCTAAAAGTGTTTAATTCCACCTCCCAGCCCGGATGCCACGGGATGCACATCCGCATCCGTGTCTTCCCCGGATGAACGGCAGGGCATGTAAAGCCTGGGTCTGTGCTTGGTACAGGAGACCCTCAATGAAGAATCTACCTACCCATTCTGAGAAGTTGCCAGCCTCTGTGCTGAGGACCAGAGCCTAGGCACTATGGCGAAAGGAACCAAACAGGTGGCCTCCATCCGGGAGGGAAGGCTGGAGAAGGAAATTCAGGCCTTTAGGGCCATGCAAGGCTTCCAGGACTGAGAGAGGCCAGCAAAGCCACTCCAGGACTCAGGAGGTCTGGGCTTCGATTGACATTCTCTTTTAGGGAGGCCAGTGATCCAGATGAGAATTGTTGCTTCCTTGGATGACAGATGGAGCTCAAGAAAATCTCAGCTTGACCCAGGCATAGAGAGGCAAAAAGAAGCAGTGAGAGCACCAGCTTCTCTTCCCCTGCAGAAGCACTTCCCGTGTGACTTGACCAATTCTTAGTCCATTCTGCTCCGTGTCTTTATCTCCTCCGCCGTCTGTCCCATCTCCCTGCTAGACGGCAGCTCTGTAGAGGTAGAAGCTAGGTCCTTTGGCATCTCATGACACCTGCCTTTGGTGAATGCTGCACATGGACCGTTTGATTTGTCCCATCCATGGAGCAGGGAATTCCACACATGGGGCACAGAAACTCTGTCAGCATCAAGAACAAAGAGTCAAGGAGGGAATTCACACTTCTGGAAAGAGTGTCGCATACATGTCCTGGCGTGTGGGACAGACACAGCGCACTCCTTCTCTGCCAATTCTTACGTCCTGGGCTCCCCCAAAATACGATACTCAGAGCAATGTCTAATGCCTCCCAGCCCACAGTGAGGGGCGCTTCTCCCTGTTCTCTGCTCTGCCCTGGAGGAAACACCACCCAGCGTCCCCTGGGAGCTCAGACCTGGCCCTAAAGGGACCATCGCCCTCTGCCAGAGAAAGCGTAAGCCTGACTCGCCAGCTGAGTGCAGCTGTGGCTGCTGGTTAAGAGCCTCCCTGCGTGCAATAACCTCTCATTATATTTTAATGTTGTTGTAACTTTATGGCTTAATCAGTATTTGCAATTTGTCAGTAGCCTGGGCGGCCGTAAAATTGTTTTCCAGGTACTGAAGCATCCCATCAACATTTGTAAAGCAGTGGTTCTCAGCTTATCAGGCCCATAAAATTCCCTGGCAATTTGACAGATATAATAACTTTTTTTATCAAGTGTCTAATTTGAGAGGAAATTAAGCCATATGTTACCCGCAGCTCGCATTGGGGTTGGGAGCTCCTCAGCCTCCGAATCTCTCAGGGATGGCCCTCTCCCTCACCCCATCTGTCCTCTTCAGCCAAGGGCTAGAGTTCATGCTTGCCCCTTGCCCAGAGCCTACTGTCACCCCCACGGAGCTGGGGGAAGGTATCCAGGTGGCCGTGGTGTGAGTGTTGCGGGCATCCTTGATGAGACAGTGCTTTCACACCAGGGCTCCAGCAGCGGCTGAGAAATTAGTCATCAGAAAGAGAGGGAAAGCCCTGCTAATCTCTCCCCTCTGAGTCTCCCCACAGGCTTCTCACAGGCTGGTGCTCCCCAGGCCTAATCCCATCTTGGGGATTTTCAAGTGTTCCTTTCTCTTGGGATGATGTTGAACCAAAGAAGAATTTGGGTCAAGGATTACATTGTGTGCGTATATATACCTCCTTGCCCCACCAGGCCCAAATTATGACCGACCTATAAACCCCCCAACATCAGCATTCATGTGGTCCAGTCATGTGGATCAAGCTCCTTTCCCCTCCAGCCCTACCGTGCACTACCAGAGGGCACGCTGGCCGGGCCGGTTCTCATCTGCTCTCCAACACTCAGCTACAAGAACCACCACCATAACCCCCAGCCTTAGACAGTCATCCTAGGAAAAGAATCTGGACCGTGGGACAGTATCACTCATCACCATTCAGTTGGCATTTACCAGGCAATCCCTTCCTGGCCAGCAGCATCCTAGGCCCTGAGGGATTCAGAGATAACACAGTCCCTGCCCTCAAGGGTCCCACTTTCTAACAGAGGAAATTAACCAGAATAGCAAAGGTTAGAGCCACAAGAGAGCTGTGTGGGATCCTAGGGGAACACAGAAGGGACCAAAATTGCAGTAGAGCTGTGGAGGGCTGTCCTCTGGGAACAGAGAAGGGGCCACAACCCAGCCTGACTCGCAGAGAGTAACTCCAGAGAAGGCTTCTCAGTGGTGTCTCTTGACACAGACCCCTATACATGAATAAAAGCTAGTTTGGTACCCAAGGATGAAGAAGGGCCATTGATGCAGAAGGATGTACAGGTTTGCAAGCACAGAAACTCAGAGGAGATTGAGAGTCTGGCAAACATGAGAAAGAACCAGAAAGCTGCTTGGTGGACCAAAGACTGTGGCTGTGGACACAGAGGACACCTGGACAGAGAGGCAAGAGCCAGGTCCATAGGGTCTAGTACGCCAGGCTAAAAGAGTTTGGGGCCAATTCTGCAATTGCAGGGACCCATCAGAGGATTTGAGGCAGGAGGCTCACATGACCACAATCAATTTTAGATCACAATTCCATCAAGGTCATGAAAACCTAGATGGAGGTAGAAAGATAAGTCTGCAGTCAGTCTGTAAAAGATGTTTGTCATTTTTTGGCTGTCAAAAATTCAGTACTTGGGGCTTCCCTGGTGGCACAGTGGTTTAGAGTCCCCCTGCCGACGCAGGGGACACGGGTTCGTGCCCCGGTCCGGGAGGATCCCACATGCCGCGGAGCGGCTGGGCCCGTGAGCCATGGCCGCTGAGCCTGCGCGTCCAGAGCCTGTGCTCTGCAGCGGGAGAGGCCACAACAGTGAGAGGCCCACACACCAAAAAAAAAAAAAAAAATTCAGTACTTCCCCTCATATCCCCCTCACCACCTTCCTACCAGCACCCTGATGTCACTTTGTGTAGTTTTGGAAGGAGACAGTTCCCTCTTCTGTCACCAAAGGGGCAAGATTTTCCATCTCACCACCACTCGGGAGTTGCCCGGAGAAGGCTTATGACACACACAGCCAATCCGACACTCCATTCTAGGAACTTGGCGTGTTGAGAAGGTAGCAAAACAGCAGATTTCTCACAGACTGTGGCATATTTATTTTCCCAAAACGGCCACGGCCATATTTCTGATCCCACATGCTCTTCCAGAGCCAGGAGGAGAAGTCTATTCTTTCTCCAGGACAGAAGCAGTGGAAGTAAGGCTGCAAGACTTCAGAGGCAGTGTTATCAGAAGTGAAATGGTTTCTATCTGCCTCATTCTCTCACAAGAAGCTTGCCCTTGGAGCCCAGCCACAATGTTGCAAGGAAGCCCAGACCACCCAGAGGAGGCATGGGGAGGGGTTCTGGCCAACAGTCCAGCTAAGGCTCCAGCCAGCAGACAAGTGCATGATGGAGCCTCCGGGTGATCCCAGGCCCCAGCCTTCAAGCTGTCCCAGCTGACACCAAGTAGAACTAGAGACAAGCTGTCCCTCCAAGCTATGCCCAAGTTGCAGATTCGTGAGCAAAATAAATGTTGTCATTTCAGCCACTAAGCTTTGGGTAGTTTTTTACATGGAACAATGGAACAGTGACCTTGAATGGAGATTGAATTGCCTGATCTCCGGAGATCTCTTAATTCCTGGCTATTTCCTTGTCCTAATTTCCTACCTTCCCACCAATGCTGTGTCACCAGATATCCTTCCAATAGACATTGTGACTGTGTGACACAGCAAGATTGGGTGTCTGTTGCTGCAGTCACTGCCCCTGACTGGTGAGAAGCCTATTGTCATGGTCTGAGAACAGATGTGATGGTGGGGAGGGGTTGGAGCCCAGGACACAAAATCCAACAGGACTGGAGGAAGATATGGGAAAGGATGCAGGCAAGGATGCTTCTCACGTTTCTAACTGGGCCATGGGGCAGATGCTCATGCCATTCGGTGAGGAATATAATTCAAGAGAAAGCAGCTCTCAGGGAACTAAAACATGCAAACGAATTCCAAGTTCAGCTATCAACTTGGCGATTTAGAGATGCCTGCAAGGGACACACATGGAGCCATCTACAATACACAGGAGCACAGCCATAGCTTCCTGGCTTTGCCACGTGACTTAAGAGACACAGTGCTATGGACCAGGATAAAAGTCTCCTAGAGATGCAGGAATCTGAGGAAAGCTAAGCCTTAACACTGTTCAGACTGAATGTTTAACTCTAAAAAGTGCCCTCTGTTGGGTGTGTGTGTGAATGTGCACATGCGTGTAGGCAGCCCTGTGAATATTTGTACCTTTTCCAATCAAAACTGAAAGGGAGCAGCATCTTCTGTTTTTTTCACGTGATCCCACCGTGTCTGATGGACCAGCTCAAAAGGTTGATGACTGACTTAACAGAAGCACAAGAATAACCGTGCATTTATGTAAAGTCTTTCTCCAAGGAGCTCTCCGCACTCTGTAGATAATGGACTTATTTATCCTTGGAGCACCTCTGTGAGGCACTTACAGGACAAGGGTGACCAGACTCATGGAATAAATAATGGCAAGAACAGCATGAAATTAAGCTAGCCAATAAGTCTGAGGTCCAGGAGGAGATGGGATGGGCCCAAGGTCACCCAGCTAGTTGGGAACTACTCAAACCTTTGTGCCATGATGGCATGATTCATATTCACCCCGAATGTCCCCTGGGGTTGCTCAGTCCTGTCACCTGTACGGTATGAATGTGGTTGTAAGGAATTAAGAGGTAAATCCGCCAGATGGACTGGTTTGGACTGGCCAGCACTTCCTTTTCCAGCCAAGCATTTTCTTGCCCGCCAACAAGCACAAAATGACTGCTTGAAAACCCAGAGACGAAATCCATCTAAGTAACTGGGAAACTGGCCTGGCTGACTCTGCTTAAAAAAAAAAAATCCCAACACCTGTCCCGTGAAAGCCACAGCAGCACCCGTCATAAAAAGCCCTCTCTTGGCCAGAATGGGTTTGCTCCAGAGGCTCCAAGTGAAAGCAGAAGTGGAATAAGGGCTATATTACTGTATTTGTTTAAATTTCATGTTGGTGAACGTCTGTGACGCAGGAGACAGGTTTATGGAGAGAGAAATAAAATGTTGACAAATGGCCCTGTAATCAACTGGAACACGCAATAAATCATTAGAATGCCAATAACACTTCCAGGACAAGCTTAGAAAGGTCATTAGCGTGTCACGATATATCTTCCAGCACCAAACAAAGCAAACAGAACATGTTGGGAAGAGGATTATGGGGGAAGCATCTGTCAGTCCTAATTAAGAATTAACTCCAGATTGTGTCTTGGGAGATGTATAATTTATTGTCCCTCTTCTTCCTCCCTACACACTGCCAAAAAGAAAAATAAATCAATAAAAGTTTAACCCATTCTATATCTGAGATGGGGTCAAAGAGGCAGGCTGGAAGAGTAGACCAGAGAAAGCTGAGATCCTGGTGGGGTGGGAAGCAGGACCAGGGGAGGAGGAAAGGGCTCCTCGCACCAAGGTGGGCAGGGGAGAGAGCTGGAGGGCTCTGAGTCAGCCCACTGGGTGCTTCTCTCTTTCTCTCCACCCAGCCCAGCCCAAGACACTCCATTTCACACCATCAGGAATGTTGAGGTTACTTAATACTTTGGCAAGTAGGTCTCACAAGTGACAAAAGGGTAGCAGGAAGGTTGGAAGTTAAAAAAACAAAAAAGTGTCAAGTCCTTTCTACCTGAATGTACCAGTTATGATTGAGTTTGGCTCCAAGTACAAAAAAATATCCCAACTCACAGTGACTTAAACAAAGAAGTGTTTATTTTTCTCAAGTAACAGAAGTCCAGAGGTGGGAGGTGCTAGACTGGTTTTCTGAATGTCTGCTTATTATCTCTAGGGCGTTGGCTTTTGCCCTCTGTGACTCATGGTCACAAGATGGCTACTGCAGCTCCAGACATCAAGACTATGCTCAAAGAAAGAGCAGAGTGGAAAGAATGACGCTGGCCTTTGTTATCTCTGTTATCAGGAAAACCAAAGTTTTCCCAGACCCACCCCCCAGCAAATTTAGGTATTTATCTCATTGGCCAAAATTGTCTGAAAGAGCCCAAAGAGCCTGGGAGGTAAAATGGACATAGTGTGGGGCTCTGTTTACAAGGAAGGAGAGAGGAATGGGTTTTGTGTCAGCAAGTAACAGGGTTTGCCATGCAGTGAAGGGGAATCTGGGGCTGAGGCAGGCACCGCAGAGGAGGGGCCAGTGCTGGGGGGAGGCGGGAGTGCTTGCCTCCTGCTGTTCACAGACAGGTTCTATGTCCTGTCCCACGAGGAGAAGGTGCTGGTCCTCAAGCTCCACTTCCTGGCTCCGCCCTAAATCCATTGCTACAGCTAATCTGTGCTGTCTTTTCTACCAAGGCTTTGTGCAGCCTTAAAGCAACTCAGGGCACTCAGGGGAGAGTGGGATCAGCCACCAAAGGCTAGTGGAGGAGACTTCCACTCCGTCACAACAGACCTCGCTCCAAATGGCCCTTTCATCAGGGTAGCCACCCAGAGGCCCCAGGACATTTCTTATTGTTTACCTGGGTTTTACTTCCCTCCACTCAGCTCCTCTCCTCCCCTCTGTTTGGCTGTGTGTGCATGTGTACATCTGTATGTACGCGTGTGTACCTTGTGTGCATGTGTGCACCTGTGTGCATTGTGTGACTGTGTGTGTGTGTATCTGTGTGCATGTGTCTGCATGCGTATATCTGTGTGTGTGCACACGTGCATTCACGTATGTATATACCTGTGTGCACATGTTTGCGTGTGTGTCTTTGTGCGCGTGTGTACCTGTGTGCCTCTGTGTGTGCACGCATACATGTGTATGCCTGTGTGTGCGCATCTGTGTATCTGTGTGCATGTGTGCCTGTGTGTGCGTGTATGAGTACGCCGTGTGCAGACGTGTTGTGTGTGTGAACGCATATACGTGTGCATGTCTTCCTCTCTTATTGCCCCTCCTGTGCTCCCCTCAGAGGCCAGGCCCCATCCTGTCACACAGGTGAGTCCCCAGGCATTTCCGGGGAGGTTTGGCCACACCACCGGCTTTCTTGTTGGGATTTTTACTTTCACCATCATTCACAGCATCGCTCTTACTGTTGTTCTCTCCCATTCTTCCTGGCTTTCCTTCTCGGGCCTCTTTTTCTGCTCGAGTTTGCGTTTCTCCCTTTATTTTATTTTATTTTTTTCTGCTGACAGAGACAAGAGCTCATCCAAGTTCACCATTTCAGGATTTTTTGCAAAATTCAAGGTACAGTTTTATGGCTGTGGGTGTCCTGGTTATAGTACGGTTCTTATGGGTCCTAATAAACCCGGCTGCTCCGGGGTCCTCTTAAATTCTGGTATGAGAGGGAGAGAAAAGGCATCATTCAGTCCTGTTATGTGCAGGAATCCTCACCCTTGAAGGCTGAGAATAATGTTTTCTTCTTGGGGGAGCAAAAGCCCATAACTCTTGAATGCTGCCCAGGAACCAGAGGGTAAAGAAAAGTCCTTTTCTCCTTCCCTGTTGCCTGGATGGATGGCGGATGGGAGACAAGGTTGGAGCTAGAGACACAGGCACAGAGCAAGGATTGAAATGCACTCGATTTTTTTTGCCTGGAAAAGCCATAATCACATTCTTAAATACAGCTTCTCACAAAATGCTTTCACTTACTTCTCTCGCAAGATCCTCATAACACATCTGAGCGTTATTCCTGTTTTGCACATGAGAAACCCAGGGCTAAGTGTGGTAAGTTACTTGTTGGAGGTCATGTAGCTAGTACATGACAAATGGGACTCAAACCCAAGTTGCTGTCGTGTCCTCCAAAGTTAATTCCTTTTCACCAACTGCCCCTATTGGAGGTGAAGTGCTGTTGGCTGGCCTGGGAGGGTCTATGCTCAGTCAGGGGCCATCTCCAGAAAATGCTAATGTGAGACGGCCTTGAAGAGGAAAGTGGCTACTGATACGGAAAGTAACTGTCTCTAGCCGGAGCTCTGTGCTTTGCGGGGAAGTCATCTAACTTCTCTGGGCCTCAGCTTTCTACTTTATAAAGCGAAGACCAAATTCATGCTGCAAAACCCTAGGATGCCTCGGGGCCTGCTGTGCAAGAGGGGCATTCCTGCCCCACTCTTTTATGTGTTGTATGTTGAGGTCCCATGTAAAAGGTGATGACGTGCAGGAGAGTCTACTGATAAAAGATTTTAATGTTTAAAAACACTTGAATTAGACCTTCTCTAAGACCCCTTTGTCCACATGGCATCAGCAGCGACAAAACATCTGCCACTGTGTGCTTACAGCGGCTGTGGTCACACCCCCCGTAAGTGCCTGGTGTGTAGTTTGTGCGTAAAAATGGCAGCCACAAACTTTGCCTGAGTTCCCTCATGATGAAGACCCGTGAAAGTGTGGCCTCTGTGCCTGATGAGGGGTTCTCTAGCACAGGGTTGGGATGGGGCTGGTGGCCCAGGGAGTGGCATTTAACCAGTGGCCACACCATTGGTGCCCTAAGGTTCATGTTCAGATACAATTTCAAACTTTGTGTTTCCCCTGTCTCCAACGTGGAGAAAGAACATTGGACTAATTTAGCCTGCAGAAGGATTTTTTATTTATAAAGTTGTGAAAGTTAGAGGGGTATTTTGGGTCACCCTAAGCTCTCCCATACAATGCAGATCTTTTTTTTTTTTTTGCGGTACGTGGGCCTCTCACTGTTGTGGCCTCTCCCGTTGCGGAGCACAGGCTCCGGACGCGCAGGCTCAGCGGCCATGACTCACGGACCCAGCCGCTCCGCGACATGTGGGAATTTCCCGGACCAGGGCACGAACACATGTCCCCTGCATCGGCAGGCAGACTCTCAACCACTGCGCCACCAGGGAAGCCCTACAATGCAGATCTTGCATTAAATGAAAACTATTAGTATTCGGAAATGCGTTAGCATGAGGACGGCTGTGTGACCATGACCTCTGTGTTTATGTAAACATGTTTTCGTTACCACTGGGCCTGGGGTGGGAAGGGGAACTGGAAGAAGCGAGATCCACTGCTTGTTAACACTGTCCTTGCAAATGTTCTTTTATGAGCAGTATTTCAGGTCTAAGGGGCTTGAGCATTGCGTGCCGGTCCTGAATGACTCCCCTTCACAGCATGTACCCCTGGCTCAGGGAACAACTGTGTGGCCTTCATCGCCCTCTGTTTACCTTGTCCTCAAATCATCCTGGGTCCCTTCTGGGCCACCACTCACCTCCCCCCTCCCAGGAATAAGCCCAGAGGTTGGCAAATTACAGCCTCAACCCAAATCTGGCCCACTGCCAATTTTTATATGGTCCTGGAGCTAAGAATGGTTTTTGGATTTTCAAAGGATTGGAAAAAAAAATCAAAAGAAGAATCATATTTTTTAACATATGGAAATTCGATGGAACTTAGTTTTACACGTCCATTAATAAAGTTTTATTGGGACACAGCCATGCTCATTCATTTATGGATTGTCTAGGGTGCTTGCACATTGCAAAGGCGGTTGAGTAGTTGCAACAGAGACCATCTGACCCCCAAAGCCTGAAATATTTACTATATGGGCCTTTACAGGAAGTGGTTGCCACCCCCCAAGCCCAACATTGACCTCTCCCTCCCACTTGGCAGTCACCAACACCTGATGGACTTCTGCAAGCCATTTCTGGAATGTATTCCCTTCTCTCACTGCTAGTTAAAGACTTCGGTGTCTCTCACCAGAACTTCTGCAACAGCCTCCAGAAGGGTCTCCCAACCTCTAGAATTGCAGCCGGGAGCATCTCATCGTTGTTCCTACAGTGCAGTAGAATAGACTGGATAAAAGCACAAACTCTGGAGCCAGGCCGCCTAGCTCTGTCCTCTTATTATCTGTGTGGACCTGGGCAAGTCATTTAAGCTCGAAGCCTCAGTTTCCTCAACTGTCAAATGGGGATGACATTAACACCTACATCTGTACGGTTATCATGAGGATTATTTGCAAAACACTTAAAACAGAGCCCAGAGCAATACATGTATTTACTATTATCATCCACGGAAAGTTCAAATTGGACCTTGTCATTCCTCTTCCTAAGAGGCATCAGTGGCTCTTCATCATTTATCAGCTAGAGTCCAAACTTCTACGCATGGCATATAGTCCCTCTGTGATCTGATCTCCACCTACCACCATCTACAAGTATCCAGCCACACCTCTCCCTACTCCCCACCTCCCATGTTCTGCTGTAACAACTTCAATTGCCTGTAGTTCCCCCGGCCCTTTGCTTCTTGTCTCCAAAACTCCCTTTGGAGGCTGTGCTCAGATTTCACTTCCTCCAAGAAGTCTTCTCTGATTGCACCTCCTCTCTGCTCACATCATAACACCCTTGTAGAGCTCCAACACTACTTACTGCATTGAATCAAGTCTATTGATGGGTCTCCACCATCGTGAGATAGTGAACTATCTGAGAAAACAGAAGTAATCTAGGAACTAGATGGAAAGAAGGGAGAGCCCATCATCAGAGGATGTAAGAGGAAAGGCTTCCCCTTTAGTGGAGGTTTAGAGACTGGGTTGGACAGTGACTGACCTTGTTCAGTGCCTGACACATTATTTGTTGAATGAATAAGTGATTATCTAAATCACTTTAATCCATTCACTCTTCTAGAAAACTGTACCTTGTGTGGGTTCAAGCTTCAGCCTTATCTCCCATGCCCAGTACCTTTGAATGAATGACTTCAGACTGAAATATGATTCTGGGTACCATAGAAAGCAGGGAGAGAGCCTTGAAGGAGTCTCCCCATTCATATCAGACACAGTGACCTGATTCAACCCCTAAAGGTATAACTTAGATCATGTCAATGCCCTGCTCCCAGGCTCACCTCCTGGAAATGACTTTCAACCTTGTCTCCTATATTTCCCACCCCTGGGACAGCATTGTACAAAAGGACAAGCTCCGCTCCTCTGCCCTGGCTGAGTAAGTTCCAACAGTACCGAGCACCTAGAATGCTTTGCCATGTTAGCTGCTATCATCATTGGAGCGAGGGCTGAATCCAATCGTTGATGTGAAGACACTCTGCGTTGCAGTGGGAGACTTTCTCCCTTTTTCAGGAATGGTGTTCCCCTGAACCCCCCTCTGTGTCCCCCTCCTACTGACTCTTCAGGATCACACAAGTGCCGACCCTTCCAGAACTCTCCACCTTCTCATCCTCTCCCTCAGGGTAGGTTCCCTTCTCACATCTTCTTTGCTTCTTAGAGGGCTTCTCATTTCTATCCTGCATTGTTATCGGCATGCGGTCCCATCTCCGCTGCAGGCAGGATCTCTGTCTCCGCAAGCCCACGGCCCCACCCCACAGACCTGACCCGAGAGACTCCCACATGCCAGACGAGTGAGTGACTGGTCTCTCTCTCCAAACCCTGACCAAGAGGGGAGATCACTCCTCCCAGTTACTGAGTTATAGCTCCCCTGGGGCGTCAGGACACTGGTTCTGCCTTCCCATAGTCCCCTACGTTCACTTCGGAAAACCCATTTTATAGATGGAAAAACTGAGGCTCAGAAAGTTTGGCTTGCTCAAGGTCACACAGCTAGTGAGCAGTGGAAGAGGATGCATTTTCTCTTCTCCCCTCCCCTACATGAATTTCATGGTCCTGCAAGGCCACAGGATAAGGGCAGATGGGTCAATGGGAGCTTTAGGGCGTTCCACCCCACCCCCGCAGAGCCACTGCCATCAGGAGGTACTTACACAGCTCAGACGAGACAGAAACTCGGCTAATATACTTGAAGACCTCCACGTCCTTCTATTTCTTCTTCATTCTCTCCCTTCCCCATCCCTACTTCCTACCCCAGAAGCACTTTTATAAAAGCTGTTTAAGGTGAGTTGTGTGTATACACAATGGCTGTCATTACTGTTAAGGGTGTTTGATGGGGTCCCTGTCTCCACTCTACAGTCACCGTCTGCCAGGCTTTCTCGGTCTACCTGTGTGTTTACATAACGTCTATCACGAGCGCATCAGCAGCTTCTGGCACACAAGCTGGGGAGCCCAGGGAGAAAAGAAAAAAGTTATTTGTGACTCACACTGTTAATTACCACTTCATTACACCCAGGCACTCCTTAAACCTGTACACAGCCTCTGCGCACGTGTATCCTCCCCTATGACAGCATGATATAAACTGTAGTCATTATGTAACATGACAGGAGAGGCAGCTGTTCTCACCCAAGTGGCAGTAATACCCTCCCATCAGAACAGCTGTAACCAAAATGGGTAAACCCATTTTCTTACCTGACGAGGATTTTAGCTGACCATAAGTTTCATGGAGCCAAGAACACAGTGTGACTGCCAAACAAAAACAATGCTGGATGAAATTTTGGATCACAGAAAGTAAAGACTCTCCTGGATTTGGTGACAGAGAGACCACCCTGGCTGGAGTGTGTTGAATCCCAAGAGGCACGTTGAAACCCTGGAGGGTGTTTCACCCTTGTCCAGACCAGGGTGACCAGGAGGGTGACAAGTCTGGTAACTAGTCATGAAGAAGGAATGAAGTCTGTTTAATCTGGAGAACAGACTTGTAAAGAAAACTAGGATTACTATCAGAAGACCTGTTCTCTGGGGCTCCAGATGCCTGGGTTTCTATGGTGCAAGAGGAGACAGTAATTGGGACCCTAGGATGACATGTCAGAGGGCAGCGTTAGAAATCAGCTAACCTATAGAATGTCCCGTTGCAGCTTGGGGTGCAATTGAGAACTTAGAGGGTTTAACTCAAGTCCAAAGTGCCCGAACCTCCCGAAGGGTTATGTGAACGCACAAAGGCTTACCTCTCAGGGTCATCTCTGCCTCTGGGTGCTTCTGTTAACGCTACCTATTCCCTGTCCACAAAATTTCAGGGATGGAATGAAGCTCTTTCTCAATCCCTACACACACACACACCCCGCTCTACAAAGCACATATGGTCCTACTAGACTTCCCAGTAGATGCGAGAGGGAGAGAATGGAGGAGGGGTTTATACTACAGCTCCAGCAACTTCACATGAAACAGTGAGCATCCTTATAAATGTCCTTGGTTCTCCTACCATTCTGGAGCGTCACTGAAGCTTCACTCCACGCAGCCAAGCCTTCTCCTCTTCCTGGCTTCTCTCTTTTTGCCCTTCTCTTCTCCTCTTCTCTTTCCTCCTACCTTTCGGGAACAAAAACAGTCCACTCTCCCCACTGTCTCCTTCATCTTTCCTCTCGATGTCTCGGCCTCCAATGACAGTTATGCTTCCAAAGTCACCCACATCCAAAGCTGGCTTGCCAAGATTTTTCCTAAACTTAGATATCTCCTTCCACAAGGAAGTTCTGGTGCCAGATATTAATAAATCAAGCATTTCACCAATCCACTGAGACCCCGGGGAAGGAAGTTTCCAAAGACAATTAACTTTGAGAAACTGCACATACTGGGCATGCCTCTTGGAAAGTAACAATACAAAGTGGATTGTTAAAGTGTCTACAAAGTCCTGCAGGAAGGAAACCTGCTTCACGCTGTGAAACCCAATATTTCCAAAACTTTCTAGGGCAGGGGTTAGTAAGAAGGCCTCTGATATCCCATGGAATATGCCTTGGGACGTGCATGTGGAAGGCCCGTGCCAGCCTGGGGGACATGAAGTCGGGCCCTGGGAGCACAAGTGTTGGGGAAAGTGAGTCACCTCATTGGGGCAGAAACACGTGTCCAAGTCTCAATTCACCGGGTGACCTTGGGCCCATCCCATCTCCTCCTGGGGCTCAGACTTATCGGCTAGTTTAGCTTCATGCTCTTCTTGACATTATTTATTCCATGAGTCTGGTCACCCCTGTCCTGTAAGTGCCTCACAGAGGTGCTCCAAGGATAAATAAATCCACTCTCGAGTGCAGAGAGATCCTTGGAGAAAGGCTTTACATAAATGCACAGTTATTCTTGTGATTTCGTTAAGTCAGTCATCAACATTTTGAGCTGGTCCAGTTCTCTGCACAGGTTCTGTGGAGTCCTAGGAAAGAAACAAGTGATGCAGCTCCTGCCTGTATCACTCCCATTTGGAGCTTTCAGTCAAGTTTGAGATGGCATGTTTACACACTTCTGTGCTTTTACACACACACACACACACACACACACACACACACCAGGTGAGATACTGTTAAGATTCTATATTTAGGCAAAACAACATTATTGTTTTACTTCTGACAGATTCTATCACCTTTTGTTCTGGTCATGAGATGCTCTTTCTAACACGTCTACACAACCTTGTTCTTTCAGAAGAGAAAGCTGAGGCCAGAGAGATGGAATGAATTCTCCGGCATCCCATGGGAACTGCATGGCGGGACTCGGGCGGACTCTGGGATTCACAGCCTGAAGCTTTTTCCCAGGCTTGTCCCCAGGTGTCCAGGCTTTTCTTCTTGGAAGGAGAGAGCCTGGCGCTCTTCCCCCCATGCCTTACCTCCACACAGAGACCTTGATAACAGTTGGGACCAGCCAGTCATCGATGGTGCTGACTTCACAGCTCCTGAAGATATTTGCGCAGAAGCCAGAACTTTCCCAGGATGCCATGGATCGTGGGGTGTGGACCAGAGGCTTCGTTCACCTCAGTCACTCAATCGACATTTCTTTTTCATTTTCCACGTGCCATGGGCTGCTCTGTGCTCTACACAGTAATAAACACACTGAACTTTACCCTTTATTCGAACTTACATCCTAGTGGAAAGGACTGGCAACAAGCAAATTAAGGATGTGCTAATGACACGTAATAATGAGTACCGTGTAAAAAACTAAGACCTGGGAGAGGATGGATAATTGTAGACTTGGAAGAGGGGGGCTGAGTGTGGTCAGGAGAGCCTCACTGGGAAGGTGACATCTGAAGAAAGACTTGAAGGATGTGAGGAAGGGAGCTTGTCAATGTGGGCGTGATGAAGCTTCCAGAGAAAAGCAGCAGCTGGGCTTCCAAAGCTCGGAGCGGGGCTCATGCCTGGTGCATTAAGGAGGCTGGCGTGGCCAATGCAAAGAGTGTATGGCAGGCGTGGTGGGCAGCGAGGTGAGTCACGAGGTAAAGAGGAAGCTGGTGGCATCCAGGCCACAGTACCCTGTTGCAAGGAACACTGTTCCAAAGCTGATTCCATGACCACGTGAGGAACTCATGATGTTGGGCACGACCGGGTCCTGATTTCTATCATTCTGATAAGCACGCTGGCTTAACTTGTGCCCTGACCAGCACGTGCCATCCGGGAGCTGGTTAAACCCCTTCCTACTGGGGTAGCACAAGGATGGAAGGAACCAGGAGACACGAAAGCTGAAGTAAGGAGTCGATTTTCTGTTGCCATCTTCCGCAAGACGGCCTAACAATCTAGCAGAGGGAGTTACCTTTTCCCCCATCTCTCGATGTAAAACACAGACCATCTAGTGCTGCCTAAAAGGCACTAGTCCTTGGAAAACACAGCTGCCATGTCTTTTAATTTGGCTGAATCTCTTACCTTTGTCAATGACCAGAATTCAGCTTCCTGTCGGAAGCAGAGCTTGCTACAAGTTTAGGGCACCATATGTCCAAGGGACAAGAGAGGAGTCCTTCAAAGAACCAGGAGTTATGAAGGAAGGATCCTGAACCAGAGGAAATGAGGGTACCAAACGAAACAAGCTGCACCCCTCTAATTGTGCGCAAGCAAACCCAACAGCTGGATGTGAGGATTGCTGGCCCTGAGTCTCCTATTTCATCCCTGCCAAGGATGGGGCTGGTCTCAGAGTCCGGGCTGCACTTCCCTTCCAGGTGGTCATGAAGTGGTCTAGTGCCCAAGGCGAGGGAAACAAAACGCCAGAGAGTCAGTAGATGCTTGTCACCTCCACAAGAGCCATGACACCTTTTCAGTCTGTTCCCTCCCTGGCTACCGTCAATTCCACACACATGACCCCCATTCTCCTCCACCAGGCAAAGGTCTGTTTCCCCAAAAGCCTCGAACCTCCAAGAACTCAACATAAGAGTAGATGTGATAGCAGAGGAGGCTGCTGCCCACGTTCTGTGTTTCTACCCACCCCCAACACCCATAATGAAGAAATCTCAGCGTCCTCGGGTGACAGCATGGCGGAGGGGAGCCTTCCACTGGACTGGCGTATGGGCCCCTTGAGGTTGCAGGATGGCAGTGAGCTCAGTGGGGAATTAGGGACATTGATGACAAAGTTCTGCTTCACTCAGCAAGGGCCGAGCTTGCCCTTGCTGATCACAGAAACGTAGTCCATCTTTGTCTAAGCAGAGAAACACAAAAGAAACAGGATGCATCTTCATGAGCCATCATTTGCAGTCCCCTTCGAATCACACGCTGCACTCAGGGCCACAACTGGACATGGACCCAAATCCTCTCCCCACCCCTGGCAGCTCATCTTTGTTGGAGAAGGTGATGCTATCAGTCCTGAGAAGCTTTCTACAGGGAATACACAGAGAGCTGAAACGGACACACCTGTCTGCTCCCCAACTCTTCCCAAACCAGAAAGCTCCACCCCAGGGGAAAGAGCCTGTAACTGGATCAACTATGGGGCTTTCAGAAGAGCTCATGAACTAGGGCTGGGCTCTCTGATACAGCAGCCACTAGCCACACGTGACCATGACCCTTGCAATGTGACTCATCCAAATGGAGACCTATGATAAGTGAAAAATACACAGTGGATTCTGACTACTAAATACAAAGTAAAATAAGAAAGTAAAATGTCTTATGACTTTTTATATTGCTTTTTTTTTTTTTTCCTGCTGTACACGGGCCTCTCACTGCTGTGGCCTCTCCCGTTGCGGAGCACAGGCTCCGGACGCGCAGGCTCAGCGGCCATGGCTCACGGGCCCAGCCGCTCCGCGGCATGTGGGATCTTCCCGGACCGGGGCACAAACCCCTGTCCCCTGTATCGGCAGGCGGACTCTCAACCACTGCGCCACCAGGGAAGCCCTATATTGCTCTTTTTATATGGCTTGCATTTTAGATATATGGGATTAAATAAAATATATTATTCAAATTAATTTTCCCCCTTTGTTTTTACTTTTTATAGTGTGGCCACTAAAACATTTAAAATCATATAAGTGAATTACATCCTATTTTTATTGGACCATCCTGAGCTGGAGGGTGAGTAATCACTGATGGCACTGAACAAGGAATACTGGTTCTTTCCCATCTGAGCACCCCGTGTATACAAAGTACTGGATGCCATGTGTGCCTCAGTTTATACAGCAGATGTGAGGGTTGAGAACTAAAATGTTGCCTGCCGTATCAGTAAACAAAGGATTGCAGCCATCAAGCCACCACATTACAGCTGCCCGGACTGTGAGCCCTGAGGGAATTCAGGGTGGAGACAAAGAATGCCTGCCATCTAGCAGTCAGCTGCTGCAGCCATCCCCAACTGTGAGCCCTAAGGAGACTCAGGATGAGAAAACACAGGATGCTGGCCTCAGAGAGCTGAGGTGCATAGCAAAGGAATGATTTCAGGGAGCCCAGACTCTTGCATCTTCCCATACATAGAAGATCTCTAAATTCCTTAACTTGAGATATCTGATTCTTTTATTAACAGTCATCTTTTGATGTTCCGACCACCTGGTTTTGTTGCAAAAACTCCTATGTATCCTGGCTCCCCCCACCCCTTCCTCTTTGGAACAGTTTCTCAGAATTGTCTGAGATGCTGTGTCCCAGGCTTAAGTCCTGAGATTTGTCCACCAAATAAAACATAACTCTCAGGTAGTCAGAACATCAAAAGATTACTGTTCATTAAGGGAAACCAGACATCTCAAGTTAATGAATTCAGCACTTTTCTATGTATGGGAAGATGCAAGAGTCTGGGCTTGTTGAAATCATTCCTCTGATATGCACCTTAACTATCTAGGGCCAGCATCCTTTTCTTTCCCATCCTGAGTCCCTTCAGGGCGCACCGTTGGGGCAGCTGCAGGGGCTGAGGGCTGGGCAGCCAGTTTGTCTCCAGCCTGAGTTCCCTCAAGCTCACCTTTGGGGCGGCTGCAGTGGCTTGATGGCTACAACAGCTTTTGTTTACTGATGTGTATGGCAGGCGACATTTTTTCATCCACTATCAGAACAGGCTGAGTTGCTCAGAACTAGATGACTTTTGAGGTCCTTTCTAGATATGGTGGGGAAATGTAGGATTCGGGGTTGGACAAATCTAGATCCAAATTTCATTTCTGTTTACAAGCTGTATGAACTTGGACAAGAAACTTAACCTCTCTGAGTCATAATTTCTTCATATGCAAAATAGGTAAAATAATATGAAGCTTCAGTAAAAATGTCGTTGGAAGTTTTCAAGTGCTTTCACCGTACCTGGCCTCTCAGTGGTAGCCATGATTGGGCTCTGCACCCGTGAGATTTTATATTCTTCATTCTGTTGATTACATCTATTTTAAATGCACTAGAGGAGCTCGCTGTTTGAAGGAAACCTGCTTGGAATCCCTATCTGATGGAAAGAGTGCTTCCTTAAAAAAAAAAAAAAAAAAAGAACTGCCCCCAAGTTCCTGTCCCAGATTCTCCCATCCATTGGAAAACCCTCCTCTTCTCTCAAATTAGTTTTCAGACAATCCAGATTGTTCCTAACTGGGTTCTCTGGTTTAACCCAAAGTGAGGCATATGTGTACCTAATTCACCATCTAGTGCTACCATGTAAGGTTCCCAATGCAAACTTTTCCTCCACCCCAGATGGCAATTCATAGAAAGAACTCCACCTGGCCTGCCCCCAAGGTCCCCCCAAGGCAGGTAGAGCTGGGGTGGGGCGTAGACCCAAAGGAAAAGAGTGTGTCCCAGTAGGAGGAGGAGGAAATGATTCCCATGAAGTGGAGAGAGAAAAGGAGTAAGAAAAAACAGTTTTAATTAAACACAGTGCATCTAAATCAGAGAGATATGCTCAGAGACTAGGAAGGGTGAAATGGAATTGTTAGAAGAAAACAACGTCACCCACCTTCTTAGTCTCATTAACATTGAAATGAACCCCTTGAGGAGAAGGAGAGAAGGAGCCAGCTTCTGCCCAGGGAGAGGGGAGGAGGGGAAGTTTCCTGAGCCTTAAAGAAGCTATGTGCCTGATATATAAGATGGAATATTACTCAGCCATAGAAAGAAACAAAGTTGAGTTATTTGTAGTGAGGTGGATGGACCTAGAGTCCGTCATACAGAGTGAAGTAAGTCAGAAAGAAAAAAACAAATACCATATGCTAACACATATATATGGAATCTAAAAAAAAAAAAAAAAAATGGTTCCCAAGAACCTAGGGGCAGGACAGGAATAAAGACGCAGACGTAGAGAATGGACTTGAGGACACGGGGAGGGGGAAGGGGAAGCTGGGACGAAGTGAGAGAGTGGCATGGACATATATACACTACCAAATGCAAAATAGATAGCTAGTGGGAAGCAGCTGCATAGCACAGGGAGATCAGGGTGCTTTGTGACCACCTAGAGGAGTGGGATGGGGAGGGTGGGAGGGAGACACAAGAGGGAGGAGATATGGGGATATATGTATATGTAGAGCTGATTCACTTTGTTATAAAGCAGAAACTAACACACCATTGTAAAGCAATTATACTCCAATAAAGATGTTAAAAAAAAAAAAGAAGCTATGTGCCTGTGACCTGAGCTGCCCAGACAGGCACCTGCTTCCCCTGAAGCCTCTCCCTCGGCCTCTGCATCAGGAGAGAGGATTTCCCTCTGTCCTTCAGTGGCTGAGCAACAGGACCTGGTAGGGCAGGCATCTGGGATGTGCCAGGATCCTTGCCTGACCCAACGGGCTTTGCCCAGCTCGTCACACCTCTTTCCTCCCTTCTCCTCTCTACTGTGCCAAACATCCAGGTAAATCCCCAGCATGTGGGAGCCACTGGGATGTGCTGGGTTCACTGGGCTCCTTTCTCTGCAGCTCTTCCTCCCCACACTCAGGAGACCTGATGCTCCCTGGAAGCCCCGCCCCACTTCAGGCTCTGTCCCACCCGAGATCCCTGAGATTAAAGAAGTTCAAGGACTGAGCTTTGAGTCTCCCTTGGTGCTAATTTGACCTCAGGTCTGATCATTGGATGTCTCCCTTATCTTGGGCAGCTGGACCCACCCTGAACCCCAGTTCCTACATCTGGGTTTCTGTGCCAAGGTCTTAGAAAGCGTCCTGGGTCCCTTTGTTTTACTAGTCACAGCCCTCTGGTGCCCCCCGAACATCAGTCCAGTGGCTGGCTCTTAGCCAGGAGAAACGGCGATCCATCCCTACCTTCCTCATCCCAATATTTCCCCCCACCTGTTTGGAAACTCATTGCCACATCTTGCTTTGGTGTAATGCCTCACACACTGTAGGGGATGAATAAACATGGGATGAATGAATGGATGATTGGTTGAGTGAACATAACTGGGGACTTGGGAAAGCTTTGGACTAGACTAGCCTCGTGTACTCTTTGGCCTGCTAATGGTCTCCAGTTTTAATGTGAAACCTCCTGAGCTAAAGGGCCCAAACCATCCATAGCCATCCAGGAAATGACCAATCCCAGTGTGGATGCTCATGGAAGCACTGGTCTGTTGGCCAAAGTCAAGTTAGGCAGCATCACAGCTGACCCAGTCTGCACTGCATTTAGAGCAGGGCTCCCTGAAGCAAAGAAAGAGGAGGTTTTACTGGGTTACCAAAACCAAGACTCTGTTCATCTGTGCCAAGTAGAAATTCGGAGACAGAGTTTTGGGTGATGTAGAAAAAAGTAACTTTGGGGACTTCCCTGGCAGTCCAGTAGATAGGAGTCCACACTACCACTGCAGGAGGCAAGGGTTTGATCCCTGGTCAGGGAACAACGATCCCACATGCTGCGTGGCCAGGCCAAAAAAAAAAAAGAGAAACTTTTTTTGCTTTGCCAGGCGAAGGAGGTCACAGCAGGCTAGTGCCCTCAAGACGGTGTCGTTCCCGCCGCATCCCCGGAGCGGGTAGTGAGGTGTCTTACAGTGTTCAAGGAGCAGGGTGTGATCAGCTCGTGGACAGTTCTGGGATGGGTTGGCATCGAGGTGAAGTTTCAAGCTTCGTTCAACCTTCTGGTTTCAAGCAGTCTAGGGTCTGTGTGCTTTCGAGCAGCAGTTTTCATCTGGTGGGTTGGCTTCCTGTAAAAACAACTTAGGAATATGTGTCAGGCCTTTAGCTGTATCTTTCAGGGAACTGGGAGTTCAGTGACTCCTCGATGTGGCGGATTTACAGTTTAACTTGTTACCAGTTCCCCAGCCCAACAGCTCTTCTTTATTTCTACATCTTAACATTTCCCAATCATTAATTTTTGAGCCATGCTTTTACTTCAAAAGACAAGAACATTGGGGCTTGTACATGGTTTCAATTGCGGAAACCATACCTACCTCCCCATTATTTCCTGTTTAAAAACTTCCACCGAACAAACTCATTGAGCTAGCAGGCAAATTTCTTAACTGTTTCCCAAATAAATGACCATAAATTTGGACACAATGTGAAAGCCCCTGGGACAATGAAGAAAGTCTATAAAGAAAATCTATAAGATAGGGGAGGAGCCTGACCCAGTGAAACCCATGAAAAAGAATCACAAAGGGAAAATATTCAAAACAAAGCTTTTATATTGTTTGGTTTTACATACTTAATAAATACCTGCAGAAGTATTCACCTGTATTTTAGAGTCTCATTCCATTTCAATATCGCATTTTGGTAATTTTATAGTGTGAAAATGGAAACGTCCAGGAATGAAAATAAAGGTTCAACACTATGATTTTTTTTTTTTTTTTTTTTTTTTTTTTTGCGGTACGCGGGCCTCTCACTGTCGTGGCCTCTCCCGTTGCAGAGGACAGGCTCCAGACACGCAGGCTCAGCGGCCATGGCTCACGGGCCCAGCCTCTCCGTGGCACATGGGATCTTCCCGGACCGGGGCACGAACCCGTGTCCCCTGCATCGGCAGGCGGACCCTCAACCACTGCACCACCAGGGAAGCCCAAGACTATGATTTTTGAATGAACACATAGGAATAGAGGGAGGAAGATACAGGGTTTTTTGGGTTTTTTGAATATATCTACAAATTCTTTGTACAGGTCCCTTCAAGAAGTCAATCTTAATTTTCCTCCCCTTGAGAGTGGGCTGGACATAGCAACTCACTTTTAACAACTAGAATGTGCCAGAATCGATGGCGTGTGACTCCCAGGACTGTGTTATAAAAGGTACTGTGGCTCCTTCATTGCTATCTTGGGTCATTTGTTCTTAGGGAAGCCAGCACCATGTGGTAAGGAAGTTCAAGCACACCTGTGGAGGGGTCCATGTGGCAAACTATTGAGGCCTCCTGCCAACAGCCAGAGAGGACCTGAGGCCAGGTGAACACCTGAGTCAGCTCAGGAAGGACTCCTCCAGCCCCGGTCAAGCCATCACATGACTGTATCTTCAGCTGATATCTTGACTGCAGCCTCAGGAGAAATCCTGAGCCAAAACCACCCACATAACCTATTTCTAAATTCCTGTTCCGCAGAGACCGTGAGATGTTAACCACTAAGCTTTGGGGTGATGTCTTACCCAGGAGTAGATAATTAACATAGAAGATGAGATCCCACAACATTCTAAATAAGATTAGAACCAAAGACCAAACATTGTGGTGGTTTGTTGACACCAACCAGTAGCTTCCACTTCTGTTCTCATGAGAAAAAAGAAGCTTGACCCTCCTGGAGTTGTTGACCTGGGCCTTATTATCCCAAGCATTGAACCCACAAGGGACTCTTCCAAAGCCCCGTCAACTTCAGGAAATCACAAGTGTGGCTGAGATATCTACACAAATCTCTTTTCCAATCCCCCGGACAGATGTTAAAGAGGACCCAGGCCACCAAGCTGTTAAAACAGGCTGGTGTTATTACCACCTAAAATTTCCTCGAAACAAACGCCCTCTATTTTTGGTAGTTGAGAATGAGACCCATCATCGTAAAGCCTTAAAACATCACGCTCTGATGTCATCTTTCTGTCTCCCTAGATTCTCCCATAAGAGGGAAACACCTATTCAGTTGAGTGTAAATTATTCTGTATACCCACTCAGGAAGAGGACTACTTCTAACAATCATTAAAGGGAGGAAGTTCTTCTTCTGCTCTATAAATAATTAATATCCCTTTATTTTATTTCTATGGGGGGTGGTTTAGAGGTGAGAGGGGACCTATGATTTCCATATATTGGATGTTCCTAATGTGAAGTCCAACTGTGTTCCCACCTCCTCTCTCTGCTTTTTTTTTTTAATTCTTTTTTTTTTACCCTTTAATATGTGCAGCTAGAGACAAACCTGAAATCAAAGTTTCCAGTACACAGCATATTTTATAAGTCCAATAAATCATTGGTTCAGTGAATGAATAATGTGAAAGGTGGTTCTAAATTTAACGATTCTTTTTAAAAAAGTTCCTACTTGTAATTATTTTAACCTCATGCAGTCTTTTTGTCGTTGTTGTTGTTAGTATTTCCTGAGGGGGGAGTAGCTTATAATGCTGTTTAGTTTTGTACTATTGGTGTGTTGTGACCGCTTTGCTTTTGACTCCTCTGATTCCTGGGCATGTGAGAAGCCCCGGCTCTGAGACTCGCCCCTGATCACATGGCTTGGGCGGCTTGTATAAGTATGTGCCTGAGCCTCCTCCCACACCCCCAGCGGGCAAAAGAACGTCTTTCTTAGTGAAAATTACCTAGTGAGGCAAAAGGATTATAAATCGCTGTAGGACCAAACTAGATCTACTTCCTTGCTTTTTGTATATTATCACCAAGATCAACGACATTTGTTCTGCCACCTGGCAGGTATTAAATTCATCTCATTGTGCTCACTTTGTTTGTCCAATGCAAATGCATAACAATAACAGAGGAAGGGCTCCTCTGGAGGCCTGAAGAATTCCGAGTCTGCATCGGAGTCTATATATCGTGGTTGGGAGTGCTCAGCCAGCTGCCTGTGTACTTCCTCTCTAAACACTGACAGCAGTGAGGTTTTTGGAAGCTCTGTACTTTGAAGGCCACGAAATGAAGGGGATATATTTTTAGTGGATGATGGAGAGAGAAAAGGAATTAATGCTTATTAATTACCTACTATGTGGTAGTCATTGTAGATTTAATCCTCACAGCAGCTCCACTGGGTGAGTTATTACCTTGCCCATGTTACGGGTGAGGAAACCGAGCTTCGGAGAAGTTATTTGCCTTAGACAACATAGCTAGTGAAGTGGTGGAACCAGGATTGAAACCAGGTCTGGAGTCAAAGCCTGAGTGTTTTCACGACACCGTGCTGCCTCCTTCAATGACAGGTAAGAAAGCCTGAGGACCCCTGGGTGGGAGAAAGGAGTGAGCAAGTGTTCATGGGACATTAAGATGCACTTAGTTTCCAAATAATCAACAGATTTTGGCACCAACTATACAGATGCTTGGTAGATTTTCCCTTAGTGGTATTTCTCGATTTGTGGATTAACCCAAAGTCCCATAAACAGAAAAAACAATTTATTGAGGTACAAATGAGAATCACAATGTTGAGAGGTTAGTAGCAGGAGGGAGCGATTCAGCCAGTGTGTAAACCAAACCACTGCCCCCAGCACCCAAATCTCCATGCTGGGGCTTCCCTGGTGGCGCAGTGGTTGGGAGTCCGCCTGCCGATGCAGGGGACACGGGTTTGTGTCCCGGTCCGGGAAGATCCCACATGCCGCGGAGCAGCTGGGCCCGTGAGCCATGGCCGCTGAGCCTGCGCGTCCGGAGCCTGTGCTCCGCAACGGGAGAGGCCACAAGAGTGAGAGGCCCGCGTAATGCAAAAAAAAAAAAAAAAAAAAAATCTCCATGCTGTGTTCTTAATCTTAACACTCACCATGCACACTCTAATTCTTTTGAAATAACAAAACTATGTTTCCTTGCAAAGAATAAATGACCATTGAATGAGTTCAAAAGATGTTTAAATTGTAACGTATTCTTAAATGAAAGACAACTCCTTATAGACATGTTGTTAGGAAAACAGTCAGAAATCTAGCACAGACATGCCTTTATACATTGCAGAATCTGAAAAAGTCTCGACATGTATATTTTCCAAAAGTTTGGGTGTGTTATATAGCAAATCCCCACATTGACTGCTAGGGGGATACTCAGAGCGATGAGACATGATTAAAATCTCAACCCCTCAAGATATTACACGTGAAGACTTGAAAGCAATGTGACAACTGGGACAAGACAGTGTATGATGAATTACCACCAAAGAGGAACACACAATAATTTCTGGACATTCAGGGGGAACAGACCACTCCCCATGGGTTAGAGAGGGCAAGAGGTTCTTGTGTGGAGGAGTCTAAGGAAAGTATGACCTTGAAAGAAGAATGAATCAAACTTGGGCACGGATAGGGTTGGAGAGAGAGTAGAGAAAGGCATGCAACACGCATGTCGAAAGGGGGTGCTTCCCTGTAGGTATCAGTATATTGGAAACTTTCCAATTAAACAAAAAGTATTTTGAGGGCACGCACTTTATAGAACCTAGCATAGTGCTGGACGTGTAGTAGGTATTCAAAAACTCTTTGGAATTTGTAGTTTTCCAATCCTTGAACCTGTGTTCTAATATTTGTGTATATGTTTGTATACGTGTGTGTGTATGTCTGTGTGTGTGTTTGGTGTGTAGACAGGATGTCTCTCTTTCTGGAAAAGCTGAGATTTGAGGAAGCAGAGTGACTTCCCCAGGTCTCTGGGGCAATGAACAAGTCTGGATTGGCATTGCAGTTGTCCGGCTGCAACGCAGTTCAAGGTCAGCTCTCCAGCGGATGCTGCAAAGGCCCTTTTCTATTCAAAAGCAAACACCCAAACTAAAGCAACTCACTAAACGCCTCTCAAAGATTTTGACCTTAAAGAATCTGGAGGGGAAAGTGATTACAAGAATTAACAAATAGCTCTCAACTCCCAGATCCACAAAGTCGGGAACCTCATGGGCCTGCAGTGATGCTGAAGTGACCTCACCAGTAACTGTTGGCCCAGACCTTCCAGGTCAAAACCCCAGCACAATGGAAGTAACCAGAGCACCTCTGAGCCTCCCTCCCTTCTTCTGGCTGCAAGGCTACAACTGGACATGACTGAAGGCAGGAAGAGGAGTGTTCTGTCTATGCAGAGAGGCCTGGGAAGGTGGCCATCGGTGGCTTCCAGACCAGATCTCAACCTCAGTGTATCTTGGAGCCTCCCCCCTCCCCCAAAGCCCTCCAGCCTGACTGGCGCCCTTTAGCTGCTGTGGCCCTGGTAAGGCTCCGCGTGTCAGGGATGGATTTCCCTTCCCAGCTGAGATGCTCCAGCTGCGAAATCACCACAATCAGCCCCCTAATAGCTCTCTCAAAATAAGTTACACTTCTGACTTGGCGGAATTTGCCGAATGGCTAGTAGGGAAGAAAAACGTAAAGCAGAAAGAGGAGAAAAAAAACAAAGCAACATTATCAGCCAGATTTGATCTCAAGACTGGTTCATTACTGCACTCTGGGTTCAAAGGACTGGGGGAGGGGGAGTGGCGGTGGGAAGCAACACTTCAGGCAGGAAATGTCGATTATTCAGAAATTTAATATAATTATGTGTCTGGATGGCCCAGTTTATCAGACAGTGTTTTCTGGGAAGGATGTGAAGGGTGAGACACACCATCACTCTCCTCACCAGCTCCTTCCCAGCCAGACTCCCCCCCTCCACCTGCAGCTATTTTTTTCCCCTCCAGGACACTTCCAATTTCCCAGGTTTTGTGACCACTTACATGTCTTTCCTGAGTGTTTTTATATAGCGTAGGAAATTGGGTAATGAAAGCCGAGTCATACATTTCTGCTTTATGTTTCCAAAGAAGCAAGTGTGACTGTCAGGTTTACAAAAGATTGTTTATGTTCACTGGCGTGAAATGGGGAGCGAGCGTTTGGAGTAGCGAGAGAGAAAGGCTGGCCAGGCCGGGGTGACAGCAATGCATTCATCCTCCACGCTACAGCAGACAAAGCGCGCTCCCTGCCTGACAGGGACCATAAATCATGGGCAGGAGATGTTGTACCTACAGCTTATACCATTCCAGATGACAAACACACAATAATCCACCCAGCACAGCACTTTCTGTCTCCCCTCTCTCCCCCCACCCAGCGCCTGCTCTCTCCCCTCCCTCCATCCCCAGCCTCTCCCCTCCCTCCATCCCCAGCCTCTCCCCTCCTTCTCCCTTTCTTTTCCTGGCCCCTTCCTGATGCTTCTCTCTTCTCTTCCTTCTCCCAGTTTCCCATCTCCTTTCCCTCCACTCCTGTCTCCTGTTTCTTCTCTACCTCCTGCCCACATGCTCACGTCCTCTTTGGGGATTTCTTCTTTGTGTGTTTTCTCCCAATCTTCCTCTTCTCTCTCCCTGCCTCCGTCCCTTGCGAATCTGCCTCGTACTCCTCAGCTTCATTTCCTGTTATCTTTTTCCTATTTTTTTTTCTTGCTCCCTCCTCCCATCCCATCCCCTCTCCTCCCTCTCTCCACTTCATCCCTCCGGCTCACCCAATCTGCTAAGAAAAATGTCACCTCTACCCTGCAGATCCCCTTGGCAAGGAAACAAAGGGAGAAGAAAGAGGACAATTTCTCCAGGGGTGGGAACCTCAGCACAATGGCTACACTAGATCCACTTACAGAGGACAGGAGTAGGGACAGAGGGGTTCTGGGCTGGGACCGGATGAGCCAGGCAGGGATTCTGCCTTGGCAGCGAGGGCAACATGACATCTGAGGGGCAGGGCAGAGATGCAGCCAAGCCCCTCAGCAGGGTCAGAGTTGGGGGTCTGCAATTCTGAACACACTCAGGGCACAGCCCATGTTTATGAGTTGATCCTTCTTCCCCAGACTGAGGAAACTCTTGCCACACTTGACCCTGGGGCAACTCCAGAAGGATGCTTTCCCTGTTGGTACTGGGATGTGTGCATATATTTGCATACGGGACTTTGGTGAATCAAGGGAGGAGATGTCTGCCCCATGTTCATAGCAGCACTATTTACAATAGCCAAGACATGGAAACAACCTAACTGCCTATTGACAGATGAATGGATAAAGAAGATGTGGTACATATATACAATGGAGTATTACTCAGCCATGAAAAAGAATGATGCTATTTGCAGCAACATGGATGGGCCTAGAGATGATCATACTGAGTGAAGTAAGTCAGACAGAGAAAGACAAATACTGTATGATATCACTTATGTGTGGAATCTAAAATATGACTTAAATGAACTTATTTACGAAACAGAAACAACTCACAGACATAGAGAACAGACTTGTGGTTGCCAAGGGGGAGGTGGGGAGGGGGTGAGGAGGATTCCGAGTTTGGGATTAGCAGATGCAAACTATTGTATATAGAATGGATAAACAACAAGGTCCTAATATCCAGGGAAATATATTCAATATCCTGTAATAAACCATAATGGAAAAGAATATGAAAAAGAATGTATATGTGTATATAAATGAGTCACTTTGCTGTACAGCAGAAATTAGCACAACATTGTAAATCAACTATACTTCAATTTAAAAAATTGTTTTTTAAAGGGAGGAGGTGTCTTTGAGAGCTTCCCTCTCTTAGTCATGCTGGGATTTTTAGCTGGAGCCTGGAGACGAAAGACTCAGCGTAAGAGACCTCTTACAGCCCCCATTCCATCTGTTTATAAGGCAACCCTCTCTGACAGTGGAAACATTCCTTTTGCCTGAGCAATGGGACCCTTGGGAGTGAAGGGGTAAAGTGAAGAAGAGTCACTTTGTTCAAGGTTCCCTAGGTCAGGGTTAGGGGGTTTTCCATAAGGGGTCACATCCCGCTTCCCAGTCCTAACTTGGCTAACAAGCTCACTTCTTATTTAACTTCACAAGAAGCACCAGGATCCTTGCACACAATCAGCAACACACACTGAGGTTGCAGTGGTGATGAGAAAACACATCATGGCTTTATCGTGTCTTGCCTCTCTGAATCATTTTCACTTGTTAAGTGAGTATTATAAAACGCTGAACTACTGTTACTCAGGGAATACTCAATCCAGACTCAGCCTTTCCAGGTCCTTGTGAACAATATATCTTCATCTTCTTGGAAATGGAATCCAGAGCAGGCAGCTGGAGCCTCAGAGCCCTGGGACCAAAAGTGACTTGGCCCAAGGTCCAGGGAGGGATGGACAAGGATGTCTTTCAACCAGTCAGCTCCACCACGGCTGCAGAAGCCTGCAGCTCCAGAGGGAGGGCTGTCCACACAGCAAGACAGGAGCCCTCACTTGTTCTCCTCCTGGGATTTTAATGACCTCGCAGAGCAACAGGAAGAGTCCATCTGACATCAGGTCAACCTAGAGCCGGGAGTAGCTGCCAAGCTGATTCTCAGCCATTGCTGACGTGGTCTCTCCGGAATTACTGCCTCTCAGGCCCAGAGATCAACACACGCATCCTTCCATCCAACCTCGAACTTTCTCCCTTCCCCTTTCAAGTCAACGGACCACTTTGTGGGACAACACTCCAGCAGGTGGTAGGGTTCAAATGTAGTCCTTCCTCCAGAGAGCGGCTGTGTAGCGCACTGCCTAGATCCCGCTGAAAAAAGAAAGGCACGTGGAGAAAACTGGGGTGACCCACCAGGTCCTGGGATGGTTCCTGAGGCCCGGAAGTGAAAGCAGCAGTCAGGTAAGAAACAGAGAAAGCGTGCCCTCTCCTGCGCCCTCCCTCTGCTGTGATTTGCCAGGAAAGGGAGAAGGACGCTCTGCTTGGACAACCCTTAAATCAATGTATCCTAATTAATGGAGGATTTAATTCATCAAAGTGACAGCCACTCTATTTACATCATCTCCAGCAACAGGGTTTAGGGTTAGCCTATGGGGTTTATTATCCTTCCCTTCCTTGTTCTTTCTCTCTCTGTTTCTCTCTCTCTCTCTCCTTTTCTAATAGGACGATGGCAAGATTTAAGGCAGAAGGTTAATTCCAAGCTGAGACTTGTTCAACCATCTCCCCAAAGTCTTCTTAATAGGCCCCCTCAGCCCTCCAGTTTGGTCTGGAAAATAACACAGGCTTGGTCCGGAAGCAAAGTTGACAGCAGGGTGGCCCAGAGGCCTGGCAGAGGAGAGGAGAGGCCCGTGGGGGTCATGGGTCAGACCGCGGGCCCAGGCCACCCAGACGGAGAGGGCCCCTCACTTTACGGATGAGGAAACTGAGACTGGGAGGGAGGGAGTGAAATGCCCGAGATAACACTGCTAATCAGGGCCAGACCTCCCATGACTCAGGCTCTTTCCAGCCCACCACTTGGCAGCCACCTCCACCACACTGCAGTGAGGCGGCCCCAGAAGACCAGCCCCTCCCTCTGGGTAGAGGTGTTCCCTTCTTGAATCTTCTATGATCAGTTTTATTATGATTAGCTCTGCTAATCACCATTACTAAAAATAGTTAACATGTAGGAAATACTATATATGAAGCGCTCGGGCTACCTGTTTTATCTACATTAATCTTCTCAGAGTGATAAGGTGAGTGCTGCTTTTTATTCCTATTTTAAGATGAAAAAAAAAACAGACTCAAAGAGATTAAGCGACTCACCCGAACGGAAGATGACTACCCGCTAAGCCGTTCTTTTAGGCACCAGCTCTAATGCCACTTTTACATAGAAATTACTCCCAAGGGCACTAAACTAAGCTCTTTACATTTTCGTGGGGATGGATTTAGCTGGAACTCCCAGCCCTGAGCCTTCTGAAGCCAAAGGGGGAAATGAAGACTCATCCTCCAGTCTGGTTTTCTCAGTACTCAGTCTCTGCTCCCCCAGGGTAGATCGCAGGGAAAGGAGGGAGTTTCCACGAGGCCAGCATTCGTGACACAGCCAGGCCGCCATCCCGGGCAGCTGCAGCTGCCTACCAACAACACCCACAGTCCACAGAACCTTCTGGACAATATCTACTTCCATCTCTCTCCTTGCCCCCAGATGGAATTCCACCAGGATCTGTCGCAGTCTTGAAAGGCCCCTATGTTATAGCTGTCATTAATCGAGCCTATTAGAATGCAAAATAATGGGGGAAGAAAAATGGATCCTGGCCCTTCCTACTCCGGCCATTTGTCATGTGTTGCAGAATCCAAGCCCAAAGAGCAGCCCCTTCTCCAGAAACGAGGAGAGGTGGGGGGTCTGGGGGGATGGAAGACAAAACTCCAGGAGGTTCACAGGTAAGAGAGCTGTGCCTTTCTTCCAGGTTGACTTGTGCTCACCCCCCATCCGTCAGCACTGGGATGAAAGGGCTATAAAACCAGCACAGCACCCGAGACTGTATGAAAATATATATCCTGATGTGTCAAGAGTACCTGGCGCGCCTTTAACCTCAACTTCGGAAGAACCAACCCGCCTCGGAGCACATTTATATGCAAAGGCGTATAATATGTCCCCCGTATCTAATTATCTGTCAACCTGAGGCAGTTTGTTTTCCAAATCGGCCTCTCGGCTGTGACTTTACGAGGTCATAAAGAAAGTGATGCCACTCGGTGCCGAAACGCGAGGAGCGCCTGGACCAACAAATTATGCTCCTTAATTGAGTGTCTCGGCCTGAGACACGTCGGCAGGAAGAAAGCAGGCACAGCCCTTGTTCTTGATCCCTGCCTTCCGCCAGAGAAAAAGGAAGGGGCACACGTAGCAGGAGGCAGACCCAGGAGGTCCCAGAGCATCGGGGAGTGGGAGCCCGGGAGGGGCATGGGGGAGATGGACCAGAAATGATGTCCTTCTCCTGCTCAGTTGTCCTCTGCTTTGCATTCTTCCTGTGCAAGGTCCGTCTGCAAAGTTGTCGGCCAAGAAACGAGGTTGAGCAGGGTGTTTCTGCAGACCCTGTACCACACCTGGCCGTCTTGTAGCATCCTGCAGCTTGGAGCATCATTAGTGCCTGAGATGCCAAGGATCTGTGGGTCCACAGGGAAGCACTTGAATCCACCTACGTGACAACTCCTGCCTGCACGAACCCAAATATCGAGATTCTGTTTCCACAAGCATGTTGGCTGGAAGGTATTTTGTTCACCGTTGCATCCGGGAGAAGAAGAGGGTGGGTGAGTCTTTTAAACTTCCAAGCAAGAGGAGAAAATTCCTTCTCCCAAAACAGGGAAGGTAGGTGGCAGCAGCAGGAGTGCTATTGTGCTGAATGGCTGGCTGAGGCCATTCCTCTCTTGCCAAGCTCTGCACCACACGTGTGCGCACACGCACACACACGCACGCAGGGAAAGGGCGGGGGGGGGGTGCCCTGCGCACAGTCTTCAGCCCCTGTTAGCCCTTCTCTGATCTTCAGCAGATTAATTAGGAAGTTTGTCAGGAACCAGCCGTGACCTCCAGCCGCCCCTCTCTGGGAGTGGTAACCGTGCCAGCGAAATCCAAGCTGCAGGAATTCCTGTACCCACGCTGCTCCTATGATTAATGATAGAAAGGAATAAAAAAAAAGGGGTCAGCAGCTGAGTGCAATGCAAGTTGCTAGACAGGGAGTAATTAAGATACTTGGGTAAATATGATTAATAAGCTCAAAGTGGCAGGGTGTGCAGTAAACAAGGACTAACCAGATGGTGCCCTGTCTTCTGACAAAGCTGGGCACTTGGAAACAGGGGGGAGCGGGAGGCTAAGGAGGGGCTTAGGGCAACTTGAAAGGCACGATTGAAACTCTACTTTCTTTCGCTGACCCCATGTAGAGGGAGAGGTTGGATCCCTGGGGAGGGATTAGGACAGGAAGGGGGGCTTGGAGACTTCACCCGTCCTCTTATCACGGGCACCAGACAAATTGCTGGGTGTAAAAGGATTCCTGCTCAGACATCAAGGCCCCACTTCTTTTTTTTTTTTTGCGGTACGTGGGCCTCTCACTGTTGTGGCCTCTCCCGTTGCGGAGCACAGGCTCCGGACACGCAGGCTCAGCGGCCATGGCTCATGGGCCCAGCCACTCTGCGGCATGTGGGATCCTCCCGGACCGGGGCACGAACCCGTGTCCCCTGCATCAGCAGGCTGACCTCCAACGACTGCGCCACCAGGGAAGCCCAAGACCCCACTTCTAAAGCGACTCCCGCCTTGTGCAGTTGCTTGCTCTCTCTCTCTCTCTCCACACCGCCCCTCCCCCCATTTAGCTGCTCACTACAAGATTTAGACAAGACACATAATGCACAGGTTACTGTTACTGTATTCATTTGCTCAGGCTGCTGTAACAAAGTCCCACAAGCTGGCTTAAACAGCAAAATTTATTGGGTCCCCATTCTGGAGGCCAGAGTCCAAGGTCAAGGTGCCGGCAGGGTTGATTCCTTCTGAGGGCTGCGAGGGAAGGTTTGTCCTGTACCCCTCCCCTAGTTTCCAGTGGTTTGCTGGCACTCTCTGGTCCTCCTGGAATTGTAGACAGATCTCTCCCATCTCTGCCTTCATGTTCATAGGACTTTCTCCATATGCGGAAGTGTGTGTGTGTGGGTGTGGGTGTGTGTCTTCATCCAGATTTCCCCTTTACAGAAGGACACAGTCATCTGGGGTTAGTGCCCACCCCAGTGAACTCATCTTAACTAATTACAACTTCAAAGACCCTCTTTCCAAATAAGGTTGCGTTCTGAGGTACTGGGGATTAGGACCTCAACACGTGGATTTGCAGACAAACGATTCAACCCATAACAGCCACTTATCAGGTTGTGAAGCAAACCAGGAAACAAATGCTTACTCCGAAGGGACCTGAGCCGAGAAAATGTATGCTGTCACGGCACTGTTTAGAAGAGGGACGTGGCCTGGACTCCCATTTCTCAGCCCACTGTTTGCTTCAAAATATGCTTCCTTCAAGTCCAAAACAGTGTCTTGGAAAGAACATCTCTCTCTGTGTTATGTCAAGAAGACAGTCTAATGCTTCCAGAGATGAAGTTGAGAAAAGAGCCATAGGTAGGAGTACCCAGTGACACTGCTTAACAGAGAACATCTACAGGCCCTAAAAAAGAGAAGACTCAGAGGGTTTGCCATTAAATAGCAGAAAGATGCCAGGACAGCTCCATCTACGGATACGGGCAGCTACAGTACATCCAAGGTAAGAACGAGACACTGTCGGGAAGATGAGAGAAATATAGGATTTGTCTGTAACCTAAAGGAACTTACAATTTGGATTCCTCGATTCATTTCCTCTGGTGGCTGTAATAAATCACCACAAATATGGTAGCTTAAAACATAAATTTATTCTCTCATAATTCTGGAGCTCAGAAGTCCAAAATGGGTATCGCCAGGCTGAAATCCAGATGACAGTAGGGCCGTGCTGCCTCCAGAGGTTCTCAGGAGAATCCATGCTTTGCCTTTTCCAGCTTCTGGTGGCCCTGCCATTCCTTGACTTGTGACCACATCACTCTAATCTTCAAGGCCAGTATCTCTACCTCTACTCTGTTCCCACATCTCCCGCTCTGTGTGTAAAACCTCATTCTGCCCCCCCACGTATAAGAATGCACGTGATTTCACTCAGAACCCACCTGGATAATGCAGGACAGTCTCCCCATCTCAAGATCATTAACTTAATCACATCTGCAAAGCCCCCTCCTTTTTGTCCAAGTAAGGTCACTGTCACAGGTTCAGGGATTAGAAAGTGGATGCCTTTCGGAGGCCATTTTTCAGCCTCCCACACAAATTCCCATGGGATTTTCTTTTTTAATCCCTTTTCTCAGTTGGTCTATGTAGAGCTGGATGGCCTCATCTCTGCCCCCATCTTGCAGATAAGGAAAGTCAGGCATGTGTGGCAACGTGCACTTCTCCACAGAAAGTCAAAAATCAGGCTTAGATGATGACCCCTCAGGTACTTAACCTGGTCCTAGGAACCAGTTCCCTGTCTTTGTATATTACAGACCTATTAAAAGCATATTTTTACAGGGGGTATTAGAAATGACTGGGTTGCTAACTTCGTATTTGGCCAAATAAGGCTATTAAACAAAAACCTTCCATTATTTCCGTCCATAAAGGGAGCTATCTTAATTCTCATAAACAGAGTATAAAAGACATATCTGAGAACAAAGCACAGTCCTCCAGAAAAGACTATGGGCAACCTCATATCCGCAATGTCCCCACGCTGTACCTGAGGCCCTAACAATTCATTAAGGACCTGCTGTTAGAAAAACCCTCCTCTGGATCAAAGATCTCCTTTCAGTGGATGACCCAGTGGAACTTCTCCCAAGTGAAAAGCCCACAGAAGTTGACCTCACTGGGACCAAGGGGAGGGAAAGAAAGGAGTCTGGTTGTCACGTTGCTGCCATATCAGAAACATTCCCAGCCCACAGACAAGTGGGACTCCGACCAAATCAGGCTGGACCAGAGGGGGATGCTCTAGTGGACAAGGCGCCCAGCCTACTTGCCAACCTCGGACAATGGTCTCTTGATTGAGAAGCTCAGCAAACTGCCCCAGAACACACCTTGCACTGTGGTCAGGGTTTCCCTTGGTAAAGGTGCACTTGACACAAAGGAGTATGACACCCGGCCTGGTGAGCCACTTCCTGGTCTCTTTTCCTATCTCACCCTGAAAATAAAGTGAAGTCATAATAGACAAATACCGAACGAGCTCATCACAGGGTAATGTCACGGTAAAGGCTCTCAGCTGAGAACCTCACCCAGCCTCCCAGTGAGTCAGTCCCTGACCCTTCCTTGCTTAACACTCTGCTCTCAGGTGGGGGGAGAAATTCTGGTCCAATTCCCAAATTTGACCAGTGAGCATGTGTGGGAATAGCTCGGCAGACATCTGATGTATCCCCACAGTGGCGCTGCAGATATGTCCTACTTCTTTCCCTGGGACTTCAGTCCTCTGCAGGGTGGGATTTTATTTCCAATAGCTCATTCACTCTTCTCTCAATTACTCATTTGTAACAAGAGTCAGGATAAAGGAGATGAGATCAGATGCTGTCTGTACCAGATGGGGACCAATGCAACCACACACAATGCAAAATGCAGGCTCACAGTCTCGTCCAGGGTGGACATCACAGAGATGCTCTTGTCACCTGGCCATGTAAGACTCTGGGCAAACTTCTTGCCACAAAGGGCCATGAGAGGGGCAGAGCCCACAGTGGGCAGTGAGGTCGGGATGGTCTGGCAGGGCACTTCATTCTTGGATGCAAGAAAATCTAAGCTCTACCAGCTCCACGAAAACAGAAAAATTTTAAAGTAGGAAAACGAGTATAAAAGAAGCAACTCAACAAAAATATAAGCCCCCGATGTGTACCAGGCACTGTGCTAGGCATGGGGGGGGGGTGCAGTCAGGGACAAGGCACAGTTTCGGTCCTCGGGGAGGTCACAGAGGAGAAGGGACACCATGGCAACACACAAATACACTGTAACGGGGGCTGTAATAAATGTGTAGAGAGAACAGACCCAGATCAGGGGGTCTGTCTTAGTGGTGTCCCCCCAAAAGCAGACCCTGAGCAAAGATTCAAATACAAGTACATGATTTGGGGGGACTGAACAGGGAAAACACTTATGGGGGGTGGGAAAATGAGAGGTATGTTATCAACCAGTTAGTACTGTGGGTAAGTAGAGAACCCCAGGAGTGCCTATCAAATACAAGCCACAGAAGCGTCCTGCCCAAGGGGTGAGGGAGCTGGTGTGTTTATCTACCGACCCCATCAGTTATTGGCAGAGGTTGCTCTGGGGACATAACCCCAGATATTTTCAGCCCGCACTGAACGTGGGCAGAGGTGGCAGACAGAGAACGCCTCCAAAGAGAGTTGGGGGTGCTGGAAGATGGAAGTCAGGCTGGTGTGTCCAACATGGTAAATGACAAGGGCATGTGGGTGGGGGGCTGAGGGCGGCTGCTATAGACCCACGAGTTCTAACCCAAAGCAAAAGTCCTGGGAAATTTACAAAGGACAGCTGCATTTGAGCTGGGCCTTGGAAGGCGGGTAGGGGACTGCTAGGCAGAGAGGGGCAGAGGATCTCAGGGCAGGAGGGCATTCATTCCAAAGGGAGGGAAAAGCATGGACAAAGAAACTGAACGTGGTGTAGGTGTCTCGCTGTCTGTGGACGGGAGGTTGAGACAGGCCGCCGGAGAGGTCCCTGGGGAGGCAGAGGGGGCTACCCAGTGAAGGGCTTGTGTCCCTGCAGACAAGCTTGGCATTTCCTGTGACAAACAGGGAGCCATCCATGGCTTTTAAGTAAGGGAGTGACTGTGACCCAGATAAAGGGTTACTGAACTTCCTGGTCCCCTGCTGGACTATCCATGCCGTGACTCAACCTCCAATGCCAGGGCCATGTGTGTTCACTGCAGTGCCCAGTACCTTGGGGAAAGAGTCAATGTCAACCCAAGGCTGGTGTCCACGAAGCCAAGCATGTGGGCTTGGTAGCACTAATGAAACTAACTCCTCATAAAACAAGCAGCTGGGAGAAGCGACTCAATGAATGAAAATAAGCCAAACTCACCAGAACGATGGCATGGTTCTGTGCATGTGGAACCCGATATTCCTGGGGAACAGTAGGCTACTGTTTCAAGGTGGCCCATAGCTGCCCCCACAGGCATATCTGCAGGACCAGGCGGACCAGCAGGCAACTTCTCTGTCCACCGTGACCACCACCTGGGCCCTGCAGAGCGGCCAGCAGCATCCGTGCCCCTGAATTCTGACCTGACCTACCTTTGCAGGGGGCAGTAGCACGGGGACAAGAGATTCCCTAGCATTGTTTTGGAAGAGTGTCTCCTGTACTTTTTGGTACATCATGCAAACCACTTGAGTAAAGAAAAGAAAAAAGAATCGAGGACTTGCCCAACGCTGAAGTGGGCTTAATCTCATTCACTCCAACCAATCTTTAGGCATCGGTGATGAATTGCTTCCGTTTAATTCTATTCGTTCCATTATAGAGTCAGTTGGCTAAGGGTTTGACTCAGCATAACACTCTCACAACGGCTACCACAAAGTTTTAAGAGATACTACCAACTTCAAAATAGAAAGGAGCAAATGGAGTTGTAGGGGTTGGATCTGGTGCTGAAGGCTTCCCTACCAATGATCCCCACCTCCTGGGATGCACATCCTTGCAAGCTCTCTTCCCCTTGAGTGTGGACTGGACCTAGTGACCTGCTTCCAATGAATGGGACACAGCAAACATGATGGTATTTTACTTCACAGACTAGCCACACGAAGGCTGTGAGTTGTCTCACTCACCCCAAGGAGCTGAGCCCTGCCAACAGCCACTTGGTGAGCTTGGGAGTAGATGCACCCCCAGCTGAGCTTTAAGATGCCTGCAGTCCCAGCCGACCTTTGAGCACAGCCTTGTGAGAGACCAAAAAGCAGAGGGCCCAGCTCGGTGATGCTGGGCTTCCTGACCCACAGAAACTGAGAGATGATAAATACGTTTTAAGTTGTTATGGTTTGGGGTTACTTGTTATGCAGCAGTAGATCACTAATACAGGCATCCAAGTGGAAGAGACAACGAAGGAATATATATACAGACACACTCAGAAAGCTTAGTACCAAGAGAAAGTTGAAACTTTTGCTATTGGTGGTATATGTCTTGGGCAAAGATGGACCTTCCCCGTAGACAACTTGGCTCCTGTAGAAATGTTAAAGCAGAGGCACTGGACCAGCCCCTCATTCCCAACGTACTCCCGCTCCTCGATTTGTTGACTTAGGCTGAAATTCCCCAATTAGTCTTTTCTTTGAAAATACACCAAAACTTGGAGTCAGAAAACACAAAATCAAGTCCCAGATCCTTACTTTATTAATTGTGTGATTTTTACGGGATCATTTACGTATACCTCAAACTATATTTGTGAAACAAAGATATGAATTTTGAACAATTACTTAACTCTTCTATGCCTATATTTTGTTTCACTGTAGGAATAGATAACGCCTGCCTTATATGACGCGTGGAGCTGTTGAGATGATTAAATGAAGCAATGTGGGTGTAAGTGTTTTTAAAACTATAAAGAGCTCTAAGGCGCTCCCGTGTGGGACACATGCTAAATGCTGATTGGCAGTGCTGTGTTCTAGTACGATGGGCTCTTAGAAGGCTCCTCCCTGGAAGTAGATTTTAGGGAGGGAGATGAACAGGAGGAAAACAAAAGCAACTGGGGCTGAGGGTTGGAGGACAGAAAGCCTGGAGCCCCATTTTCACAATTTTGAAAGATTCAGTCCCAGAGGAGTGGAAGAGATTGACAGCTAACTTCCGGAAAGACCTTTCTGGGCCTTGAATTCATGAATTCACAACTCATGTGCTTTTGCTTTTCGTTATCCCTTATTGAGCACCAACAATCTGGCAGGCATTGTGACCAGCCCTTCAGTTGCACAAACTGATTTAACCTTGCCCACAGCCTGTGAGGGAGATACTGTCCTTATCCCCCTTTCTCGGATGTGGCAACCGAGGCTTCGAGATGGCAGGGTCACACCGCAAGTGAGCTGGGATCCAAGTGTGTCAACCTGGAGAGACAACCGTGTTCTGTATGATGCGATTTCTTGTGCCCTCTGTCCTGCATCTTCCAGAAGCTATTTTCTCCCTTCTCCTCCTTTGTTTCCATCTTCCTATAAAACTCACTGTGACACTTCACACAAAGAGCCACGTATACAAATCAATTGCAATCAGCTGTATTTCTCTCCTGATGTTAAAAGACTCGTCAAGGAAAACGCACTTGTTTCAAACACACTTTTCTGACACTAAATCAACCCTCCGCTGTTGGTAGAGTTTCTGCACAAATTGAGCGGGGCCCTCCCGGGACCGGGATTTACCAGAATAAATCCCAGGCTTGCAGCGGCTGTCTAGTCATATTAATAGAAAGAGTTGATCTGGTGGCTGAGTTTTCTGGGGGTCCTGACTTCTAGTTCAGGTCAGAAGGACATTTGGCAACTCGCTTGCTGCTGTGTGATGTGGAGGTTGACAGGGACACTATGGCGGGGGTGCGGTCAGAACCCCTACACACCTCACACCTGCACCCCACGGAAATCTCCACCAGCATTACCGTCTTCTGCAGAAACATCCAGGCTTCCTAATACTAAGTTGGGTACGAATAATGGTTCTCGGGGGATACTCACCAAATCTGTTTGACCCAAACAACTTTGCTTCTTTGATCGCTGTTGGTCATGTCACAACTTACAGACACTCCACGAGCCCCAGGGCTGCTGGGTAACTTGCTCCGAACACGCCACAGACTTTCTAATTACCTCGGTTTCTCTCATTTGTGTCAGCCCTCTGCCTGTCTCCTCATTTATCCACTGGGGATACTAATGCCTTCTCTGTTTCATAGAATAGAAATAAAAGGGTTTGAGGAGTCTCCAGAAACATTTACCCTTTCCTTCCTTTGAACCATGTAATGATGCTCATGGCCAGTTACAGAGTATGGGGGTTTCCCCCGCACCACCAAACAATTCTGAGACACCAGCTGGGTGTCCTATAATTCAGCTCGATTCTGACATCTGAGATAGATCCCACTGGGTAAGGGCTCATTCCCATAAGGCTGTTTCCCCTACACACATCCACTCCAGACTCCAATTACAAGTCCAGGTTGTCACCTGTGCTTCTGACTGACTGGCAATAAATTGGAGATTCCAACAACCCTCTCCTTGGATTTGATTAATTTGCTAGAGTGGCTCACAGAACTCAGAGAAACAGTTTACTTATTAGATCACCAGTTTGTTAGAAGAGGATATAATTCAGGAACAGCGTGATGGAAGAGATGCAGAGGGCAAGGTATGAGGAAAGGGCACAGAGCTTCCATGCTCTCTCTGGGGGCCACCACTCTCCCAAATCTCCGCATGATCACCAACCCAGACGCTCTCCAAATCCACCCTTTTGACTTTTTATAGAGGCTTCATTTCATAGGCATGATTCATTAAATCACTGGCCATTGGTGACTGAACTCAATTTCCAGCCCCTCTTCCCTCCCCAGAGGTGGGGAGAGGGGGGTGAAAGTTCCAACCCTCCAATTACATGATTGGTTCCCCTGACAACCGGCCCCAATCCCTAGGTGTTTTCCAAAAGTCATCTCATTAACATAACAAAAGAAAATTTCTCAAGGTTTTAGGAGCTCTGTGCCAGAAAGACCAAATATTTTTTTTAAATAAATTTATTTTTTTATTTTTGGCTGCATTGGGTCTTCGTTGCTGCACGTGGGCTTTCTCTAGTTGTGGTGAGCCGGGGCTACTCTTTGTCGTGGTGCACGGGCTTCTCATTGCCGTGGCTTCTCTTGTTGTGGAGCACAGGCTTTAGGTGCGCGGGCTTCAGTAGTTGTGGCATGTGGGCTCAGTAGCTGTGGCTTGCAGGCTCTAGAGCGCAGGCTCAGTGGTTGCGGCGCACGGGCTTAGTTGCTCCGCAGCATGTGGGATCTTCCCGGACCAGGGCTCGAACCCGTATCCCCTGCATTGGCAGGCGGATTCTTAACCACTGCACCACCAGGGAAGCCCTACTTATTTTTTTAAAAGTTGATAGTTTTATTTTCTTTCTTTTCTTTTTCTTCTTTTTTTTTTCTGGCTGCACCACACGGCTTGTGGGATCTTAGTTCCCCAACCAGGGATCGAACCCAGGCCCCAGAAGTAAAAGCACCAAGTCCTAACCATTGGACCACCAGGGAATTCCCACATATTTATTATAACTCACAAGATCACTATCCCATTAAAGTCATGGAAGTTTTCCTTTTGCCCTTTCTGCCCATCCAAACCAACCTTTCTATCACCAAGCCTGGAGGCAGGGGAGCCAGCACCATGATCAGATTTGCATTTAGAACACAAGCTGCTGACTAATTTTATTTCCACATGAACATAAACAAGGTAATGGTAGATATAATGCAATCAAAAGGAAGACACTCGATGTGGTTTACATTTTGTGATATACAGCAGTTTTCTGTTTTATTTAAAAATGAAGATGGATGATATCAGCAAGAGAGGAAAACTGTTAGGAAATTCAAAAATTGGCCTATATTTATGTTTATTTATTTTAGCACCTCAACTTTCCAAAGAGAAAGAGCCACCAGCGAAAAGGCTTCTTCTGGTTCCCTGTCGAGCTGTGCAGGAGATGTGCTGGGCATTTCTGTGCCCATCCAGAGGTGCGCGTGTAAAAAGTTAGGGGTGATTCAGTGTAGTGAGTGCAGCATGCCTGGGACACAACAACGAAGTACTTGGTTTGGCCTGCAGGGGCTGTGGGAAGGCTTGGCCTTCCGCGAGTAGTCTGAGAGATTTTGAGGGTCAGGGGGATTACTGGGCAGAGAAGGTGGAAACAGACATTCAAAGAAGAATTAGCCTGAGCAGAGAGAAACTGTCTGAGGTATGGGGAGGTGTAAGCTGTCGCATAGATCGACAGCAGGGACCCCTGACTCTCTCACTGAGGTCCCTGAAGCTTCTCACCAGGGCATCAAGTGACATGGCCAGAGATGCATTTAGAACGTGAGCTCAGGCAGTGATGTGGCGTGTGATTCCCAGCTGTTCTGAAGCTGCTGGCCGTGGCCTAGCAGAGAACTGCTGCTGAAGAGCTGTTCCGAGGCCAAGCGCAAGGGGGACGCTGGCCAGATTCCAAGGAATCTTCAGGATAGAACCTGCGTTCATCGCAGGATAGACGTTACACCTTAATTACAAGTGTCCCCAAGAACTAAATATTGACTGAGCTTGCATCTCTGTTGGCTCGTAAAAAATGCAAGATTTATAAAATTCACTGACACACACGATTAGTCAACATACATCACCTGCTGACTGCTCGGGTGGAGAGAGAGGCGTTTCGTTGAAGCAAACAGGAGGAGAATCAACAACAGGCACATAAGTAGATCCCTTTTGACTGAACATAGTGATCTTTCCATGCTTCTACGCTTATCTATTTTATCCAGATTTGTCCTTATCCCGGAAAGTTCTGCAACGCAACACAGAAAATTTTTAAATTAACTCCATCAACCGGTCATTTTGTCCACAGGAAACAAACCAGGAGACCTGACTGATGGGAATTCAGTGATTTTCTTTTAAATCTTTTTTGCTGTTTTGTCATGGCATTGGATAGATTAAAAAAAATATTGCCTTCCTCATCCAAGGAATTAAAGCAAAGAGCTGGTACTGTCTTGAAAAATGTTCACGAACGATTATGCAGGAGGTACCACGGGCTCCCCTGGGAACCATCAGGCGCCTGGGACTAGGTGGGAGGGAAGCAGCCTGAGACTGAGGGCAAAATTGCAACCCATTGGCACTGCACATACTTTTCCAATATAAAAGCAAATGGAGAATACGTAAATAAATTGACTATATAAAAGTGTCCCTTTATATTACGGCCTCACCTCTCCAAGGGGGAAAAAAAAAGATTTCTTTTCACGGCCCTCCTATAAAAATATCATTTCTTCTGGGTAATTTTATAGTACCAACTGCAGTCCATAGCTACTTGAAATACCTACACAGCCCCTGATCCTGGCCCCCTTACACAAACGACCCAGTAACTAGCATCAACCCCATTGCAGAAGCAGCTGTCACGTAATTACAACTTCTCATCACACATTGGGGAAACGAGTTGTGGCGTTTGGGAAAGGTCTGCAAAAATAGGTGTCAGACTTTAACTAATAGTGACTGTCCTTCCATTCTACTGTAATTTACATTTAATTCACACATTTCATTTCCATTTAAAATATGATTACAGTGTTTTGAAGCACATCCCACCTGTCCCCTCGAATTACAGGCAAATGAAAATAACAGGGAACAGCAGCACCAGGAAGGCTGCTAGAGCACCGGGGCTGCAGGGTCTCTGGCTCACACCCCTCCTGGGGGCCCGGGGAGAGGGGAACTGAAGAGAAATGCAATGCGGGGCGTGGAGGGGAGGAGTGGGGAAAAAGAATGGGGGAGAAAGGTGAGCGGATGTGAGGAGTGGGTGACAGGGCACAGGGAGTGGAGCAGGGAGGGATCCACGGGCGGGGATGGAGACGTCTCCAGCGTGCCGGCTTTTGTAAATGCATCATTTTCTGGCAGAGTGCCCACCTTTTATTTCGTTCATTTCAGGGTCATGACCTAATCCTAAATACTTGCTGCAGGAAGCAGATGCCTGTTGACTCTGAGGTCCGGTCTTCTGTACTCTGGAGGCAGCAGAAGGAGAGGAGAGGGGAAGCCTGAGGCGTCAATGCATGGACCTCACACTCTTCACAACCCACCGCCTCCCACAGCCATCGTGCACCTGGGCTTCTGCAGCTGTGGGCAGCAGGCGGAAATGGTTCCATGGGCTCCAGGTCGGAGGAACAATTTATAGAAACACGATTCGTTAGGAATCCCAGTGGCCAAGCCCCTCCAGGTGTGGCAGAAGACGGGCTGGCCTTACAGAATGAATTCCAGCCAATGGCACCTGGATTCACAGCGAGATTTTGATGCCTGCTCAGACGCAGAAGGAAAGAGCCCTTGGCTATTCATAGCAATCCCCAGATGCTGCCCCCAAAACGTTGCGAAAGGCAATGCACATATCAACAGTCAAAAAACATTGATAGAGTACCTACTGTATAGTAAGTATCGAGCAGGGCAACAGTGATTTTATTTTTTTTTTATTTATTTATTTATTTGGCTGTGCTGGCTCTTACTTGCGGCACGCAGGATCTTTGTTGCCACGTGCAGGATCTTCTGTTAGTTACGGCATGCGGGATCCTTAGTTGCGGCATGCAGAATCTTTAGTTGCAGCATGTGGGATCTAGTTCCCCGACCAGGGATCAAACCCTGGCCCCCTGCATTGCAAGCGTGGAGTCTTAGCCACTGGACCGCCAGGGAAGTCCCAACAATAATTTTAAATCTTCACTCTCCTCAAACTTCTCACACCCCACACCTCCCCCTTAATGTACATCCTGTTTTCTAGAAAAAAAAAATAGACACCAGCAGAGAGGAACTCCCTCTGTTCCTATTACTAAAGCATAAAACCTATTTATGCCCCGATGCTATCCTCCTTCCCTTCCAATAAAACAGACTAGCTACCTGTTTTCCCTGAGGCCAATCCTTGTACTTGGGCTTTGCATATCATACTCTCCCACCTTGAATTTTTTTCATATTCATTTTCCTGATCCCTTCCTTTCTTGTATATTTAACCTCTCTCTTGAATTGGGTCATTCCCAATGGCTTGAAAACATGCACCAATCTTTCAGATTAAAAGGAGAAATGCCCTCAACCCCTCACTTCTATCCAGCTTTAAACCAATCTCCTGACATTCAAGTTTCTCAAAAGCATTATCTCTACTGTGGCAGAGGTGGCTTGTTGCCCCCAAAATGTCATTCCCCTCTTCCAGTTGTAGAGAGTTAGTGACTGCCCAGACAGAGACTATATCTCCAGCCTCCCTTTCATCTAGGTATGGCCATGCTATTAGTTCTACCAGTGAAATAGGAGCTGAAGTTGCGGGTAACTTCTAGGCAAAGGCTTTAAGAAGTAGCTTTCTCCAGGCTGCTTTCTGCTTGACCAGTTAGATGCAGACAACTGCAATGATGAGGTTTCACTAGGGATGATGCAACCATAAAAAGGAAGGAGGCTGGTTCCCTGCATCATATCATGAGAGAAAGCTACCCAATGACCAGGAACATCCAGAAACACAACTGTTACAAGAGCAATACATTAACTCCTGTTCAGTGAAGGCACTGAAACTTTGATTTTTATTTGTTGCAAAACCTAGTACTGCTGGAACCAATAAACTCACCTACCACCTATCCCTCAGTCCACTGCAATCTAGTTTCCAATCTGCTCCTAGCAAACATATCTCTATAAAGCCACCAATGGTTTCCAGGTTACTAAATTCAGTGGGTATTTTTTTAATGGATCTTTATTGAAGTATAATTGCTTCACAATACTGTGTTAATTTCTGTTGCACAACAAAGAGAATCAGCCATATGCATACACATGTCCCTGTATCCCCTCCCTCTTGAGCCTCCCTCCCACTCTCCCTATCCCACCCCTCTAGGTCATCGCAAAGCACCGAGCTGATCTCCCTTCCCACCAGCCAACTATTTTACATTCGGTAGTGTGTATATGTTGATGCAACTCTCACTTCGCCCCAGCTTTGGCGCCCCACCCCATGTCCTCAAGTCCATTCTCTATGTCTACTTCTTTATTCCTGCCCTGCAACTAGGTTTATCAGTACCTTTTTTTTAGATTCCATATATATGCGTTAGCATATGGTATTTGTTTTTCTCTTTCTGACTTACTTCACTCTGTATGACAGACTCTAGTTCCATCTACCTCACTCCAAATAACTCAATTTCATTTTTTTATGACTGAGTAATATTCCATTGTATATATGTGCCACATCTTTTTTATCCATTCATCTGTTGATGGACATTTAGGTTGGTTCCATGTTCTGGCTATTGTAAATAGCGTTGTAGTGAATATTGGGGTATGCAACTCTTTTTAAATTATGGTCTTCTCAGGGTATATGCCCAGCAGTGGGAGTGCTGGGTCATATGGTGGTTCTATTTTTAGTTTATTAAGGAACCTCCATACTGCTTTCCATAGTGGCTGTATCAATTTACATTCCCACCAACAGTGCAGGAGGGTTCCCTTTCCACCACACCCTTTCCAGCACTTATTGTTTCTAAATTTTTTGATAATGGCCATTCTGACCAGCATGAGGTGATAACTCATTGTAGCTTTGACTTGCATTTCTCTAATAATTAGTGACATTGAGCATCTTTTCATGTGCCTCTTGGCCATCTGTATGTCTTCCTTGGTGAAATGTCTGTTTATGTCTTCTGCCCATTTTTTAACTTGATTGTTTGTTTTTTTGATATTGAGCTCCATGAGCTGGTGGTATATTTTGGAGATTAATCTGTCTGTTATTTCATTTGAAAATATTTTCTCCCATTCTGAGAGTTGTCTTTTTGGCTCATTTATGGTTTCCTTTGCTGTGCAAAAGATTTAAGTTTATTAAGTCCCACTTGTTTATTTTTGTTTTTATTTCATTACTCTAGGAGGTGGGTCAAAAAAGATCTTGCTGTGGTTTATGTCAAAGAGTGTTTTTCCTATGTTTTCCTCTAAGAGATTTTTCCTCTAAGTGTTTGGTCTTACATTTAAGTCTTTAATCCATTTGGAGTTTATTTTTGTGTATGGTGTTAGAGAGTGTTCTAATTTCATTCTTTTACATGTAGCTGTCCAGCTTTCCAAGCACCACTTATTGAAGAGGCTGTCTTTTCTCCATTGTATGTTCTTGCCTCCTTTGTCATAAATTAGGTGCCCATATGTGCATGGGTTTATCTCTGGGCATTCTCTCCTGTACCATTGATCTATATTTCTGTTTTTGTGCCAGTACCATACTGTCTTGATTACTGTAACTTTGTGGTATAGTTTGAAGTCAGGGAGCCTGATTCCTCCAACTCTGTTTTTCTTTCTCAAGATTGAGTTGGCTATTTGGGGTCTTTTGTTTTTCCATATGAATTGTAAAATTTTTTGTTCTAACTCTGTGAAGAATGCCATAGGTAGTTTGATGGGGATTGCATTGAATCTGTAGATTGCTTTGGGTAGTATAGTCATTTTCACAATATTGATTCTTCCAATCCAAGAACATGGTATATTTCTCCATCTGTTTATGTCATCTTTGATTTGTTTCATCAGTGTTTTATAGTTTTCTGAGTACAAGTCTTTCGTCTCCTTAGGCAGGTTTATTCCTAGGTATTTTATTCTTTTTGTTGCAATGGTAAATGGGAGTGTTTCCTTAATTTCTCTTTCTGATTTTTCATTGTTGGTGAATAGGAATGCCAGAGAGTTCTGTGCATTAATTTTGTATCCTGAAACCTTACCAAATTCATTGATTAGTTCTAATAGTTTTCTGGTGGCACCTTTAGGATTTTTTTGTATAGTATCATGTCATCGACAAACAGTGACAGTTTTACTTCTTCTTTTCCAATTTGTATTCCTTTTTTTTCTTTTTCTTCTCTGACTGCTGTGGCTAGGACTTCCAAAACTATGTAGAATAAGAGTGGTGAAAGTGGACATCCTTGTCTTGTTCCTGATCTTAGTGGAAATGCTTTCAGTTTTTCACCATTGAGTATGATGCTTGCTGTGGGTTTGTCATATATGGCCTTTATTACGTTGAGGTAGGTTCCCTCTATGCCCATTTCCTGGAGAGTTTTTATCATAAATGGGTGTTGAATTTTGTCAAAAGCTTTTTCTGCATCTATTGAGACAATCATATGGTTTTTATTCCTTAATTTGTTAATGTGGTGTATCACATCGATTGATTTGTGAATATTGAAGAATCCTTGCATCCCTGGGATAAATCCCACTTGATCATAGTGTATGATCCTTTTAATGTGCTGTTGGATTCTGTTTGCTAGTATTTTGTGAAGGAGCAAGGTAAAAACCTACAAGACCAAATAAATGAAGAGGAAATAGGCAATCTACCTGGAAAAGAATTCAGAGTAATGATAGTAAAGAAGATCCAGAATCTCAGAAATAGAATGGAGGCATGGATTGAGAAAATACAGGAAATGTTTTAAAAAGATCTAGAAGAACTAAAGACCAAACAAACAGAGATGAACAACACAATAACTGAAATGAAAAATACACTAGAAGGAATCAATAACTGAATAACTGAGTTAGAAGAATGAATAAGTGAGCTGGAAGACAAAATGGTGGAAATAACTACCGAGGAGCAGAATAAAGAAAAAAGAATGAAAAGAATTGAAGACAATCTCAGAGACCTCTGGGACAACACTAAATGAACCAACATTCAAACTATAGGGGTCCCAGAAGAAGAAGAGAAAAAGAAAGGGTCTGAGAAAATATTTGAAGAGATTATAGTTGAAAACTTCCCTAACATGGGAAAGGAAATCGTCACCCAAGTCCAGGAAGCACAGAGTCCCATACAGGATAAACCCTAGGAAAAACACACCAAGACACATATTAATTAAACTATCAATGGGTATTTTTTTTTCAGCCTCCTTCACAGGCTTAGATTCTGCTATGTAGTCTCAGAACTCTGAACACTTGACTTCTGCTTCCACCCATGTTGAATTAACTGGAGCTGGACTTGCCTGCCTGCCATAAACAATTAGAAAACTGGAAATGTTGCATTTAAAACTAATTTCAGATGTTTGAAAGTAGGTAGCATAGGACTGAGATCCCTGGCAAACATTTTAAAGTGTATGAAAATTCAAAGGGCCTAAAGGTTATTCAAAGGAATAACCAAAACAATTTTTCGAAAAAGAATATATTTGGAAGATTTACACTACCTGAGTTTAAGACTCATTATAAAGCTACACTAATCTAAATAGTGTGGTCTATAATAATGATATATGTATAGATCAATGGTACAGAATAGAGAATATAGAAATAGACCTGCCCATATATAGTCCATTCGTTTTTCACACAGATAGAAATATAATTGAATGGAGAGAGGATAGTTTTTTCAACAGTAGTGCTGGAAAACTAAACATCCATATTTATTTTAATGAACCTTAACCCTTACCTCACACCATTCACAAACATCAACATGGGTCATAAACTTAAATGTAAAAGCTGAAACTACAAAACTTTTCAAAAAAAAAACTTAATCAATTAGGTTTCATCAAAATTACAAATTTCTGGGCTTCCCTGGTGGCACAGTGGTTGGGAGTCTGCCTGCTGATGCAGGGGTCACGGGTTCGTGCCCCAGTCCGGGAGGATCCCACGTGCCGTGGAGCGGCTGGGCCCGTGAGCCATGGCCGCTGAGCCTGCGCGTCCGGAGCCTGCGCTCCACAACGGGAGAGGCCGCAACAGTGAGAGGCCCACGTACCAAAAAAAAAAAAAAAAAATTACAAATTTCTGTTCTTAGGTGAACACTATTTAAAAATAAAAAATGATGACTAGCCACAGATTGGCAGAAAACCTTAGATACACATGACATGGAGAATATATAGAAAACTACTACAACACAATAATAAAAAAGACAAAAGCATCAATGAAATAATTGACTGAATGATTGAACAGACACTTCATAAAAGACTTAACATTATTAGTCTTCAGAGCAATACAAATTAAAACCATTAAAATATACCACGACAGGGCTTCCCTGGTGGCGCAGTGGTTGAGAATTTGCCTGCTAATGCAGGGGACACGGGTTCAAGCCCTGGTCTGGGAAGATCCCACATGCCATGGAGCAACTAGGCCCATGAGCCACGACTACTAAGCCTGTGCGTCTGGAGCCTGTGCTCCGCAACGGAAGGCCGAGATAGTGAGAGGCCCGCACACCGCGATGAAAAGTGGCCCCCGCTTGCCACAACTAGAGAAAACCCTCGCACAGAAACGAAGACCCAACACAGCCAAAAGTAAATAAATAAATAAATAAATAAAATTAAAAAGTAACTGTACCATTAAAAACTATATGCCTATACCACCACACACACCAAGTAGAAGGGCTAAAATTCAGAAGGTTGACAATATGTAGTATTAGCAAGGATATGAAGCAGCTGGAAATCCCATATATTGCTAGTGGGGTGGAAAATGATGCAGCCACTCTGGCAGTTTCTTGTTAAGTTTACATTTACTAAACTATCTAGAAAGTTCAGTCCTAGGTATTTATCCAAGATAAATAAAAACATGTGTCCACACAAAGACTTGTACATGAATAGCAAACGTTTATCAACAGATGAATAGTTTACTCAATCTGTGGCATATCCACACGATGAAATTCTAGCAATAAAAAGAATGAACTTCTGGTACTTGCAATAGTGTGGATGAAACTAAAAAACATTTGGTAAGTGAAAAAAGCCATTCACAAAAGAGTACATGCTGCATGGTTCCATTTGCATGAATTCTAGAATAAGCCAAACTCGTGTTTAGTAACAGATCAGTGGTTACCTGGGGCTAACATGGGGGAAGGACATTGCTAACTCCAAATGGCAAAGGCAAAGATTCATCTATTTTTTGCTTATAGTCTGTCTATTACACCTGATGCATAATAGGCCCTCCATAAATATTTTTAGATGAAAAATAGATGCCACATTTGCATGTACATAGTAGGCCCTCAATAAATATTATTTATCTGAATGAATAAATGCTCCATTTCCTTGTGTGTTATCTCAGTGTTGCTCAAGGGGCAGTCCTGGTCATGCCACTTGACACTTCCCTTCCCCCTCCACCCTTCTCTCACCCTGTTTCCTGTAAGCAGGCTTATAGGAAACTTTATTCACACGTCTTCTTGCTTCCTTCTCTCTTCCCTGTTTCCTATAAGCAGTACCAGACCCAAGGAAGGAATTGAGCATCCACATGCTTGTCTAAAGAAATTTCCATTCCATGGGAGGAAAAAGTAAGATGAAAAGGGACTAGATCTATGGATAGACCTAGAGATCATCATACTAAGTGAACTAAGTCAGATAGAGAAAGACAAATATCATAGGACATCACTTACATGTGGAATCTAAAAACATGATACACGCAAAAAAAAAACAAAAAAGGCTAAAGGGCTTCCCTGGTGGCGCAGTGGTTGAGAGTCCGCCTGCCGATGAAGGGAACACGGGTTCATGCCCCATGTGGGAAGATCCCACATGCCGCGGAGCGGCTGGGCCCGTGAGCCATGGCCGCTGAGCCTGCGCGTCCAGAGCCTGTGCTCCGCAACGGGAGAGGCCACAACAGTGAGAGGCCCGTGTACCGCAAAAAAAATAAAAATTTAAAAAATAATAATAATAAATAAATAAATAATAAAAATATGATACAAATGAATTTGTTTACTAAACAGAAACAGACTCAAAGACATAGAAAACAAGCTTATGATTTCCAAAGGGGAAAGAGGGGCTAGGGATAAATTGGGAATTTGGGATTAAAAGACATAATACTATATATAAAATAGATAAACAACAAGGACATACTGTATAGCACAGGGAACTATATTCAATATCTTGTAATAACCTATAATGGAAAAGAATCCAAAAAAGAATATATACACATATGTAGGTATAACTGAATCACTTTGCTGTATCATTGTAATGATACAGCAAAGTGATTCATTGTAAACCAACTATACTTCAATTTTAAAAATAAATAAAAATTGTTTTAAAAAGAAAAGGGACCAGACCTGAAAGACAAAAAAATAACCCAGAAGGTTGGTAACAACAACCCTCCCACCCAAGCACCAATTTATAGTGGAACCAGGAGTGCAGAGGCCGTACTCGTTAATTCTGTACCTTATTAACTCATGCCAAGAAGGCCAACACACAAAAGGCATTTGGTTTTATGCTCCAAATGCCTTTGGTTTTATGGAGCCAAAAACCATTTTGGAGAATGATGGTGAATAAGGAAGGGGCTCCAGCAAGCGGGGGTGGCGGGGGTGGCGGGGGGAGGCAGAAGCCCTGCACCTGTTGCACAACTTCATGAGGGAGCATTGCTCCTTTCCAGCACTGTGCTTGAAAAGCCCAGATCTTTCACCCAACGCTGATGAAGAAGCCATGCCTTCCAGTCCCTCACCCACTGTAGGCCTGTTCCGTGAGGTCCTCCAACCAGGCCTGTTAGGGACCCTGTAGGGCCATCTCCTGACATCCATCCCTCCTTTGTATAAACACAGATGCTTCCAAGCTGGACCCTCCACAGACAGCAATGCTCAGGCTCTTTTCCATTTCCATCAAGAAAGAAGAAAAAACTGGCACATAAGTTATCTTTGAATTCGTTTTCCTCCAGGCACCCCTCTGGAGGACAAGAACCGGCCCTTTGAATGGTGACCTGGCCAGCAGAGGTTCACTCTCTTGCCACAGAGGGAGAGCCTGAGTCTCAGTGCTGCGGTGCTGTTTCCCTTTCCTTGGGTTGGTAAACATTCTGGCCACTTTGAAATATTATTTCCCCCTTTAGGGCAATGTACTTGGGTTTGGGTTCTTTCACTTTGTTTATCCCATAATCGTTACAGCAAGAGGGATGCACCTGTTCTACAGGCCCATTAGACTGAGAATGGCTTCTCTCCTGAGCGGAGCACGGAGGAAAGTGGCCTGGTCACTTAGATCACACTGTAGCCACAGAGCTAGCGGCAATCGAGAAGACCAAGACGTAGCCTTGAGCCATGACACGAGGCAGCTTGGGGCAAAGAGAGGGAGGCGGGCAGTGCCTGCAACAGGCTGGGGCTTAGAGAGGACAGGAATATGGCCAGGGTCATACTGCCAGTTGGTCATGAAGCTGGAAGTAGTCACAGAAAACTGGTCTTTCTGCCTCCAAGCCCACACTCTCCCTCACCTTGTTCTGTCTTGGAGCCGTTGAAGACAGAGAGAGGTGGGGAGAGAGCAGGAAGCCTGACAGCTACGTCAGAGGTCTGTGCTCCCCACAAGCTAAGATCTGTCTTTGTATCTTTTTTTTAATTTTTTAAATTTTTATTTTATATTGGAGTCTAGTTGATTAACTGTGTTTGTGTTCGTTTCAGGTGTACAGCAAAGTGATTCAGTTATACATAAACATGTATCTATTCTCTTTCAAATTCTTTTTCCATTTGGGTTGTTACAGAGTGTTGAGCAGAGTTCCCTGGGCTATACAGCAGGTCCTTGTTGGTTATCCTTTATAAATATAGCAGTGTGTACCTGTCAGTCCCAGACTCCCAATCTATCCCTCCCACCCCACTCTCCCCTGCCCACTTTCCCCCTCTGGTAACCATAAACCATAAGTTCGTTCTCTAAGTCTGTGAGTCTATTTCTGTCTTTGTATCTCCTCTCCACGCAAGAGAGGCCCACAGAGGGCTGCTAATGGATCATGTAGGGAGGGATCAGAAATCCAGGAGAATGATGGGGAAGGAGATCATGGGAAGTTGCTCTAATTCCTACTTAAATAAAAGAAATAAATGAGAATTCCTCTTCCCATGGTACTCACTTGGTCTAACGCCTCCTCTCCATCTTCCCTCATTCTGTCAGCCCCAAGGGTATCTGATTCTGGGGTGAAAAAGTACGGGGTCCAGTGCCCGCACTCAGGTCTCCTGCATCCAAGGCACCCCATGTCGGGAAGAGGGGGGAAGGGGCTGCTCGATGAGCTTGCACAGTCTTTTGTTTGGAGTGTCAGAGCCACAGCCGACACAGAAGATGCTCTGGGGCCTCAGTGACTTCCTTTGTCATCTTCCACCTCTGGTGCAGGTGCGCGTATTTTAGCCGGAGGAGCCCAGGTATGGAAATCGCTCTCTCCGTGCCCATATATTATCCGTATTTTTTAACATGTCGTTTTCTAAGTAGGTAATGCATTTGCAGAGACAGTGATCTTTCATCCTGAGATTACGATGATTCGTGTTCTCTGTCTAAATTCCAGCATAAATTTCAGAGCCAGCGAGGCATTGGCTTGTGGCAGGAGTGGCATTCTGAGATGTGGCCGGCTGTCTGTACGAACCTCAGGCCTGCAGCCATTTGTCCTGTTTGGGCGAAGGCTTTGAAATTCTTCCTGGTGCCTCACCTTCTTTATTTCTTTCAAATGGCTCCTCTAACAGGTCACCTTTGTAGCTGGGCGCAGGACTTGAGTTATGTTTGCTGGGCCGGACCCAAGCAAAGCATTTAAGCAATTCAACTTCCCGAAGTCCTGGCTCTGCTCAAATTGGAGTAGGGCTGGGTTCACGTCACTTAAGCCTCCGGGCTTTGGCTTCCCCAACAGTAAATTGGAAATTGTCACGCCAACTTCACAGAGTTAATAGGAGGATTAGATAAAAGAGATAAATGGGAATTCCTCCTCCCACGGTACTCAGAAACCATAGGCAAAACCCACGCAATCATTCCCAATCTAGTCCCCAAACTACCTGCACCCCTGGGCCTATACTGTGACCACACCCTGTTGACCCATCCCTTTGGTCACTCTCAGTTCTTTCAATGGTGGCTCTGAAATTCTCAAAGGTGTCTCTAGTAAGAATATTAAGAATATTAAATCATCTTGCTGTGTATATTACTTTGCTTGAGCTGCCATAACAAAGTACCACCGTCTGGGTGGCTTAAACAACAGTTCTGGAGGCTGGACGTCCAAGATCAAGATGTCCTCAGGCTGTCTCTCCCCTGGGCTTGTAAATGGTCTGTGTCTTCACAGGGTCTTCCCTCTGTGTGTGTCTGTGCCGTAATCTCTTTCTTATAAGGACACCACTCACATTGGATCAGGGTCCAACCTAACAGCCTCGTTCTAGCTTAATTTCCTCTTGAAAGAGTCCGTCTCCAAATACAGTCACATTCTGAGACACTGGGGGTTAGGATTCAACATGTGAATTTGAGAGGGATACAGTTCAGCCCATGACACAAATGCGCGACGTGTAGCTTGAAGGTTGTCTCAAAGTCAGACCAGGAGTGATGGGGGTCCCCATCTCTGAAACAACGCCCTCCTTCTGTCTCATAATAACGCTTTATTTTCAGATCCCTGTCTCCTTCATCACACGCCATCCCTCAATTGACAAATGGAAAAACCAAGCAGGGGAAAAAGTTGGAGGGACTGACTCAAGGTCACACAGGTGGTAGTGAATGGCAGAATTAGGTCTGGAACCCTGTGTGTGCGACCCCTGCTCTTCTCAGTGGGTGACTCTGGACCGTCACCCTAGGAAGGTTTTTACCAGCTCAAGGAGCACATGCCAGAGAGGGCAGATGTGTAAGTACCTTCGGGACAAGCCTGCTGCCCATGACATGTGGCTCACCTGCCCCCTTGCCATCTCCCTCTGCCTGCCCACCACGTCTAGCACAGCACCGGGCACAGTGGGACAGTGAATGCTGACCACCTGCCCACCTGTGGAGGACATCTGTCCTAAACCAGGAAGCCTGCCCTGATGCGAGGCCCAAACGCACCATTTCCCTGCACCTTGGTGGTGAGGGTTTTGATTTTCTCATTTTGTTTTGTTTTAACAGAAGGCCCTTTGTACCCAGCCATTGCAGGGGTGCAATGGGCCAGTAGGTACGAGAGAACCGTGTGAGGCCTCAGGCAAACACAGGAGGGGGGACCTTGGCTGGTGACATCACAGGCGTCCGAGGCCGGGCCGTGAAAATTCACAGCCAGCAGTGGCCCTCACAGACGAGGCACTGAAGTACTTCCAGCTACCCTACCATCATGCCTGGAAATGACCCTGGATTCAGGCCGCCCGATCCCAGGGACTCCAGCCAGCTTTTCTTCCCATCCGAATATGTATATGTATCTATATCTCCAGAGAGATAGTATTTGCTCTTCTCCACAAATCCCCGAATTCCCAAAGCTTTTTAATTCTCCAGAGTGAGTGAATGCTCTGCGGAAGACAAGTACCTCTATTTAATGGACTTCCTACAGGGCAAGTGGGAAGCAGCAGAATGAAGTAGGAGGAGAGCCAGACTGAAGAGCAGTCCTGCCACTGGCCGGCTCTGCACTGCCCAAGCCTCTTCATGTCGCCCTGTCAGCTTCCTCAGGGAGCCTGAGGAGCCCCCGCTATGGTTTTGAAAAGCATGGGCTTTGGTCCAGATCACTTACTAGGTGTGTGACCTTGACCCCATAGCTTAGCTTCTCTAAGTGGATCTCCCCACTGGTTAAAAAGAAAAAGAGATAAAGAAAAAGAGAGAGAGCTAAAAATGTCCACCTGTCAGGGTGCCGTGACAGGAAATGAGGTGGCAGGTGTGACAGCACCTGTGGCATCACCTGGGAATCGGTTAGTCCTCTTCCCTCCTTGGCCGAGGGAGGGAGGGAGGGTTGATCACGACTAGAAGCCAATCTATGGAATTTGTGTCCTCTGGGTCACCACAACCACTCCTGTCTGGCTCACTCTCCATATGGCAAAGCCCCAGTCTCCCCATTTCTTCCCCTTCCTCCCTCTTCTGGGGCTGGCGGAGTGTCCAAAGCCAACTGCTCAAAGCTCTGCAACCACCGGGCAACCAGGGATCCTGGGAAGCAAAGAAGCCAGCTGTGGAGCGGTGGCCAGAAAGGTTGCAGCCTCACCAGGGTTGGTTCTGGCAGGACCCCCTCTGCGCTGCGTGGATGCCCAACCCATCCCTCCTCGGCCCTCACACAGTGGAAGCTGGCTCAGGCTCTCTGAAAGCGTTTTTTTTCTTCTGAACGCTATCTCGGGGCACATCAGCAGGGCTGGGCAAGAGCCGTGGCCAGGGGAGGAGACTGGAGAGGGAGCAGAGAAGGTCACTTGCATGGAGAAGGGTTAGGACTTAGGTGGCCATCAGCCCCAAAGCAGCAGCCTAGAAAAGTTTTCAAACAGTGAGACCCAGTGCCTGGTTAGAAGCAGGATTTCAGAAGTGTTTGATGATTGAATAAGTAAATGCCCAGCCCCAAACCACATCCAGGATTTGCCCCAGTTGGAATCATTCTCTCCCTCCCCTATTTCACTATGCACACATATATAGACAATTTCACTCTACGTACTGATACTGTGGGTTCGGTTCCAGACACCCCGCCCCCCGGCAATAAAGCTAATATTGCAGTAAACCAAGTCACAGCCATTTTTTGGTTTCCCAGTGCATATAGAAGTGTTCACAGTCTACTGTAGTCTATTAAGTGTGCAATAGGGTTATGCCTAAGAAAACAAGGTACAGACCTTAATTTAAAACTATTTTATTGCTAAAAATTGCTACCCATCTTCTGAGCCTTTGGCAAGGCGTAGTAACAACATCAAAGATCATTGATCACAGATCCTCATGACAAATATGATAATAATAAAAAAGTTTGAGATATTGCAAAAATTACCAAAATGTGACACAGAGACACGAAGTGAGCCAATGCCGATGGAAAAATGGTGCCAATAGACTTGCTCGACACAGGGTTGCCACAAACCTGCAATTTGTAAACAATGCAGTATCTGCAAAGCACAATAAAAAGAAGTCTGCCTCTTCCTCACAGTACCTCTATTGACACCCCCAAATCATCTGAATAGTCGTTCATCGTGATTCCTCAGTAGACTATAGGTACCTTGAGGGCAGACACTGTCTAAATCCTTGAGGTTTGAAACTCACAGAGAAATTGCTCCATAATTGTTTGCTAATTTATTTAGAGATGTGATGTCCCACCCGGAGCTCTGCCCCTGAGTTCGCCCAGGCCTCCTGATTCAAGTCAGCCTTGAGACCCTGCAGTCACATGCTTGAGGGCCCCCGATTTCATTTATTTATGGTGTCACGGCCAAGCGCTTGGTCTCAAGCACATTGCTACAAGAAGGAGGAGGGGACTCGGGCACTGCCCAGACGACTTGTTGTACGGAAGGGAAACATTTAAAGAGCCACCCACCTAATTTTTCTGTGGTTTTGCTTTGGTTTCGTTTGGATCATTCAAACTGTAGCAAGCAAGCCCCGAGGGTAACACGTGGAAGCTTGTCAATGGGAAGAAGTGGGGTCAGAGAACTTCAGGTGTGGGAGGGACTTGAAAATCCGTGGGAGGATTTTCCATGCTCTTACCACCGACATCTTCTGGTCATGAGAAGAGAAAGGACAGGCATCTGCTCTCCACCAGCTTCTCCATATCAACACTAAATCCCATAATGTTTCGAAGCAGAGACTGGTCATTGGCACACCCTTCATGGGGGTGAGTCGCCTATGACTCGGCCAGGGGAAGGACAGAAAAGTCACTTCTTATTTAATGTCCCAAGCACACATATGGCAGCGGGAGGGGATCCACTCTTTCCCAAACCACCTTTTTTCAGGTAAAACTCCAAATAGGGCCCTGGATGGGAAGCGTTGGAGGTAACGTCTCAGAGAGAGAGAGAAAAAAAAATATATATATATATATATATTGCTTTAAAACAGCCCAGAATGAAACAACGCCCCACCCACGTACTCCTTCCACTCCTCTCTCCCCCCATCACACCCTTCCAAAGAGATGCTCTGATCAGTATCTGCTCCGAGAAAGGGAGGGCAAGTGGCGAAACGAGAAGGGAGCACTCAGTAAACAGTATTATTAACCCATAGGCGGGTGATAAATCAGGGCAGGAAGGTGACCTCAGCAGGCTGGAGTAATCCTGCATGTCAGGATGAATTTATGAGGCCAATTTTATTGGCCTGCATGACCCAGGCTCCTTGGAGACGTCTCAGTAACAAATCCAATCCACTTCATTTATGAGCTGTGTGCAGTGTCAGTCATGGGGCCCAGCCAGAGCGCCCCGACCGTCACCCCCGCCAAGGGGGCGCCGAGGAGCGTGACCCTCAGAGGCGGAATGTTCCTAATCCATCCGGACTGTCACTCCCTGCGAGCCAGGCAGACCTGCCCTAGGCGCCGTCACCTTCAGACTAGGCTCTCATTCTGTCTCTGCCCTGAGGGCCAGGACAGCTGGCGGCAAGGCCCTTGCCCCGTTTCCTCATTGCAGAAGAAGTTTGGACTGACAGTGTTTCTGACACAAGGCACTGGAGTGGGGACAAATCCTGCTCTCTGCAGCCTTACGTCTCTGGCCCCAACTCCCATATGCCAGTGGTTCCCCCGCCCAGCTATTAGATCAACGGAAAATGCCCCTACACCAGAGGGACCTCGGGGCCAACCAGGAGGCATCCTGGTGAGAGCAGGCAGCAGGAGGCAGGAAGGTCCTTTGTGCAGAGGGTCTGGTGTGTACCTGGCCTTCACCTGTTCTCTGTCGGCTCCCAGAGCTGGGCGGAAGGCGTTGAAGTCTATTTGACTGTCCCTGTCATCGTCAGGTTTACGGATGGTTAATTTATTCTTTATAGCACAGTCATTGATGGCTGTTAAATCACAAATGAGAGCCAATAAAGGGTGGATTGCAGCTGAAATTACACTGTTTATATGACAGCAGAGTGCCGGCTAAAAGATTCATATGCTGCTGATGGAGTATGTTATAAATTTTAATTACCGTAGTTTGTACAAATGACATGTTTGAAATGTTATTGAGTAATGCGACCCTGATAATGAAACTATAAAATAAATCATTAACTTTCTGAATGAGCTTTTTTATTTCGCTGCCGCACAGAGTAAACTTTTCCGTTTATTCCAGATCAGTCTTTTTTTATGCCCTCCACCCTCTGCCGCTGGCCTCAGCTCCTCTCTACAAAGGCTGGGGACAAAGGAGCAACAGGAGGCTGGGGACCCTGGGGAAGGCCTGGAGGGGCAGCCTGGCAAAACGGACCCCACCAGATGTGGCCCAGGGGCTGAAGAAGGACAGTCAGCCCAGGGTAGCGGTTCTAGAAGTGCACCTTGAATAAATACTATGAAGTTTCCCACCTGGGGAGAAAAGAGACTTTTTGAACCTGCAGACCCTCTAGAGGCCCCCACCCATTGGCGGCTGGGTGCCGAGGCTGAATCACCGAGCAGAACATCCGCTGTAAGGCCCAGGTGGGTGAGGAGACTCCGGGTGGAGACCGAGCTGCACCGTGGGTGGGAGAATGGTGAGAAAACTGGGCCAGTTGTCCTGGTCCACAGCCCGACTCAGAGCCCAGAAGAGCAAAAGGCGAGCAGATATTAGGTGAGTCTTCCTGCTGTTAAGTCGTCCCCATTTCAATGTCCTGATCTATCTCTTGTGTTTATGAATTATCCCTGTTCAACATCCCCAAGGCACCAGTCGCTGTGGGTAAACACATCTTACAGAAAAGAACCTGACATCCCAGGCAAAACCTAGAAGAAGGAGCTCCATCAAAGGTCATTTAGGGCAACCTCCTGCCCCAGGAGTCACCGTCCAGCAGACACGGCCCTCTTAGCTCTGCAGGACAGGAAACGCCTTGGTAAATTGGGCAAAACCTTGGCTTCATAGGATGTTAGCACACCAAGTGACACAGGCCACCCTTTAGTCCTAAAATTCTCAAGGTGGGTAGAGAGGGAGGGAGGTGGGGGGAGAAAGTCCAGGGAAGAGGTTTCCCTCTCAGCTGTGTATAAATTCCAGAAGAAAGTATAAAGATTGAAAAAGCCTGCAGGTGTTTCTCTACACTCTTCCAGGGCATCTCCCGCCCAGCCCTCCCACTTTGCACAGGAGGAAGTAGAGTCGCAGTGGGGCAGTGGCAGAACTGGGGTTATAACCCAGAGGACCAAGGATAAGAGGAGAATGGGGCTTTTTCATTCAGTGTGGCCTGATTGCCCCAAGGCTGGCTTTGGAGGGGCAGCATCACTTCACTGATGGTCTAAATGCAGCCAGCATCTTCCGTTTTCCTCTCCTGGAGAAAGGTCACTAAGACGCTCCTGCTTCCTCTGTAGACAGGCCACCTGGCAGGGAGGCAGTGCTGGCATGAAGGATTGCTCTCCCTCCCCTCCATCCCTATAAGTCTGCTCTCTGGCGTGTGCCAGAAGAAAAGAAGGTCAAACTCAAAAGGGCGCACTAGGGGGGCAGCCTCTTGAGTGTTCCTCCCTGGGTCTGCAGAGGAGACCCAGGCATGACAATGCAGCTTATTAAGAGATGCTGCCATTGAAAGGCCTTCCAGCGAAAGCCTCGTCTCAACCACGCAGTGACCAGTGATTGAAGAGAAGGGGAGTGGATTGTATATCCCATTCTACAGATGAGTAAATGGAAACAAAACAGGGAAGGGATTTGTCTCAGGTCACAGAGCATGTGAGTAGCTGGAGCAAAAAGAAAACCCCAGGACATTTATGAGACAATCTGGGAAATCTGAAATCTGACTGCACCGTTGATGATAGTAAGGAATTATTGTTCATTTTCAAGGTCCAACCGCAGTATTGTGATTATTGTTGTAAAGAATCCTTAACTTTTAAGGCTCCCCTGGTGGCGCAGTGGTTGAGAGTCCGTCTGCCGATGCAGGGGACATGGGTTCGTGCCCCTGTCCGGGAAGATCCCACATGCCACGGAGCGGCTGGGCCCGTGAGCCATGGCCGCTGAGCCTGCGTGTCCGGAGCCTGTGCTCCGCAGCGGGAGAGGCCACAACAGTGAGAGGCCTGCGTACCGCAAAAAAAAAAAAAAAAAAAAAAAAAAGATAACGTTTCGAGATTCATGCCCAAGTGATAACCGATGAAATGCTATGATATCTGTGGTTTACTCCAAAATACTCCAGAGTGAGAAGGGGTGAGAGGCTGGTTGGATGAAACAAGATAGACCATGTGTTGATAACGGCTCAAGCTGGCGATGGTTACATGCGGGTTCATTAAACTCTCCTTCAATACATGCTTTCAATTTTCTATAATAAAGAAAAAAATTTTAAATACCCAAATACCCTTTCTCCCAAAGTCTACTGCAGGTCCATTTTCCCATGCATTCTAAGCAACGTCAGGCTGGATAAAATAATCAGACCTCCCGTCCCCCGGGGCATGCTTCCGGCAATGTGGGAGGGGATGAACTTTTCCCTTCCTTTTGCTGGAAGAGATCCCAGTGAAGAGGAGTCTGGCACCAGGCTGTGCCCAGCCCACATCATTGGAGAGAGAAGTTGCTGGTCTGGAAGCTCGCAGCACAGCTCTCTGGCACATACACAGCCAGAAGCAGAAGCCTTGGCTGACTCATCCGTAAAACCAATATGGCAGCTCCAACCAGCCTACCTCAAAGGATGTGAGGATTGAATTAAATAATGAAGGGGGACTTCTAGAGAGAAGGTAGAGTGTAAGAAGGAGGAACACAGACTCTGACTGTCTGTGTTGAAATCCCAGCTCCACCTGGGGTTAGCTCTGCACTCAGACAAGTTTCTTAATCTCTTCGGCCTCAGAGTCCTTGATAATAGAAGCAGGGTTGTTGTAAGGATTCAATGAGTTCATAAATGCAAACGACTAAGAACAGTACCAAGGATTACATAACTTATTATTCTTATTACTCTATAATGGTAAACTAATATAAGATGCCAATATTATGAAAAGAACCACAGAGTGTTATACCAGAGAGGGACTTGGGACATGATTGATTCCAAGCTCCATCTTTCAGAGGCTCATGAAAGTGATGTGATTTTTATCTGGAGGCACATCACAAGTTAGCAGACTCCACGCCCCTAAGTAGGTGGTCATTTCTCCTTCCTAATCACCACCCATCCACGAGGAGACTCATCTTGAATCTGTCCTCGTCCTGAGTCTCACGCCCGGGCACATCCAAGCATTCCCATGCCCAGCGCCTCACTGTGTCTGTAATGGGGGAGGACCATGGGGGCTGGAAGTGAATCCCTTTCTTCTTGCTCCACACCTGGTCCCCAGAGAACAGACCAGGGCAGTCAAGAGCCCCCAAGGTGTCCTTTGCCATCCCTGGTGTGACCCTGAAGAGTGAGTGGCACTGAGAAGGCCTCCCCTCTGACTCACCAGCCACCACAGAAACATTTTCAAGGTGATGGCGCAAGCCGCCCTACTTACCATTAAGAGAAAGGACCACATTATTGCTGTTATAAACTATTGATTAAGGTTTATAATAGCAATAATCCCCTCAAAATTCATTGCTACTGCATTTAATGACCAGTTTATTAGAGCGTTAACCATCCTTGGCAATGGGCTGAGTCGTTTAACGCGGGTAACGACCAGCTTCTCAGGATTATTGCTTAAATAACAATTCTTTGCGAGATGCATGTGCCACTACAAGCGCGGATCCAGCTGGAGGCTTCTTCTCAGAAATAAGTGATAATTATTTCCTCAGAGCTGCATCACTGGTGCCATAGCTAACAAGCACCGAACAATGAGCTTCTTGTGGTCATGGTCAGAGCCAAAAAAGAGTCCAAAGGTTGGAAAAGAGCCCACAGATGGCACTGCACCCTTCTGTGGGGAAGCCAGAATCAGAGCTGCCAAAACAAAATTGGAAATTGGTATCTGGCTCTTAGACTACTTTTTCTTCTTCACTTGGCTTCTTTTCCAGAATCTTCTACCTGCCCAAATTCCCCACCTACCCCCTTAACAGGTGGGGAAATCAGGATCGGCCAAGGCGCTGAGGAAAGGGCTGCAGAATGAGAAACTATGACCAAGCCAGGCATTATAAAGCTTTAACACCCTCTGAAGGAAATAGTTGTCCACACTCCACCACCCAGGTCCTAGAAGGTCTGGTAGGATAGGGCTGCACGCACTGAATGGTACCTAACAGTTTGCACAGTGCTGAAGTGCTGGTCTTCTGTGGCCACTGGGCCACTTGGGGCTTTGCTCCAGCCAAAAAAAAAAAAAAAAATAGCATCAGTTTAATGTGCCTCATAGCTCAGCTTAGGCTCAGAGAAGTGATAGTATCATTAAATATAATAACAGAGTCAGAGGACCTTATTATTATCTAGGACACCCTCCTTGTCTTACAGGTGAGGACTAAGGGCCCAGAGAAGGTAGAAGGCTTGCCTGCGTCACACAGCCACTTAGAGAAAAGTTGGAATTCGATCTCCATCTCTGTCTTCCCATGATCAACCTCAGGACCACCTTCTTGGATGCACCCAAAGAGAACTTTGTCTGAATAAAGAGTAAAAGGATCACATCCCCAACCGGGAAAGAACGCAGAGGCAAGAGGCAGCCCTGAGCCCTGAGCATGTCAACAGGGATCTCAGAAGCCAAAGATCTGATTCCCCCACGCCTCCCACTGCCCAGCTTTCTCCTCATGCCTAACTCAATCCAAATATTTCCACGCATTAGCTATTTTCCATCACTTTACATTAGCACTGGTATTTCAATAACTTTTATTTTTTTGACATGATCCGAAAGCTGCTGATATGATTACACTCTAATTGCATTATATTAACTAAAATAAATACTAATAGGGTGTGAACCTAACATAATAAGATCACAAATTGCTATCACGGTGCCTGTGTAGGCTGGAGAGAAATCTGCTGATTCCCTCAACAAAGGCGAATTAAGGTCCCGTTGTGTGTCAAATTGTAAGAAGAGAGAGTGAGGCATCATAGCCTTCCTGAGTCTATAAATCCTTCAACCTCCATGTTTTGACTTAATAGCAAGAATTATCACCAATAACTAACAGGCAAGGGGCAAAGTAAGCATCTCTCCAGGAGTGCAGTGAAGAGAATCCCAGCAAGTCACAGCTCCTCTCATGCTTTAGACTCAGAGACCCACGATCATCATCGCAGCCTGATGAACCAATGGGGTCCTTAAAGCTCCCTCCTATCAGACATGTAGAACATGCTGACAACAAAGCGTGGGACTTTCTTCCCTTTCCTGCTCTCTTGCTGAGACTCTTCCCAAGACCGACACCACAGCAATGACCTTGGACCCCTCTTCTCCCAAGTTATAATGTTTATGAATCCAAATGTCAACATTTTTTTCTTAAGCCATCAAACTGAATTTGTGCTGGTGTGAATTAGATAAATACTCTCACTTAATCACAATAGCCCAACCTCTCTACCCATATTCCCAACTGTATTGCTAACCATATGCTTATAGGATATTATGAAATTTTTATTTGCAGCCAAGCAAGATGATAGCATCAATTACAGATCATGTTTGAGCTGCATATAGGTTTGCTGTATCAAGTAAATAAGTTAATATATGTAAAGTGCTTAAAAGAATGCCTGGCACATAGTGAGGGCTCAATAAATGTGAGCAGTTATCTCTGTCAGCTGTAACGCAATGCCTGATACTAAATGTGATAAAAATCGTTCAACAAATTTCAGTACATAATCGTAAGAGAAACAGTAAGTCTAACGAAGAAAACGAAACCAGTATAATTTAACTTGTTCAGTAACTTTCTGCATGGTGAACAATGTAGTATCTATGTGTATGTATCAATGATATGATATAACAAATAATTTATATGAGGGGGTGTAGCTGATCGATCACACCGTCCTTGCCTTCAACTGTGGCAGAATATTAAGAATAGGTCTCCATGGGCTTCCCTGGTGGCGCAGTGGTTAGGAATCCGCCTGCCGATGCAGGGGACGCGGGTTCATGCCCCGGTCTGGGAAGATCTCACATGCCGCGGAGCAGCTGGGCCCGTGAGCCATGGCCGCTGAGCCTGCGCGTCTGGAGCCTGTGCTCCGCAGCGGGAGAGGCCACGAGGGAGAGAGGCCCAAAAAAAAAAAAAAAAAAAAAAAGTAGGTCTCCAGTGTGATATATATATATATATATAAATGAAATACTACTCAACCATAAAAGACAATGAAATTTGCAGCAACACGGATGGACCTGGAGATTATCATACTAAGTGAAGTTAGCCAGACAGAGAAAGACAAATATTATATGACATCACTTATATGTGAAATCTAAAAAAATAATACACATGAAATTATTTATAAAACAAAACAGACTCATAGACATAGAAAACAAACTTGTGGTTACCAAAGGGGAAGGAGGAGAGGGAGTTTTAGATTAGCAGATACAAACTACTATATATAAAGTACATAGATGGGGCTTCCCTGGTGGCACAGTGGTTGAGAGTCCGCCTGCCGATGCAGGGGACATGGGTTCATGCCCCGGTCTGGGAAGATCCCACATGCCGCAGAGCGGCTGGGCCCGTGAGCCGTGGCTGCTGAGCCTGCGCGTCCGGAGCCTGTGCTCCACAACGGGAGAGGCCGCCACAGTGAAAGGCCCGCGTACCTCTCATGACTTAACTCCCAGGAGGCTCTTTCCAATATTTAGGGAAGGACTCACATCTCATATGGAAGCACCTTATAACTGAGAGGCTTTCAAAAAAAAAAGAAAAATTGGGAAAAATTCCAGAAGCTGAGCTCAGACCATCGAGTTTATCACCAGGAGAGAACGGTGGCTTCCTCCTGTAACTTCTTTCCTTTGCTGGTTCCTGAAATTTCACACAGATGTTACCAAAGCTTGCTGTCTGTGGGCATCTCCCACGAGCACTGTCACCTCCACAGAATGATTCCCCTTCCGTTTACAAGGTTTTTTTTTCTTGGGGTTGGGGGGGTACTTTGGAGATGGCTTTTATCAAGTGAGAATACTGCCACAGAGCATTATCTTTCTAGTTTTGTTTCACTTTTTAATTTCTAAATTTTTATTGTCCTTATTTTTCTTGTTTGTTTCTCTAGTTTTGTTGGGTCCCCTAGCCTTCACGGCTCTCCTTCTTGTCCACAGCCAGTGGTGACGCAGACCCACTTTTCCTTCCCGAGCCAGGCAGCTGGATTTACGCTGTGAGTCACTCACGATGGGATGGGGGGGTGCTCCCTGCATCGGGGTGTGTTCTGCATGTGTCACCCCGCAAGCAGCCTCAGATCTTCTCAGATGCTCGTGACTCCTCTACACTCTCCCCGAGTCCTTTGGTTAAAGTAGGTGGGGGGTGAAAGGTCAGAACACAATTCCCATCCAGCCGATTTGACAGGTACATAGCGTGTAGCGAGACTAAAAGCCCCAATTCCACTCCTTAATTAAAAACATTTTTCATTCCAAACCTATAAAAGGCAGCTGTGCCACGCCCCCCTGCCCCCCACCACCACCCCCGCTACCAACAGAGATCGCTGCTCTGTGTTGAGCTGCAGCTCAAATCCCTCTTTCGTGGGGCTTGAAAGCACAAGGCCATCAAAGCCCAGTGCAATCATATTCCTTCTCCACTTCCTCCTTGTCCCTCCATTTCCCCTTTTGCTGAGAAATCGTCATCCCCATCTTGGCAGGGGCCTTGCGTTCGAAGCTTCTGGTGACACCTCCATGCTGTGGGCAGGTAGCCCATCTTCCAGGATAGACAAGAGGCAGCTCTTAGATTTTATTATTCTCAAACACCTTTTCACTTGGATTTTTAAAAAGAGGCTCAGGCAGCACATCCTGGCTTCATCAGCCGTCCTGAGGCTGTTAATTCACTCAGGTCCTCCTCAGCTCAGATGTCTAGAAGCCTTTGGAAAGAGAATGAGTAAACCACTTGCCAAGAGGGGATCAGAAAAAATGAAATAAATACTTGCTTATGATGGTTTTCTACCTTCAGTGACTGCTTCACACCTGAGTTATGTGGCATTAAGTCACTCAGTTTGATTACCTGGTACAGAAAGTTAGAAGTACAATGTTACCTGTAAATCAGCCCTCAGTAGGCTGCTTGGGTGGAGAGAGGAGAAGATCCTTGTATTCGTTTGTTTTCGCTCATCTGTCTCCTTAAAGGATCCTTAAGTCTTTTTTTTTTTTTTTTTTTTTTGCCTGGAGTGTTTATTTTCTGCCTTATCCCCAAGGATACACTACATACTCACGGGCAGGAACAACCAGCCTTCATTCAGAGCTATTTCCTCACTGGTCCCCATCAAGACCCTGATCAAAGACAACCCAAGGATGATGTGAGCTTTTCTACTTGCTGAGCTGAGCCAGCTGCCGTGGTTTAGATGCTTTCCCACTTTGCAGACTTTCTCTTTCTGGATTCCAACCAAACGGTCTCATTAAATGTTTAAAAAAAAAAATTCTTGTTCTTGTGAGTGATATCAGATACAATCAATAAAACCGAAGGAAAAGAGAGCCCAAGGTACTCATGAGACACTTTTAAGATTTAATTGTTCCACAGAATTTTAAGCAAGTAGTAGAAAGAAACTAAATTGCATGAAGCCAAATATTTTGCTCTAGGCTCCCAATTCATCTCACTTGCTGGTTCCCAGGAGCTAGTGCCAGCTCCCGGAGCTCAGGACTTTCCAGCCCAGACAGGGTTTTCGCTTCCTGCAAGTTAAAGAACCTCCCTGTCTCTTGGAAATGGGGCCATTGATCAGTCTTCTTTACCATGAAAACGCCTGGGTTCAAGGACATTTGGGCCGAGCAGGGCTGAAAGATATGTTTTCCAAAATACAGGGCACATCTTCTTGCTTCTTTCTCCAACAGTCCCGGGAGAGAGGAAGCTGCTACCCAAAACAAAGTGTCGCATCCAGGTATCAGCAGGCCCCCAGGGCAGGACCACAGCTCCAGGGAGGTGCAGACCTGAGCCATGGGTAGAGGCTGAGGAGGCTGGAAGCCTCTGAAGTTTTCACTGCTTCTTACAGGCTGAAGGAACGCGTTCATGAGGCATGTCTGCTTCCTCTGGGCTTGACCACTTGGAATAGAAGGAATCCCTCCATTTCCTGGGAAGAGCTTGCCGCAGATGCTACACACAGGCAAAGCACAGACTTCAGTCCTTCCCGTCCCAGCACAGTGCAGAGAATCCGTTGTCTATGCTCACCAGACACCAGGTCAGAAAACAAGAGGACACCAGGCGGAAAGTAGCCGTGCAGGCTGTGCTCCAGGCTCCTTGCCACTTTTGAAAGTGGATTGTGCAGAGGAGTTCTGGATGAGCGGATTGGGAGAGGGGAGAGAATTTGGGAAGCTGCCTGCCTGAGACCAAGGCTCTAGAGGTGAGCAGACTTCTCCCTCCTGGCCCTGGGGAAGGTCCTTCCACTCTCTAAGCCTCGGTTTCTTTATCTATAAACAGAGGTAACAAGACTCCCTCCGGGGTAGAGTTATTGTGATAATCAGAGCATTTGTAAAGTAGCTTGGGCTGTCTCTGGCACTTAGTAGGTGCTCAATAAGTAAGAAAGATTGTTTTAATAATAATAATTAATAATCACAGGCTGGAATGCAATAGGATTTGGAGGGAAGTTGTCTGGGCCTGGGTTCAACGGCCTTGACCGCATTAAAGGAAAATGAGGGTCAGGTCCCTGCCAAGAGGTGGCTCCATGACTGACAGACCTCCCAGCCCCCCTCACACCTCTTTCCAACAGGGCTTTTGTTGGTGTCCAAACTTGGTCCTGGGGCCTTTCGAGAGGCTCAATTCAAGAGAACATTAGAGGCAGAAAATCCCTGCCTCTAGGTGCTCAGAGATCCTGCCACAAAAACAAACATACAGATTTCTGACCAATAGAGCAAACATGTTGCAATTTCATAAAATTAAGATGGCCGTGGACTCTCTGAGGTACTAATGCAGCAGAGTTATCAACAAACCTGGTCTTTGGAGGCCACAGACCGCCCGGTCTCCATCTGCAACCACCGGTGTGGCCTTCGGCGAAACTGTGGTTTTGTCACAGAATCAGAGGCCTGATCAGAGAGCTTGGTATTATAAGGTAAGTGCTCAAAAAAGGTATAGCTTTGCCGTTATTATTATCATTATTGTTGATGTACCACTTCGAGGATATTCAAATGCAAGCAAGCCTATACACCTAAACCAAATGTTCAGCTCTGGGAAAAGAAGAATTAGGAGAACATCAAAGAGTAGACAGGCCTTCCTCCTGACTCCTTGCCCGAGGATTGAGAGCCTCACAAGTTTGGTGTCACCACAGAAAGCTGCAGTCTGGTATATGTTTCCAGGCTTAGACATTTCCAGACCAATAATGATATATTATGAAATGAAAGGCCAGGAAGGCCTAGAGAGGGCCTGTCCTTTGTAAGAACCAGGCTGAGCACACACACACACACACACACACACACCAGTTTGATAAGGGCTACTGGAGCAAGCCTGTCACAGAGTTTCCACCTAGAGATAATTGCCCCCTCAGGCTCTCCTCCACCCTAGCTCTCCCTGCACTGAGGGCCCCAGGGATGAAGTTCCTGGTGCCCCAGAGCAGAGGCTCTGAGGGCTGATGAGATGGAGCCTCGAAGGTGTGCGCTCCTGGGCCCATCTGTGGCTGGTGCAGCAGTGGCTCTGCACTCAGACCCTCTCCCAGATGTTGTAGGAGATACCCAGGCATGAGAGACAGAGGCCCCTGCCCTCGGGTGGTCCACAGCCAGGCCAGAGAGGAAAGTCCACCATACAAGACCAAGTATATTTTAATCCTAAGGAGGACAGAACATCTCCAGGTCCAAATTCCATCACCGTGCTGGTGAAAGCAGCCCACAGCCAGGTCCTGAAAAGCCTCTCTGCCGTATCTAGTACTTCGCGGTCATAGCCCTAATGGATACTAGTGGATTTTGAACTGTATTTTCAATTATCCAAAAGGCTCACTTGTCTCGTGTCTGTATTTCTTCTACATCTGGGGAGCGTGGCCGTGCTTGGCTGATGTAACATGGCGCATTAACTGGAGGCTCCCCACAGGACCACCCATTAGGCTGCGGGCTGCAGGCGGTCCTCCACCGGCCCTCCACTTGCTCTGAGTGGGCCACTCCCCCTGTGCCCACCTCCCCTCCAACCTGTCCCCCGAGTGTCACCAGCAATTTTCCAGATCACTGAGGAGCTGATGGCTTGTTTGTGTCACACGACTGGGGCTTTCAGTACTATTTTCCTTTAGTCTTGATCTTCCAGGAGAACCAGAGAGGAAAAGAGGATTTGTTTTCTAAGAGCACAGCTTGGGAGAGTCTGTCCAACACTGGGATGTCCCTCGGGATAACCAGGTGAATCAGTGAATAACCCCGGGGACAGCGCTTGCGGAGGTGGGAACGGCAGCAGCGAGATCACCATTTCTTCATTCCTGGGAGGATGACAGAGTGAGAACCGAGGCTGTGATTGTTATCTCAGCTGTAGGAAGAAAAGCCGAGGGCCTTGGAGGCACCTGGATACACTGGCCTGACCATTTCATAGCGCTGGTGGGTCACTAGGGACCTGCCCTCTCTTTTCCACCTACATGTTATTCCAGCCATAAATCCAAGTGACAAGCTTGAACTTTCCCCGATTGACATGTTTACAAGGGAAGTCCACATTTGACAGGAAAATTAAGCCTATCGATCACTTAACGAGCTCGTTAATGAATGGTTCTCTGATGTCCTCTGGTAGCTGGCTTTATTGATTATGGAGGGGTAGCCCCAGCCCCCATCCCTTTCCCCTGTCCCTTCACCCCACTCCCCCACCCCGACCCCTCCTTCTGCCAGATGTTGCTACCCTCTGACCTCCCCCAGCCCCCTCTTCTCCCTGAAGCTCGGCAGAGGGCTCTGGTGGAGGGTTTATCGGGAGGTCAGACCCCCTCCTGGCTCTGTTCTCCGACAGAACAAAGGGAACAGATGCAGGTTTGGCCTGCGAGCGCCCACCCGGCATATGGAAGCTATCTCCTCCGTCCCAGTAATTACCCGGGAGCTGGCTTGTTCAATGGCTTTGGGTTTTATTGCACAGAAACCCACCTCTCCCCCAGCATAAAACACTTTAACGGTGTCTCCCTCAGGGGTTTCTGGGAGAGGTCCTGTCAGGTATGAAATGAGCAGAGACCCTCTGACAGCCCCCAGGAGCGAGGCCATCACAATTAAACAAGGGGGACAGGGCGGGAGGAGGGAATGCCTGGTGAAAGAGGCAGGTGTGATGGTGCAAAGAGGAGTCGGGGTCCCCTTGCCTTTGGAGGATGATGCAGAACTTTCTGGAGCATCTCCCACTGGTGTTCAGAGGGCAGGAGGAAGAGGTGGAATTGGTCGAAAACACAACCTATCTCCCCATCTCCACCCGTTCCCAACACACGGGAAGTGGGGTCTGAAATCCGAGTCAGGTTCAAACATTTGTGGAGGGATGGTTTTTGTCTGAGAATAAATGATCATCTAGGTCATGCAGAGGCTGGGAACTTAGAATGTGTTCAGTTCTGCTCCCAGTGGGCTATCTCCAGGATATCAGATCTGCAGCCTTGTGGAAGGGAGTAAACTTGGACTGCGGAACTGAACAGAATGAAGCAAGAAATGAGCCACTGGCTGGAAATGGATGGATCTTAAAGCCAAAAAATCCCTAAGCTCCTGCCTCAGGGCAGGGAGATAACAGAGACCTGCCTGGGTTTCCTCTGTGAAGCCCGAGCTTCCACTCGGAAGAGGTGTCACAGCCTCACCTGAGAGGGTGTGTCAGCTTCCTAGGGCTGCAGTAGCAAAGACCACAAACTGGGTGGCTTGAAACAGCAGAAATGTATTCTCTCCCAGCTCTCGAAGCCAGAAGCCTGAAATCAAGGTGTCCATGCATCAGTGCTCCCTCTGAAGGCTCTAGGGAAACATCCTTCCTTGTCTTTTCCGACTCCTGGTGGCTCCCAGCACACCTTGGCTTGTGGCCGCATCACCCCATCTCTGCCTCTGTCCTCACATGGCCACCTCCCCTGTGTGTCTCTGTGTCCTCTCTTCTTCTTCTAAGGACACCAGTCATTGGATTTAGGGGCCACCCAAAGCCAGTATGACCTCATCCTAACTAATCACACCTGCAAAGACTCTGTTTTCCAAAAAGTCATATTCTGAGGTTCCAGGCAGACACAAATTTTCAGGGGAACACGATTCAACTCAGAATAAATAAACAGGATAAAACAGTAGAACAGAGGGAGTGGCTCCAGGCCTCAGGGAAATGCTGAAGCCTGGAGCCTTTCCAAAGAGCAAGGGGGAAAACTGAGGTGTGGGGGAAGCACTGAGAGAAACAGGAGAAAAATGGTATGAAGGTAACTTGCAAATACTAAAAAATATGAAGATAGTAATTTAAGTGTTGAAAATGTGCTCTGGGTGATTCCAACCACATTCTTAAGCCATTTTCAGACCATGAAATCCTCTAGTCTAAATCACTGGTACCCAGGTAGGCCCCGGTGCCCAGGCTGCAGAATCTCCCCCAGATGGAGACTGGCAGGTCTGGGAGGCTTCAGCTAATCTGGTAAATGAGGGATGATGCTTCCCAGTGACTGGAGAGGGACCCTTCTCCAATCCTTAGGCACCTGCTCTCCTTGGAGACTGATTTGCTGGTACTTTTCCCCCTTTTTCTGGGGCTCTTTCCCAGAAGGGTGGCTCAGTCACAGGAAACATGACCACAATAAGCTTCGTCAGAGACATGTCGACCATGTAGGCCAAAGTCTACCTCTTTGGGTCTGTACTTTCCAATCTCCTTCCAGCCAAGAGCAAAGACCTCTGGGAAAACTCTTTCTGAAGAGCACGTGGCTTGAGCAGTGGAGCCCCTTCAACACGCCAACGTCAAGCACCTAGAACGTGGTGCATTGCAGAATCATGGGTTTAAGCTTCCAAGCACCTCTTTGGACAGCATATACTTGTGCTGAAGGGTATGAGAGGTGGGCAGGGCGAGGGCAGGCTCATGCCAGGGCCTGAGAATAAAATACGCTCCACCTGAGTCTAAGCTGGTCTTACTCAAGAAATTTACGGTTTACTAAGTTTCCACGTAATAAAAAGAATTCTCCATAGTCAAGAGAAAGATCACAGTTTTGCATCAGACAGAACCAGCTTTTACACCTGGCCCTGCCCGCCCCATTACAAGTTATGCAGACTTAGGCTTGTATTTTACATGTCTGAGTTCTAGTACCCTCGTCCGTAAAATAAGAATTATAAGAAATAAAGTATGTAAGGTGCTGGCCATAGTAGGCCTTCAATAAACAGAATTTCCTTGCAGCTACCTGTGTGGGACAATGTAGTTCATGTATATAAATTGTTTGTTTGTCTGTTTGTTTTGGTGGGATTGGGGAGGGTGGTGATGGGGAGGTGGGAGAGTTGATGACCTGACCGCCAAAAGAATAGCGGACCAATGAATAGATGACCTCCCAGGGTGCCACAGTGGAGTTCCTGGAACTGCCATCCATAAACTGGATTTTTGTGGATTGGACGGGTTTCAACAACTTAGTGAGCCTTCTGCCGCCCCATTTCTTAAACACAGGAGCAGGTACGAGTCGCTGTGTCTTCGACTTAAATTCTCCTTCTCGTGGATCGGAGGATGCTCGCCATCAGAGGAAAGTTCAGCTGTAGTCATTAGTTGGCCCTGCTCAGAAGTTTCCCCCCGGAATCCTCTTCCCCCAGCTCTGAGCTCAAAAGAAGCCCAAAAGGGCAGTTGCCCTAAGAGTGTGGCCCTGCCACACTGAGGAGATCCACTTGGGTTCATGGTCACAGCCCCCGCTCCAGTGCACTCCCATTCAGACTCTCTGAAGGCCAGGATGGCCTTCTCCCTGACCTCTGCTTTCCTGTTTATCCCCACGCCTCTCCACCAGGTGCCTTACACCACACCTCTGCTTTCAAAAGCATCTCTCTTAAGCACAGCTCTGATTATGACATTCTGGACTCAAAAAATATCCGATAATGCCCCATCACTTGCAGAATACATCTGAACTGTTTTGGGACACTGAGACTCTTTGCCATTTGTCCCCACATGACTGTCCAGCTCCATCTCCCCAAACACACCACATCACTGGATCACAGTCACTTTGCTCTTGCTGGTTTCCCTGCCTGCCATGCCCTTTCCGACACTGCCTGGGTTCACAGCCTCCTTTTCTATGAAGCGTCCCGTGTGCCTGGACAGAAGTGATCTCCTTCCTTCTGAATTCCCACAGGTTCATCATGTATTCTGTTCTAATCACACTCATCACAGTTTGCGATTTGGATACGTGGCTTTTCTCTCCTACAGTCTAGAAACTCCCCAAAGGCAGGGCCCAAGTTAGATTCATGTTTGTTTCCTCCTCATGCCCAGCGCAGTGATTTATATCTATTAGGTACTCAATAAATATCATTGGTTGGGGGAAAAAAAGATGAATGCAGACTGAAATAAAGAAGTTGATAGAGAAATTCTGGGGCCCCCAAGCTGGCTAGGGAGAGATGAAGTATTTGTAAGTCCAAGGACCCTGCAGAACCGCAGAAGGTGATCAGGAAGCTCAGTCCCTTGAGACCTAAATGGCTTAGAGAGACAAAGAAAGGGACAGCGGAGAACCAAGGGGAGCTAGCAGAGCTGAAGTACACCCCGCCCAGTGCAAAGAAGGGAGCTGGGGTTTGGCTCTGAGAGTCAAACCCAGAAGCAGGAATCCATCTGGGAAGAGAAAGCGAGTTGAAAGACTAACTAAGTAGACCAGTCATTTGATTCACCCTGGATGTGTACAGAACAGCTTCTCAGGAAAGGGGGAACAGTCATGTGACCTTCCCGGGACCCCCGATCCCCAGGTGAGAGGGCTCTGAGCATGTGTGCTCTGCTTCTTCCCTTCACCTCTCCCTCTCTTTCCCTGAATCTCTTTCTGTTTCTAGTCAACTGAGCTACCGGCTGGTCCTTTTGCAGAAAGTCCCTAACACAAGTGCTGGACGGGGTGTGTCACGTACCGCCAGCCCCTTGTCACTCAAGGACAATCCACAGCACCCGCCGAAGCACAGGAGGTCTCTGCCACCGGTTCCTGAATCCTGTGACCAGGGCCCTGTTCTCGGGGAGAACATCTTTCGCTTGTTCTTTTCTCTTCCCCTTGAGCCCCTCTTTCTTCTCCCCACCCTTTCACCAAACAGATGTAACTATTTATTCCTTATGTCCTAGTTTTCCTGTAATTTCATAAAGTGCAAATTTGCTGTCCTGCTCCCAAATGCCGAGTCGGTGGTTTGTCATAACAGTCATCAGTAACTGTCGCTTTCTGCCGCAGGCTTAATTAACCCACTCTCTCATTAGCATGTCCGTGCACTTGTAAGGAATGAAAGCCTGATTATTTTCTACAACAGTCGCAGCCAATTACTGCATCCAAATGGAACCACATTAATCAAATCTTTAGTACGGTGGCAAATTCAGAGATATCAGATTGCAAAAGGCAGCAAAACTAATATGTCACTGTCAGCGGGGCTGCGCAGGCATTTAGCGAATTGCATTAAATAGATGGCTTCGCTGAAGCCGCATGAATTTAATATGTGATGGGATCTGGAAGCTATTAGTGTGACATGGCAAAGTAGTGAGAGCTTTGGCAGCTCTGGACTTTATCCATGAACTCAGGAAACTAATATGAAAACTTGTGCGTGTGTGTGTGTGTGTGTGTGTGTGTGTGTGTGTGTGTTGCGCATGCACGCAAGTTCTGATGCTCGCGTGTGCTTTCTGGGGTACTGTTCCACAACTAAGAAGTCTTGCACGGGCTGTGGAAGAGAAGCCGTTGTTGATTTGCAGGCCCCACATTCAAATAAAAGACATATATATGTGGACCAAGATGACAGCAAACATAGCCCCTGTGACGCTTCCACCCGCAGGAGTGCAGATCCCAGGTTGCTGAGTCTGGCGACGGAGCACAGGCTGGAAACGGAACTTCTGGTTCCATTGTCTACAGGGCTGAGCACAGGGCCTTCTGACCCCCCTGCATCCCAACAACCAGGCCTCAGTCTGTCCATCTGCAAAGCTGAAGAAAGGTCATTGAACACCCCGATGTTCATTGCAGCACTATTTACGTTAGCCAGGACATGGAAGCAACCTAATTGTGCATCGACAGAGGAATGGATAAAGAAGATGTGGTACATGTATGCAATGGAATATTACTCAGCCATAAAAAAGAATGAAATAATGCCATTTGCAGCAACATGGATGGACCTAGTGATTATCATACTAAGTGAAGTAAGTCAGACAGAGAAAGACAAATACCATATGATATCACTTATATGTGGAATCTAAAAAAAATGATACAAATGAACTTATTTACAAAACAGAAACAGACTCACAGACTTAGAAAACGAACTTATGGTTACCAAAGGGGAAATGTGGAGGGAGGGATAAATTAGGAGGTGGGGATTAACAGGTGCACACTATTATATATAAAACAGATAATCAACAAGGACCTGCTGTATAGCACGGGGAGCTCTGCTCAGTGCTCTGTAATAACCTATATGGGGAAAGAATCTGAAAAAGAATAGATACATGTATACGTATAACTAAATCACTTTGCTGTACACCTGAAACTAACACAACATTGTAAATCAACTATACTCCAATATAAAATAAACATTTAAAGAAAAGAAAGAAAGAAAGAAAGGTTGTTGCCTCCAGTATAGGGCTTTTGCGGGAAGACAGTGTTCTCAGAAGGTAGGGACTTTCTGAAGTGCAAGCAACGTGGACCCATTCACGCCCTGCTCCCCCAGTCAGCTTGGTCCCGCCCCAGACCTCCTGACCACTGAGCTAATTGAAGTGTTCACTCAGCAACAGTTTCCCAAACGGCCCTGGAGCCCTTTCATGCCATGATGCTTTACTGCAGAGATGGGGACCCAGTAAAACTAGAAACAACAGACAAAGATCAGCCTTGAGAAGATCCTCCCCTGAACACACACAGCATAACAGGGGGGCCTCTTCATAAGCAACTGAACTTAGAGGAGTGAATAAGGACAGTGACTCTCCTGTAAAAATAAATTCACTATTTAGCCGGTAACCCTGATCCTTGGAAAGGTTACATCCACCTCAGAGAGAACCGTGAAAGCCATAGGACTTCACCTCATGTCTGTAAAGTACCCACATATTTTCCAGTGTTTCCACTTCCTAGCTGAGAAAGTAAAGGCAAATTCCACACTCAGCACGGGCACAATTATATTGTAATTTGTCCATCTAACAGAATTTATAATTGCATGGAACGTGGCGTAAGTGGTGGACTCGCGTGCTTTACCTTGGAGAGGGTTTGGAGTGGTTGGTTATTGTTGCTTTCAATGGGAGGGAGATGAGATGGGGGGTGTGGAATGAGACTTTGGTGTGTGTGGGGAGAGAGAGAGAGAGAGATTTAAGAAGGAGAAAAACCAAAGGACTGAGTAGCACCCAGAGGAGAGGATTCAGAAGGGGCAAAGAATTGCTTCTTAGCTGCCAACCCCTGTTGCTATATATTTACGAGTACCTTGCACATCTTTAACACTGTGTCGAGATCTGGGAACTGGAACCTGCAAAGGCCCAAATTGTGAGTGGGTCTTAACATCCCAGGCTCCTGGAGGCGGGGGCAAGACACTGACTTCCTGGGAGCGGCTTTTGGTCGCTATGTTGGCCAAAGGTTAGCAGCGGCCAAGATGGGTTACAGCAAAAGGGATTTGGAAAGGGGACCCTTAACAACCTTGTCCACTCCTTCCTAATTTCCCTCCACTGGAGCTCATGCCTCTGGGGCCCAGTGGGACAGGATTCCCACGGAGGAAGGAGGAGATAGAGGCAGGAGACAGACACAGGGAGCCCCGGGCTGCTTGCCTTCCGCACAGGCAGCCAGGGAGAGAGTGACAGCAGAGACAGATGGGCCCCGGGCGCTAGGGCCCTGCTCTTACACAAACGGCCTTCGTCAGCAACTGGCTGCTGTCATCAGTTCATCTTCTTGCAAAGGTACATTTGTACACTTCCTTTCCCGGTAACCTAATCTACAATCTCCTTCATGCATACACGCTCTGAGGTTTTTTAGGGGATAGCATTGAGCGTGGTGTGTTCACCAGGAACCAATCTACCCAGCTATGAACTACAACGGAATTTAAATACAGGAGGATGCGTTGCCTTAGAGCCAGCAAAAGAACATCAGCCCCTCCTCCCTCCCCATCCCCCATCTGTTAAAAAGAAAAAGGTCGGCAGTACAAGGTACTAAATAGACTAAAAATTACATATGGATGGATATGTAGCTAGAGAGAACCTACTAGAAATCATATGTAATTAAGACGGGCAGTTTTTCTACAACTGTATAATTTCTAAGTTAATTTATCAAATTCATTTTGGTAGTAGCAGAAATAGAACCCAAGAGGTTGTGGGGTGAAGACATCTCTCTATTTACACCCTACCCCCAATACACGGCACACAGCACACAATACACAGCACACACACACACACACACACACACACACACAGTCCTCTTTTTAACTGTGTTCAGAAGGAGTCCGATCCTCTTAACTCACATTTAAAAAGAAAAATACTATTTGGTGATAATATTGTCTAATAATGAAAACCTCTTTCCATTCCCAGCCTAAGACATATTTCTGAGCGTCACTGAGACGGGCATATTGGCAAAAACATGAACACAAGCACACGCATACAAACACAGACCTCCACACTCTCACGCAGCCGCCCACCCGTCCTCACGTGTTCCATGTGCCCAAACAGAAAACAAAAAGAGACAAACATTCTGACATCATGGAAAAGCCGAGGATGTGTTTCATACAGAGTTTTCTCCTGTTTTCTGAATGTTTCCAACCTAGGGATTTTCTAGTCACCTGAAATGATCTGTGTTTCTCTGGAAGATGAAGAATTTCTGTAGCTCTCTCCTAACAAGGGGAATGAGAATAAGAGTGGGCAGGTGCAAAGGACTGGAATGTTCAGGGCAGGGTGACTCCAGCCACCCGGCCTCGTGTGGTCCAACTGCCCTGCAGAATGTCTCTGTCCTGATCCCCACTCCCTCAGAACCCCCGTGTCTGCTGACTAATTGCCTAAGGCTGCTGAAAAGTTAAGGCATTAGGCATAAATGTTCTACCCCTCACTAGGGCCTCATGCAGACAATAATTTAATGCGAAGCAGTAATTTGAATAGCAGGGGTTTTAAGCCATGCCACAGGTACTTGGGGGAAGATATTTCGAGAGGGGAATATGATCAATTATACTGGGGGCCCTGATCCTGCATCCACCACCGTGTGGGTGGTCTTTGTGATATAAGGATGCAGTGCCCTGCCCCGCCCCCCATTGGGGCAGGTTCTGTTTCCCAGCCTCTTGACTTTGGGTTTGGCCACATAATTTGTTCTGGCCAATGAACCTTGAGTATTTCCACCTGTGCCCTTGCACTTTGGGCATTGCCATATGAGGAAGGTGTCCAGGCTACTCCACTGGTCCCGTGAGGAAGATGAGAGACGCATGGATCACAACCAAGCAGGCCCACGAAAGCCCAGCTTAGATCCACCCAGTCCCAGTCAACTCCAGCTGACCTGCAGAGTCATGAGAACCAGTGAGTGTTTACTTTATGTCACTGAGTTTCGGGTAGTTGTTATGCAGTGTTTCGGGGGTATTGACTGACTGATACAGGAGCATCCTGACACCTCTCAAAACATACCCCAAAGGTGGAGTTCACTTTCCTACAAATGGGAGGGCCTGAAAGAGCCCCGCTCCTTGGCAGAGTCGAGCAGTGAGAAGACACAGAGGCAACATGCAGGGCCTGGGCAGTGAGAGGCAGGGGCAACTGGGGCAGGGGATGTGACAAAAGGCGATCTTTCCTCCCTTATTTTCTGCTCCAACTATCTCACCCAACCCACGTGTAACCAGGATCTAGAGCTTCATGTATCCCCACCACACCCCCATCAACGTGCTTGGCTTCCAAAACCAGGGGGAGTCAGCCACACCCCTGAGTCTGTCCCAGGGGCTCGAATCTTTCATCATTCGGTCCTGGTGCATCAGACCCCACATGCCTGTCCCCCAGCACTGTCCACCTCAGGGCAGAGAGAGCCGGGGGGCCCAGAAGAAAGAGAGGCTCCCGTTCCAAAATCAAATTCTGACCTGAGATCACTCCCCCGGCCAGCCCTCCCTCAGAGGGAAGAGGAGAGGGATTTGCAGAAATGAATCCGCGCTGCCATCCACGTGAAAGGCATAGATTGGGTTTCCTGTAGCAGGACAGATGCCCGAGAGAGCAGGCCCCCGTGTCACCCCTTCCACCTGTGGCCAGTGAGATGCGGGTCTTCTCTTTGGGTAGGAGGCACTCAGGTAAGAGGTGGGTGGGAGGAATCCCAGGGCACCATGGCCAGCCCCCCATTCCCCCGTGCCAGCCTTGTCCTCCAGGATCAGTGCTTCGAGGGGCACATCTGGGCCCAAGTCTCTCCCTCAACACTTAAACATATCAGCGGGACAAGGGCAAGTCTTTACCAGGGACAGCAGAGACCAAGAAGGCTTGTCCTCTCCCTTCTTTTTTTTTTTTTTTTGCGGTATGCGGGCCTCTCACCGTTGCGGCCTCTCCCGTTGCGGAGCACAGGCTCCGGACGCGTAGGCTCAGCGGCCATGGCTCACAGGCCCAGCCGCTCCACGGCACGTGGGATCCTCCCGGACCGGGGCACGAACCCATGACCCTGCATCGTCAGGCGGACTCTCAACCACTGCGCCACCAGCGAAGCCCCCTCTACCTTCTTTTAAGTTAACAAGAAATTGGTGGCAAAAGAGGGGCGAGAGGAGTTGCGGGGGTCGATGCTGAGACAGCAAAACTACTGCTATGGAATGTGGGCTCCAGTTCACTGAATTCTAGAGAAAATGCCGGCCATCAGGGCATGCCAAAGAATGGAGGGGAGAAAGCGTTGCTGGAGAGGACTTCAGAGGGACAGTTCTCCCACGTTCCAACTTTTGCTCTTTCTTTGAGCTATCTGAAGACCAGGGTCCTTCAGCTGTTGGAGTTTCTTCTTTGACAGGGTCCCAAGAGCTGCTGCAGCTCTCCCGAAAGCTAGTGAATGACTTTCAGAAATGGTATCTTTCCAACCTTTTTTTTTTTTGGCCGCCTGGTGTGGCCTGCAGGATCTTAGTTCCCCTACCAGGGATCGAACCCATGCGCCCTGCATTGGGAGCGCAGAGTCTTAACCACCGGACTGCCAGAGAAGTCCCGGCATCCTTCCAATCTTGATTGAAAAAGGTGGAGGAAAACCTTGAAAATGAGTGTGAAGTCCTTAATGAGAAGACAAAGCCTTTGATACGAAGGGGGATATTGCAAATCAGTCTAAAGATTGGCCAGGCAACATTTTATCTAGAGTCATGAACACTCCAGACAGAATGTTCCCCTAGAAACAAAACCTGGAGGCCCAGCGGTCAGCGTCATGCCGGACATCGCCGTAAATCCCTCTTCAGTCTGTCTTGTGGGGAAAGTGTCAACTTCTCTTCAGCAGGGTATGATTTTTTCCTTCTGTGGGCTCCAGGGTGCAAATGTATTCAATTTGCACTCAATTAATGAGGCATTGATTTTCCAAAAATGTAGATGAGTGTTTAAGTGGTTTATGAGAGATGTCGCTTGTGTTTTGATTTACACACTCAATTTTCTAACAAGTACAGAATACAATTTTGTAAACGAAACCATGCAACAACACCCCGTGGGTCAAACCCAGTCCACCGTGAGTTTTTGTTCTGGCCCGTGAGCTAGTTCTCACATTTTTTAGCGGTTGGAAAATATCAATATCAAAGAAGAGTATATTGTGACCATGAAAATTACGTGAAATTCACATACAAGCATCCATAAATAAGGGTTTATTGGAACATTGCCATGCGATTTCATGTACGTATTATCCATGGCTGCTTTTGCACTACCGTGCACGATGGAATAGTTGTGACAGAGACACATGACATTATGTGCAAGATGTATAAGTTCGGCAAAGACTGAAATATCTGCTATCTGGCCACTTGCAGAAAATGTTTGCTGATCCTCTGTCTAAACACACTATAGGAGCTGTCTACTTACCAGTAGCTTACGGATATTCCTTCTCTAAAGGTGAACAGCTCTACTTTACTTTGGCTCTTGAGTTCTACTAAAATAAGGTTCCCCTGTATATATGACTCACTTCCCACCCACAGAAACTGCGTGGAGTTTGCCTTCACCCTATTTGGAAAAATTTGGGCGGGGGGGACAAAGATCACCAGCGTCCAGGATGTACCATCTTAGACGTACAGATCAGCCTTGCAGTCCAGAGAGGGAGTAGAGAGGATTTTCCTGGATGGTCATTCGCGAGGGGAGCAGTCGTTCAGTGAAATGCCTACCTCCTTGAATGGCAGGAAAAGATGAAGCAGCTACCGAGATCCTTTCTTGGAAATTCAGCATGCAAGAGTGGAAAGGACCTCAGCTTTCAGGTTCCGGCACATCTCAGCTGAAATGCCACTTTCATCAGTTACCGGCTATTTGACGATCAGTTACTTAGTCTTTCGGAGCCTCAGTTTCCACATCTGCAAAATGATGCCTGTCTCGCAGAACTGTCATGCTCATTACACCATGTGATGATGTACCTAAAGGAAGCATCTAGCATAGTAAGTGTGTCCTGGTCGTTTCACTCTCTTGGGTGGATATAGGAAGTTGGTTGAGAGTACAGGCTCTGGGCTGGTCAGAATGGTGCTCTGGTCCTTCTTGGCTGTGTGAGTTTGGGCAAGGCACCCCACCTGTCTGAGCCAGTTTCTTCCTTAGTAAAATGGTTAAGCGATAATAAGCCTACTCTCTTGGTGTGTTATGAGGATTTAGTGGAGCACTTAGAACAGTGGTGGGTCCAGGAGGAGTGTTCAGTAAATGGCCGTGGTGACCATGACCTCTCCCCGGGGTTACCTAGGTGATGATGCTTCAACAAAGTGCTTTGCTCTGGTTCGCAGAAATGCGTCGTCCAGGAGTGGGGATTTTCAGGCCCTCCAGGTACATCAAAACCAACACCTCCTTGTCCAAAGGGACACTGCCAAGCTTGGCCAGCAATCCCCAGGGTCCCTTTCTGGAGGTCAGATGACATTCACAAGACCTTCTGGAACCAGTGCTTGTGCAGATGGGCAGAACCCAACAGATCTTCTCAATCTCTCTGTTCCTTGGACCCTTGGACTTGAAGAAGAAGGTCTAGGCAACCGGACAGCTAGAGAGTTACTGGCCCTTTTACTCACCTCCTCCCTGCCTGTGAGCTTACATGACAGCAAAGCACAGACCACGGGGGCCTCTAAGCCATCACGATCAGTTACCGACTAGTCACTGCCTAGTCTCCGCTTATGCTGTGCCCTCTGCCAGAAACGCCGTTCCTCCCACTGCTGTACCTGGGACAAATACTGCTCATCTTTCTATCCCCAGCTCCAAAGATAGCCTTAGAAACCTTCCCCGGTTCCTCTGTAAGTGTGTGCTCCCTTCCTGCAGAACTTTGCTCAGATTCTGATCATCTCGTGGTTTGTACACCATATTGTGGTTTAGGGAGTCTGTGTCCGTGTCCTTTCGTCCACTCAGTGCTTCTTGAGGGCCGAGCCAGTCTGCCCAGCAAGGTTAAAGCAAGGTACCTGTTGAAAGAAGAATATGAAGAGCCTCGGAGCGGCACGGAGAGTTCACGTTCGACGGTTTTATAGGAAAGGTCAAGTTCACCTTGTGTCAGGGCACTTAGGCTAACAGTTACCGATTAAAGGAGGCAGCGCTATAAATTTTGCTGGCCTTTTATCTGCTGGGGTATTCCCCATCCCCACGCGCCTTGACTGGAAACGCTTTCCTGGACTTCTGAGAACCTGGACTCCTTTGCAGTTTCTTGTTTTGCTGCGGAACACACACAGAGCTTGGGCTTCTTTTCGTTTCTGCCCAGTGCATCCTTCATAAGGTTCATTTCCAGAAAACACCCTGGGTTCACCTGATGTTTTTTTTTTAACATTCCCTATTTTGAAGGTATTTTTTTTAAGTGACGTAGCTGCAGTCTGCAGCTGGGCCAGAAGGGGGAGGCTGAATGAAGTGGATTCCAGCAGGTCTGCAAAAAAAAGTACTTTAACGGGGTGGGGAGGGGAGAGGGGGCTGATTAGAAATGCCAGAGGAAGAGAAGGAGGGAGAGTAAAATCAAAATAATAATAATAAAATAATAATTGCAGCCATCATTTTAGCAAGCCGGATTCTTCACCTGCGTAGGCGCATTTAAACCTCACAATCACCCCAAGAGGTAGGTATTAATAGCCCCATTTTTCAGATGAGGAAATCAAAATGCCAAAAAAGAAACCCTTCAAACTCTCAATTTGCACACTAATTTTAAGGCTGTTGGATAGTTGGCCTATAACCAAGTCATTTCATAAGTAAAAGTGCTGGTAGTTTGATTTTTTTTTTTTTTTAATTTTTAATGTTCACTCTTCCAGGCCCCAGGTCAGTAACCGAATATGTGGGAAGTCCTTAAAAATACCAATGAGAGCGTTTGAAACAGCACAGCTGAAAACCACCTCTCTTCACACTGAGCTTCATTCAGAGTTCAAGGTTGTACATTTTTCTCCCACACAAATTCCACAGAACAAGAAACCACAAAAATTGAGCGTTTTCCAAGTCTGAACAGGGGAATGTGAACTTCAGAAAAAAAAAAGCATGAGGGGAAATTTATTTGAAAGCACTTCTGTGAAAACCTTTGCACCTCGGTTTCCTGGCTTCAAGGCCCTTGAATCCATCTAGATATTTAACATATAGCAAAACACCAGTGACACTCAATAAATATTCAACAATACGCATATGTGGCCCATTTCCTGATGGCTTTGATACTTGTTAGAATTTTCCAGATGAATCACTTCTGTTTTATCCAAAGTCCATACCACGACCAGCTCTATATCTGCCCTCGCCATGGACCCACAGATAAAGGTTAAAGTTTCTTAGAATGTAGTAAATACAGGTTTTTCTTCTGTCTAATGTATCTGTGCTGCTAGACTACAAATGCCTCCAAACTGTGTCCTCCAGAGATTTCCATGTAGTAAGGATTTATTAAGTGTTGCTAAAGGCGTAAAGAAACGAACTCCACCAGATTATGTATCTCGACATTTTGGGTTTCTTTTCATGTGAGAGTTTGGGGTTTGGGGAGGAGTAGAGGGGAATAGGTTGTTTTGGTTTCTTTTTTACCTTTTTTTCCCCCAAATTATATTTCAATTGAATTTGTCAAGAGACTGAGAGTTTTATTTTCCCAACATGAAGCACTTATGATCTAACAAATTAATTACCCATCCATCCTGCCCTACCAGCGAGGTCATGAGAGAACAGATGAGTTCAGCCTAACCTCCTCTGGATGGTAGTGTCACAGCCCCCATTTAAGGACTCAGGTTCAATGCCAAAATTGTCAGTTTAGGTTAGAATCATACTTAAATGTATCTTATTATACACAGAGGCACACAAATGCAATATGTCATCTTTAATGGTTCAGAACAAAGCCTAAAAAAATAGTGTCCTAGCACAGATGAATTTTATAACCTTTGATATATGGCTTTCATTATTAACAATAATTTCTGTAACTGCATCCAAATTCGGGAAGACACCCGATGAATATTAATTTTATTTTTGATTTATTTTCTGCTCCCAGTGGCTCCCTCTAGGGCAGACCTGCATTCCCAGCATCCTTTTAGCCCTGAGATCTTACATCCTCCGGAGTGAAATTCTCATGGTCCCAGGGACAGCCTGGTTCCAAGAATACTGCCCTTTGGGTTTGGCTGTTGCTCTGGAAAATGAGGAATTTAATTTTTCCCATTGCATTTTCTTACCTCTTTATATTTTACAAAGCTTTCCCTCTCACACGCCATTTGTCATTATATTAAAATCTAATTGCAAGACAACTCTCCTCACCTAAGTCATCAACAAAGCCCAATTATTTCTAATGCATGCAGAAGAGGGGAAAAGTGCCAACAATAAAAAGGCAGGCAGTAACCTAAGCCTTTTTCACAGTCAGGCTTCAAGTTCACATGTGAATTTATGCCAGTTTTGACATTAGCCGAAAAAATTAGCAGTTCTCAAAATTGAAACTCTCACAAAAGGGGTTTTGTGTTTCAAGCAGAATAAATTATAGTGTGATGTTATTAAAACACTTAGTTGTTAAGTTGCCAAGAAAATCCAGTATATTCACACAGACTCGAGGACCTGTCTCCATGCAAAGTAATTAAATTAGATTTATGGGCTGCATTACATCAGTGTTTGATAGTTCATTTTTCCTTTCTTCATATTTTGCCCTGCTTTATTAGAGCATGTGACAGATGGTAAGAATAGTGTGAAGTTTCTTGGGCCTGTGCTAAACCCCCTTTCGGTAGTATATCTCTCTCCTGTCAGCTCTCCCCAGTGATGATAAATTAACCTCTCTCTTCGTATCCCAAGTGTGGCAGTAAAGCTCTCTTTGACACAGCACCATCACTTTATCTTAATCTGTGCTGTTTCGAGGAGAGAGGGAGATGACGCAATCACCACCAGGAGTTTAAAGAGAAGATTTATGGTGTCAGAAAAAGGGAGGATGACTAATATAATATGCATCATTATATTTTTCATTTTGTCTCATTTGTCGCCATCTTCACATCCAAGGCAGGGAGTTCGCCAGGGTGGGCCGTCCCCTGGACAGACTTTCACCTCAGGCTCTGAGTATGGGGGCCGGAGGTGGACGGTGGACGGTCCTCCTCCTTGCTAGCCAGCATCCTCAAGGCCTCCATGAAAGGGGTGAGGTTTTTCTCTCTGGTGACCAGAGGCAGCTTCCTGTCCTTCCCAAAGGGAGGTGGTGGCACCTGGGTCTGACTGGCACAAGGCTCCCCTTTGGCAAGGGGACGTAAATAAGGTTTCAGGGCCCTATGTGAGGTGGATCCAGTCCAAGTATGTCCTGAGACAAAACAGGAGCTGGGGTCATCCAGCCCCTAAGAGACTGCTGGCAGAACCAGAAGAAGCAGTGCCATATATAATGTTTTTGCAGGAAAGGACTTATGCCTATTTCCCTTGCTTACAATAAAGCTATATTTTCCTTCAGCTACTCCTTGGCTAGGAATTGCTTATATCTGGAAATTGGCTTTATTCATGCAGCTCAGTAAGTGTTCATCAGCATGGCCGGGTGACCAGCACTGAGTCAGACACTGGACGGCTACAAAGGAGCCGAGGGCCTATCCCTGCCCTAGGGAAGTTCATGCTCTAGCCAGTGGGCAGCCATTGGCCAAACGCCATGAGCATCACTTCCTCCCAGGTCCTGCCAGCACTGAGGGTGCCAGGGGAGGGATCCTGGATCCCACTGGGGGAAGGCCCCCAAATCAAGGGAAGCAAACGCGTTACAGAGCACATGAGCATAATTAGAGGCATGATGGGGAAAATGTCATTTGAAGTGGAAAGGAATCCTGGTACATCTCCCCCAAAGTGAATAATCCCCTTTATGAAGTGAGTGATCACAACTCAATTCCTCTGCTTTAAACACCTGCATTTTTCAATATTCGCGGAAAGTGAGGTAACCCCCTAGAACCCCGGCCAACTGAAGTATTTTCACGCGATTTTCCTCAAAGACTGGAAGAATCGAATGGCAGGAGGCCTGTCTTAGCCCATTTTACTCACTTACCCGATCAATTCTTTCCTCCTTTTCTAGGGCTGCTCCACACACACCCCCACCCCCAGGAGGGGCACCAGCAGCCCTGTTTTCTCTTGTGCTATGTGAACCCTCCCACCCCATCATAATTGATTGGACCAGACCTAGACCACTTGGGTTCTCTCTCTCCCAGGAATTTGGAATTGAGGCAGAATAACAGGCAGTAGGCTGCAAGAGAATTAGAAAAGATGCTGAGGGCAGCGATTATCTGCCCCAAGAATGCAGAAACAGATTCAGAGAAGTGGAGACCAGAGGCACAGTACCCCTCCTGGGTCCTGGTATGATTTTCTTTGCACCTGTGAGTCCTTCGGTCCCATGAGACTCCCTCATATCCTTAAAACAAATTCCCTTCCTTTCTTTTCTTTTTTTTTCTAAATTTATAAGGTGATTGGGCACCATTTGTGGAGATTGAGCAGAAGAGTGACAAACTCAAAGCTCTCTTTTGATGTAAAGTATAAACAAGTGGGGATCCTACAATTAAATCATTATAATTTTAGAGTCAACTTGCTAACAAGCTCAGCTCACAATGAAATGGGATGCCTTACAAAGCAATGAGCTCTCAATTGTTCAAACAAAGGCTGAATTTCAATACCATGTAAAGGAAGTCTTGTGTTGACTACAAGATAAGATGCTTGCGGTATTTTCCTAATATAGTAAAAGAGTAGGAAATACCAGTTAGTCAGCAGAAGGAGAAAGAAGGAAAATATAATGGTACAAAATGTGTTATCCAAATGGGTCTCTTTCTCGAGATTTAAAGAAATATAAAAATAAGTTAGGAAAGATGGAGAAGTAAAATTATAAAGATAAAAATACACCATAAACTATATTAATATGTCCAAGTTCATATTGTGGTGAGCTGGACTTTTCTTGTCTCGGGTCCCAGGAGACTCCCTTGTAGTCCTAAAATAAATTCCCCTTTTTTCTTAAAGTAGATCAGATTGTTTTCTGTTGCTTGCAACCAAGAGTCTTAGCACACCTGTATTTTCGACAACTCCCTTCTGCAGTGCTCCTCTTTCAGACAGGCTGACTTCTCTTGTCTACACCTGCTCATTTCTACACATTTGTTCCAGTTGACTCTTTCACCAGAACCGCCCCCCCCTCCCCCGCTTCCCACAATCTAGCCGGCTCCTAACTCAGGTGCTTCCTCCATCATGAAGACAAATCCCGTCCTCACAGATGATCGCTCCCTGCAGTTTCTCCTTAGAGTCTATGCCACCCATTTGGCAATTAATTTTATTCTATGATGTGTGTTATACTGCCAGGCTAATCTTGTCTCTCCAAAGAGACTCTGAGCTCTTTGAAGGCAGCAGCACATCTTTGGAGCCTTGATTGTATCTCTTTTGGTGCCCGCCCCTGGTTTTACTGGGTCCCCTTTCCCCAGCTGGGCCCCTCACTGTCTGGCCAGGCTTGGTAGAGGGACTAAAGAATGGAGGAGCCTTGGTTGAGACAGAGCTGCTCTGTTTGTTGTCTTCTTCTCCCCAACACAGAGGAGTTTCTTCTCCACCGTCTTCAACAGGGCTCGTGACCTCGCTTCGGCAGGATGAGAGAGTAAAAACATCACCCTGGGGTATGGAAAAGGTTACAAGAAAATCAAATTTATCGCTGCCAGAAAAAAAGTAGGGTCAATTAGCAGAGATATGGGGTGATGTGTATAAAGCCCAAACTTTGGACGAACTAAAGCATCATTTCAACTTAATTTTGGAAATCTAAATATATGAAATGCATTAGCTGATTTTATTTTTGGCAGCAGACTTAACCATTCTAATGGTGTTTTGCTCCAGCGAATTTTAAAATTAGTTTGCATTTCCTAAGCACACATCAGCTGGGTGAGGGCTGAGGGAAGGAGAGCAGAGAGAGGGGGTGCTAGGAGAGAGCCTGTTTTGGATTAAAAATTTCCCAGAAGATGCTTCATCAGGTGGATAATCCACATGCAGGTATGTGAAAGCTAACTGGAGTTGAGTCCTTGGCCTTGAAAAATATGGTTGTTATAGTGCAAGTAGACACCTGCCCACCTCCCCAAGTTAATTATAAATAAGATGCCAAGTAGAGGGGGGTGCGGGAAGGCTATTTATTTACTGTCTGCATACCTTCTGGCCAAAGAGGAAATTTTGCAAAACAAAATTTCTGGGTGATGGTAAATTTTTCCCTACTTATTTTAGACTTGATTAATCTATTATCTTTGCTAACATGTTAGCATTAAATGACAATAAAATCCATGTTTCTTTTGAGGGTTCAGTGTGCTTTGACAGTGGCTTCTTTATCCTCAGTCAGATCTGGAAGGTGGGGATGGACCAGGGTCTCTACTTATTAGGTGGTTGACATGCGTCAAAAACTTTTCCCAAAGTCTACCCTCAAGTTCAGGCATATAGAAATAGCAATTACCATTTGTGGGACCCTTGCTATGCACTAGAAAATTCACATTCTATTTGATATCTTCACCACAACCCTGCAGGTTTGGTTGAATTAGCATCCCCACTTTACAGCTGAGTCACAGAGAGGTTAAGTAACCTGGATATAGTCACACAGCCAGAAAGTAGTTGAGTTAAAACTGGAATCTAATGTTTTGTCCACGGAGCCTGTATCCTTTCAACAGTGTCTGTACCTCTCAAGAAATACAGACTATGCTTTGCGCTGGAGAGCTGAACAGTTAGATGTCACTCTTCAATCCCCATTTAGGCAGGATGGAGATGAATGAACGCCAAAGGCAGCACACTCACCAGTGCTCCCGGGACATCTGTACTAATCTTAGCCAGACTAAAGGACTGTCCTTAACAGACACCCATTCCTTGCTGGGAGCACAGCTCTCTGGGATCTAAGGAAGGGCCGACAGAGGAGTTCATGGAGCTGCTCTGGCCTTGAGACTGAGAGCAGCCATCGGCATTGACCCACTGACCGGCAGCCAGTTGGAAGGGAAAAAAGACACCACGCAAGCTAATACAGTCCAGCCTTCACCTCCGTTAGAGCCTGTACAGCCTTTGGGAATCTGTAGACCAACTGTAGGTAGAAGTTCTTGGAGGGCTGAGAAAAGATACCCAAAGAGGAGTCTAGTTACAGTAAGGACGGGAGAGACTATAAAGAAATGATGCATGATAAAACCAACATTAAATTAAGGACTGTTTAAAAGAAAAAAGTTTAGTAGGTGAATCAGTCCAGGTACTCCAAAAAACAGAGCCAATGGGAGATACTTGTGTGTGTGTGCATTTCTCATAGATATATATATGAAATAATATATAATATGTAAAAATATAACATATATAATAATATATCATATATGAATCTATATTAAATAATATAAATAATAATAATATATATGAAATAAAGAAGTATATTTTAAGGAATTGGTTCACAAAATTGTGGAGGCTGGCAAGTCTGAAATCTATAAGGCCAGCCAGCAGGCTGGAAAGTCAGGCAGGGGTCAATGCCACAATTTTGAAGCAAAACTTCTCTGGGAAACCTCAGTTTTTGCTCCTAAGGCCTTCAACTGATTGGATGAGGCCCGCCCACATTATCAAAGATCATCTCCTTTACATAAATTCAAATAATATTAGATGTGCATCACATCTACAAAATACTTCCACAGCAGTCCCACCATTAGTGTTTGATGAAATCACCAGATGTGAGAACCTGACCAAGTAAACGTATAAGACTAACCATCACAGTGGGATTACCCTAACACAACGATTTTCACTGGTTTGTGTTCTCTTCCAATAATTATATATATATTTTTACATAGTGTAAAAAACTGTATTACAGGGCTTCCCTGGTGGCACAGTGGTTGAGAGTCCGCCTGCCGATGCAGGGGACACGGGTTCATGCCCCGGTCTGGGAAGATCCCACATGCCGCGGAGCGGCTGGGCCCGTGAGCCATGGCCGCTGAGCCTGCCCGTCTGGAGCCTGTGCTCCACAACGGGAGAGGCCACAACAGTGAGAGGCCTGCGTACCATAAAAAAAAAAAACCAGAAAAACTGTATTACAAGAATTTACTACTTTTATTATACATATAATACAAGTTCATTATAGAAAATCTGGATTTATAAAAATTTGCCATTCTAATTTCTTATGTAATTTGTAAACACTGTTTCATGTTTATAAGGCCATCTCTTCCATGGGATTATAGGCACCATAAGAACAAGGAACAAAGCCCCATCTGTCTTTTTATGCCGATTATTAATTACGGTGCCCAGCACCCACTAGGCGCTCAATATATATTGGTTGAAAGAATAGATTTTGTTCCATAATGCCAACATTTATTATTTGTAATAGTTACATAGTACTCAAAATAATATACTAAAATTCTCTTAGCTCATCACGTATTATTAAACATTTACATTGATTTCAGGTGTTTTTTCTTTTCCTACAGTAAAAGTAAACCTACAGGTTTACTCCTAAAAACTTCTTTGTACACATGCGTTTTCCTTTCATTGGAGTAATTCAAAACTTATTTGTACGTGTCCTCCTTTAGAGTACCTTGACCTTAAATAATCACACCGATTAGTCAAACTACTGATTAATTTAGAGGAAAGCATGGGTTGAAGTGATTATTTGAAAGATCCATTGAGACTAGAATAAGAGCCTCATAATAATAATTAGTAATCGTGAAGCTCTTTACAAAACTGAACCCAAACAAAATTGAGCTTTAAGTGTGGAAGTTTTTTGGCTTATTATCTCTCAGTCCCACGACTGCCCTCTAGGATAATGGAGCTGGAAGTCTGCAAACTACATTTCCCAGGTTCCTTTGGCTGTGGGCTTCCTGTTAGGTTTTGCCAAACTGACAGGAAAATCAAGATATGAAGAGAGAGGAAATGTCTTTGTTTCCCATTTACTGTCTCTCTCTCTCTCTCTCTCTCTCTCCCCCCTCTCCCCCACACCCCACTCCCCTTTCTTTCCTTCCTTCCTCTGATACTGTTTCTCCCAATATTCCAGCTTCTGAAGCTGTGATTCACCCCCTATGATCTTAGGTTCTGGAAATCTAATCTCTGACTTACCTTCAGCTCTCCTTTTTTCCTCTTTGATTTTCTAAGATCTTTGTAATCTATGCCCTGTATTAAATATCCTCTTTTGAAATACCTAGGTTGGTTTCTGTTTTCCTGACAAGACCCTGATTGATACAATAAAGACAGAATTCTTTATGAGGAACTGCTCACCTGGTTTTGCCACCTTGGTCTCCAAAATATTGGCTTTAGGAGTCAATCTGGGTACACCCTTCTGAAATATCTCTACATAACTACATTAATCACGGTTTTCATTTTCTGTATTTCATGATGTTTTGACATCTTAAAAAGCAGGGAGAGCCTGCTCCTCCCAGAGCTAGCCTTTCCTTAGGGATAGTAAAGGGCTCAACAAGAGCACATCTCCCATATTCTAACCAGCCAATCCTGAGATAGTGACCAATTCTTATATCACTTGCATCTTAGCAAGGACTTCCTACTTTGCAAGCCTCATTGTTATTTCATTTCTATGTAGATATGTAGAAATGCTTATCTATAGCAACACTTCAAAAAGTTCTTCTAGTGTCTTCATAAAGAAGATGTTAAAAGCCTGTTAACAATGACTGAACTTATACTTTGTAGTAAAAACCGAACACTATGCAAAATAGCTGACATATTGATATGCAACTGACTATAAAGGTTGTGGGATTATCAGATTTCAGTTCCTCTCTTTCCCTAAAGATTACCCTTAACCACCTAAGGGGATGGGTATCATCCAGGTAGTATTTTCTTCTGCACCTACACTTGCTGTCGGGGGAGACTGTCAAGCTCCTTCTTTGACGACCACTATTATAAATCTCAGATTTGACTTATTCACTTTAAGTAGGAAATAGCTTTATTTTTCTTTCTTTTCTCAGGAGATTAAATAGAGGTTAGTGGTAAGAATACATGCAGAACCTTAAAAGGAAGTACATGCAAACTCAAGGAGCTGGGCAAGCTTCACAGGAACAGAGTATGAGAAAGACATCATGAACTAAGTGTTTCTCTCTCTCTCTCTCTCTCTCTCCCTATCTATCTATCTATCTATCTATCTATCTATCTATCTATCATCTTTCCCTCTCTGTCTGTCTCTCTTTGTCTCTATCTGTCTCCCTTGATCGCCCCCTCCCTCCTTCTCATACTGTATCTGCTTCTTTCTGAGGTTGCTTTCCTTTCCTCTCCCCACTGCCCGGCTCTGTGTGACCCCAGCGTACACATGACCTACTTGACTCTCCAGCCTCAGTGTAGTCTAATTCCCATCTGCCATCCCCAGTTGCCCCGTCTCTCAATGTTACTGCCACTTGATTTCTGTGGGTGGTTTCACTTCCTCCTGTGCTCAGCCAAATGCTGACTGTGAACTTAGATAGCACAACTCTCCTTCTCAAACCTGAAAGCTGCATTTTCTCTCTGAGCAAAAATATTCTGAACACTGGGCTATAGGAGAAGAGTTTTCAAGCCCTTTTAACCATAAGATATTTTTTCCTACCTTCCTGACTAAAGTTTGCTTCAAGTCCAAACTTAACATGGCTCCTTGTTGGCATGATCTGCTACCCCCTCTGCCTGACCCCAACGGTGGCTCCTCCAAGGCTCCTGCTCTCTCTCAGGCCCACCCACCTGGCCTGCCTTCATTCTCTTCTGTTGGTGCATCTGCAAGGCTGCTCCCTTCACTGGGAACTCTCACCCTCTCTTTTTGCCTGTTTAGATCCCACTGATCCTTGAGATCTCAGCTCAGTTGTTGCTTCCTTGGGGAAGCTTTTTCTTATCTCCCTGATTAAGTAAAACCCCATCCCCATCCATCACAGGCTCTGGTAAGATCATATTCAGTTTTAAATCTCTCTTCTTAATGAGTCCATAGACATGTCTGCTTTCATTCATCTTTGTACCCCAGCAACCAGCACCTGGTGATCCCTTAATAAATATTTATCTATATCCATTCTGCTCAACAGCAATCATTTGTTCATTCCTAAGCTCTCATCATGGTCTTTTGTTTAAAAAAATGTTTCATAATTTCCTGTTCTTGTTTCATTGATATAACATCCTCTTTTGTCTCCTTAAGGATATCAAATATAATTGTTTTAAAGGTCTGTACTGATGGCTCTATTATTTACGTTTCCTTTCAGGTAAGAACTTATGTTATCATCTCTCTCTCATTTTGATGGCTCTCCTCAAGTGTTTGGTAATTTTTCAATGAGTGTTGGTCATCTATGGCAGAGGTTTCTCACATGTAGCCAGAGAGGTAGCTCCCCTCTGCAGTCTTACCTTCCCTCACCCACTGAAGCCATCTCTTCTTTTGCCTTTCCCTACGATGTCGTGGTCAAGGAATTGCCCATTGTGGTCCAGGCATGAGTCTCTTTATTAAGCCAGCCTAGGCATTGCTGCGCCAGCAAGAGCCCCATTGTTTTGAGAAAGGCAAATCATAAATGTGCTTAAAGAGAGTTTCCTTTCTTCTGTTTGTGCATCTCATTCTCCAAGAGCTTGGTAGTTGGAAAAGAATTTAACTGCTTGAGTTTTTTTGATAGGTTAAGTGAACAAAATTGACAGCTCTGCCACGGACACAAATAAGTATGGACAGTGCACCCACAACACACCCCAAGGGGAGGAGCTGCCAGACTGAGGTGAGGGGGAATATCAGATTTCCTTCCTTCTCAGATCCTGCTTTTATTAGAATGGAACTCAGAAGTGGAGCCTCAATTTTCAAATCTATAAAATGGGGATAATAATGGTTACTTTACACAGCTGTTATAAAGACTAAAGAAATATGTAAGGGGCCTATCAAACTTAGGCATTCAATACAAACAAATCCACTTCCCATCCGTTTCCTCATTTGACAGAGAATAAAAAGAAAGAAAAGAATAAACTCCCCACTATTACAGGGACAGGATCAAATGGCATCCTATATGGGAGAGTGTTGTATAAACTGCATAATAGCATCCCTGTGGGAGGTCTAATGGTGATAATTTTTACTTGTTTACTTATTTGCTAACAAACAAATAGCTAGATAGCACTTACCACATGCCAGTCACTGTCCTAGGCACATTAGAAATATTAATTTATTTAATTCCTACCAAAAACCCCGAGGTAAGTTCTATACTTAGGCCATTTTTACCAATGGGGAAACCAGCACAGAAAGCTCAAGTGATTTGCCCAAGGTCACATGGTTGGCAAGACGCAGAGCTGGGATTCAAACCCAGGCTGCCAGGCTCCCAGAGTCTGTCTCCAGCCCGAAACTCGATACTGCCCTTGACTATGTGGCTGATGTTATCCTCTGGGGACTGAGAGCTGCCAAAGCTCCTAGGCTTCCCTCCCTCCTTCTCCACCAGCACCAGAAAGTCTCCATGTGTGGAAATGTGACAGCTTGATCCAGTGGTCTGAGGACCCATAGGAAGTCTGGAGATGAAGGTCACTTCTTCAAGGAAGACCTTGTCCTCACTCACCCTTATGTCCCGGCCCTGCACCTCCACCCTCAGGTGTGCTGTGTGACATCACAGCAAGATGGGCTGCCTGGGCAGCAGCAGGAGAGAGCGAGGGCTGGAGGAGAGTGTAGGGTGTGCGCCCGCCAGCCCTGCCTCTTCCCTCCTCAGCCAGAGTGCAGCCTCCCAACACCCGGACCTTAACGAAAAAGCAGGGCATTTGTCCCAGGCTCCCAGATCATCACTTCTTACTGCTGCCGAAGACGGCATCCCCAGCCACTGGGCATGCAAGCAGGGAGGGCAGAGTGGCAATACGTGCTGTTATTCTGTTTGTTACTTCCCTCTGTGCAAAGATGTGAGCTCCTACACACACAGGGGGCTGTGCAGCTGCAAGAAGAGGAACTAATTCAAGAGGAGGACAGGGAAGCCCAACTGGCAGTGGCCATGGAGACAGAACTGGGCTTCGTTTATTCCTTCTGCAAAGACGTATTGAGTCTCTACTCCATGCCGGGCCCTCATCTCAACGCTATGGACGTGGCAGTTAACAAAACACACTCCTTGCCTTCCTGGAGTTTATATTCTTAAACGTCAAAGGAAATTTCAGATAGAGGTAAGTAATGTGAAGTGAGTAAAGCAGAGCATTGGACAGGAGGTAACTGGAGAGGTGCTGGGTGCTTCTTTACTGAGGGAGGGGGCCATGTGGGGACCTGGAGGGAAGAGTGTGCCAGGCAGAGAGGATGCAGTGCAAAAGCCCTGGGGTGGAAGAGCAAGGTGTGTTACCCTGGATGTGGAAGAACTAGGAGAGACTATGGTTAGTGTAACTGTAGCTTAATGAACAAGGGGGAAAGTCAAAGGCAGCACAATCAAATGTCCACTTAGAGAAGCCATCAGAGGACTTTTGGTAAATTATTTATACCGAAAAATAAGAGAAAACAGTTGTCCCCGACCCTGAAGCTATGTAGTAGAGTAGACAGAATTCCAAACCGGGAGTCAGGAGACCCCAAGTTATCTGCTCAGATGAGTTAATTTCTTTGAGCCTTCCTTTCCACTTCAGTAAAATCAAAAACGATACCTACTTTAAGGGTTTTGATGAGAATTAAATGTGACAGTGTACATAAAAGTACCAGCAGGTTGTTTGGCACATTAGGTGCTCAAACACTGGGAGCTACCACAATGAGACACACTACACCCCTATGAGAATGGCCCTAATCCAGAACACTGACACCACCAAATGATGGTGAGGATGTGAAGCAACAGGAACTCCTGTTCACTGCTGGTGGGAATACAGAATGGGACAGCCATTTTGGAAGAGAGTTTGGTAGTTTCTAACAAAACTAAACATACTCTGACCATACAATCCAGGAATCATGCTCTTTGGTATTTACCCAAAGGAGTTGAAAAGTTATGTCCACAAAAAAACCGGGATGTTTACAGTAGCTTTATTCATAAATGTCAAAACCTGGAAGCGACCAAGATGTCCTTTGGTATGTGAATGATCAGTAAACTCTGGTGCATCCAGACAATGGAATATTACTCAGCACTAAAAAGAAATGAGCTATCAAGCCATGAAAATACACGGAGGAGGCTTAGATGCATATTACTAAGTGAGAGAAAATCTGAAAAGGCAACACACCGTATGATTCCAACTATATGACATTCTGGGAGAGAAAAAAACTAGGAGACAGTAAAATGATCAGTGGTTGCCAGGGGTTGGGGCAGGGAAGGACGAACATACAGAGTACAGAGGATTTTTAGGGCAGAGAAACTACTCTGTGTGATACTATAATGATGGATACACGTCATTATACATTTGTCCAAACCCATGGGGAAATCAAAGAAATCAAAGAAATAGAATGCACAGCACCAAGAGTGAACTGTAGTGTCAACTATGGACTTCGGGTGATAATAACATGTCAATGTAGATTACCAGTTCTAACACGTGTACCACTCGGGTGGGGGATGTTGATGATGGGGAAGCTGTGCATGTGCGGGGGCAGAGGGTCAATGGGAAATCTTTGTACCTTCCTCTCGATTTTGCTGTGAACCTAAAACTGCCCTAAAGAAAGTCTTAAAAGATAATAAAAAGCCTGGCCATTATGGGATGTTGGGCAAGTTACTCAAATAAAAGAGAAAACTATCATTTATTGAGTACCAGCCTATGGCAGGCCCTGCGCTGGGCATTGTCTGTGGGTTTTATCTGCTTCCCCATTTGTGCAGCGAGGGGGCAGGACCAGGTGATACCCAAGATGCCTCCAGCTCGGACCATTAAGAGGGTCTGTGGTGAGACCACCGAGGCAGAGAGACGAAGATCATTCCAAGGAGACTCAGGACAAGAGCAGAACCACAGAGGGCCTGAGACACAGGGCCCTGCAAACATTCCCCAGAAATCCACAGGACCCTCTGGGGCCTTTCAGAGATTCCTGGAGCATAGCACTACGTCATGGTGCATGGTGCCATGTCCTGAGCTGAGATCTGCCTTGTCTGATAATATGGGGCTCCAGGAATTTACTTTTCCATCTCCCTCCACAAAGGCATTAGGACCAGATGGCAAAGATCCAGGGGAATTAGCACCATGAGTGCCCTTCCCTCCCCACGCTGTCACCGTCATGCCATACCCGTGTCTTTTTCACCCCAGAGGAAGCAGCTACCATGAACACCAGTAGGGAGCTTGTTGATGAGGACAGCAGGTGACGTGATGTGCAAGAAGCCTCCTTTAGCTCCAGTGTCCACATTGTTCCATCTTCCTGACATCAAAAACGAGTCTTTCATGGACTTCCTACGTGTATGGAATCTAGGGAGGCCGTGCCTTGGCAGGGAGATGGCACTGTCAATGACCTGAGGATTCAGAGACCTTGCAAGATCATTTAAATTCTTATGAAACGATTTCTTTGATTTCCCCACGGGCTTGTGGGCATGGGCTGATTGGCAGGCCTTGCCCAGGACAAGAAGCTTTTCTCATACTTGCAACAGTAGGAGTAGCAATGGACGTGACTCTCATTTTCTGAGCATCTAACGGGTCTCCAGCCCTGTGCATATTTAATTCTCACACATACTATCCTCGTTGGAGCTTCCTACGATAGCCATTTGCAGATGAAGAACCTGAGATGGGGAACTATTCTGTCCAAGGTCATCACTGCTGCCTCTCAAAATACAATTAAATCTTTCACCAAGCTCAAAGCCATGGAGGTGGGCTTATTTCCCAAGATGTTGCAGAGCAAGGAGGGGCAGGCAGAGGCCAAGCTGGCCCTGCAGGAAGAATTTGTGTCAAGTCCCTCATGGGAACGTGCCTCAAGCCCAGAACTTAGACCCCTGAACTGAGAAACAGAGACCTTGACCTTACTACCCGAGCAAAATATTTCCTGGGTGTCAAAAACTGTTATTAGTTCAGCCAACTCCAATTAGCCTTCATCTGTCTTTGTCTTTCTTGTTTAGGGCAAGGCCCCGCTGGGGGTCCCAGGAGCTTTCTCACCAGGGGAAATCACTTTCCTTCCTCTGGTCCTGTCCCTTTCTTCCCACAGGAAGTGTCCCGGCTTTATTTCCATGGGAAACCGGGGGGGGGGGGGGGGGGGGGGGGGGATTGGTGGGGGGGGGGGGGGGGGGGGGGGGGGGGCGGCAGGAAGGAAATTCCTTCACTCCTTCCGCTCTCCCCAAACCCAAGGAAAGTGATGTTTCTCCTCTACCCCAGGCCCCAGGGCTTCTCGCCTGCTCTTTGCTTCCCCAGCTTCCACAAAAGAGGCTGTGGGTGAAGGTTTTTCTATTTAATTTCATTTTTCATCATCTTTACCCCTTTTGGACGGTTCACATCTGAGGGTCTCTGTGGATTAACTGGCCAATCAGATTTCATTATGAGCCCAAGTAGTTCTTATCATTAAACCTGTAATTTATTTCTTCTGTGTTTCATAAAATATGAAATATTACCATTCTTCAGGAGCTTGAAGAGAGCAGGGATGCTCCATTAAGTCCAACACTGCTCCTCCAGAAGAGGCCGTAATTATAGGCAGCCTTTTTTTCTAACAGCTAAGTTTCTACTTACGGATGCTAACAAAAGAAATAAGCTTTTAATCCAAACATAATTAATATGAATTACCTCTCCAGTACACCCTGGCTTTGCACCATTAAACTTAATTTTTGTTTTGCATGATAATTGTGTTATCATTACCGTTTATAGGAGAACTCAGGGACCCTCACTGTGTTTTCAGTCAAGACTAAAGGGACTGGAAAGGACTTCCCTCCCTTCTGCCAGCCAGGAGGCTGTTGGTCGGCCTTCCTGACCTGTCCCGTGGCTTAGGGAGCCTGGGGTCATGGCGATACGGCCAGTGGGATAGCAGGATAACTCCCCCCAACAGTAAAAGGAAACAGATTCCTACTGACCCCGTGGAGGATTTGCCACCTGGGAGACAGGCTCAGTCGAGGCTGCTAATTATTCGATTGTCATCGTAACCATGAGCATCACATCAGCATCGTGGCCATCGCCATCATCATTATTATCCTAATTGTTATTATTGCTCCTAACTGTAATGAGGACCACTCAATTTCTTGGCAGCACGCTCCAGCTACTCTGCTATTGGTTATTTCTCCCAAAGATCTGGGGATCCTGGGCTGAATTCTTTAAGTGAAACCCCAGAAAATTGCAGACTGAGCACCAAAGTCCTGGGTTTCATGCAAGTTTCCATTCAAGATTCTGTGCAAGGCCATCTTCCTCCCTCTCTCCTCCCCATGTGCCTCAGTCTCCCTCGCCCACTCTATAAGGAAGATTCATATTTTTATAAATCTGAGAAGGAAGCTAATACCTTGGGAGCAAGGCAATACATTTATACGTTGTCATCCCGTCATTAATCATAGAGTCATTGCATATCTATTATGGACTAGGTACTATGAGAAATAATGCATACACACACACGCGCGCGCGCGCTCGTGCACACGCATGCACACACACAAACTGACCCCTGCCATCAAAGAATTTACAACCTTGTTGAGGGAGGAACATAGATGCCCAAATGTTTTAAAAAGGAGAGGAAATAAATAACAGCACAAAACAACAGTATCAAAGATGGCAAATGGAGCACCTGCCAATGTGAACATCACTAATGGTGCAAAGGGGTGAGAGACAGCAAAGGTGTTCAGGGAAGACGTAGTGTAGGAACAAGAGCCTGGGCTGGCCTTGGAACGTGGGGCAGGACTTGTAGCGGTCATGGAGCAGAAGCAGGTGGAGGGCAGTGGGCGCAGTCCTGGAGGGAGGACTGCACAGAGCATCGTCCGGGACAGTAAGGGAATCAAACTCGCCACGACAGAGGGTCGCCGTGGAGAAGCAGGAAGAGACAGGCTGGAAAGGTCATTCGGAGTCAGAACATGGAGACTCCTGAACACCAGACCAGGTCATGGGAGACGCAGAATCAGTTTTCAATGGGAAGAGGAGGTTGGTTTAAAGGAAGTGGCATCTTCAGATGGTCAGTCTGGGGGCACCTGCAGGAGGGTCAGACGAGGGAGGGTCTGAGGCCAAGGAGGCCAGAGAACCATGGCTATGGTGAGCAGCGGGGAGGGGCTCTGCTCGGATGGGACAGAAAGAACTGGAAGGGAGAAATGCCTAAAAGAGAACCAAGGGACTTGGTAAGAGAAAAAAAGAGAGAGAACAGCGGATGGAATCCATGGAAACTCACAAGATTTACCAGAAATAATCACTCTAGGTCTGCCACAGAGCATTCAAAACATAACGCACAGTACCTGGCACAGGGCAAGCGCTCGTGACTAATGGCTTTTGTTAACCATGATTAGTATTAATTTTAGTCTTATTTTAGTAATTTTAGTCTTTTTTTTTTTTTTTTTTTTTTGCAGTACACGGGCCTCTCACTGTTGTGGCCTCTCCTGTCGCGGAGCACAGGCTCCGGACGCGCAGGCTCGGCGGCCATGGCTCAAGGGCCCAGCCGCTCCACAGCATGTGGGACCTTCCCGGACCGGGGCACGAACCCGTGTCCCCTGCATCGGCAGGCGGACTCTCAACCACTGCGCCACCAGGGAAGCCCTAATTTTAGTCTTATTTGATCATCCCAGAGTCCCTGTGGAATTGCCCAGGGTAGCTCTGTTACATATATTGCAAGTCCCTGAGAGATGAAGAACTTATCAAAACATTGTCTTTTATTCCAGTCACCAAAGCAACAACCATTGCTCTTTAGACTCTTTCCTCACCCGTATTATTTTTTTGAAAAATCACAGTGACAATAAAAATCAGCACCCAGGCCAGACCCTCCAAGCGGTGACAAAACCAAGAGTGTTGCCACACACAGACGCCACGCCAGGAAATGGTGGCCCTTAATTCTCAACATGCTTTCTTTTCTCAGGGGGTTGGGGGGAGTGGAGCTTTGAAACACTGTTCTTTAAGGACACTGGATCACCTGATATGGGCCCCATTCTTCTTGTCAATCCAACAATTTGGATATCGTATTGCTCGCAGAGAAGTCTTGTTCTCGGTAAGTCTTTTCTATGAATGGTCTTTATCAAACTCATCAATGGCCCAGGAGCTATAAATAGGGGACAGGGGACAAATTTTAAATTCACATAAAGTTTGATTTGATAAACTGGGTACTTGGTGCAAAACAGATCAAATGAAGTTCAGGAGTAGTCAGTGTAAAGTTTTAAACCTATGAGAAGGGGTGGGGGAATGATACCCTTAAATAAGTGGGGAAGAATTTAAAAAATGGAATAAAGGATGAAAGAATAAAATCTCATAGGAATAGACCAGCCCATGCAGAGTGAACAACAAGGTAGATGTGAATTGCAGAAAAGGTCTAATGCTTTGCTGTGTGCTGGGACTATGCCCGCCATGTTATGTATCTATTGAAAACAGTAAGTATGAAAGTAAGATGAGAAGATATGGGTAAAACAACATTGGTCCAGCAAGGAAGCATCTAAAGAGACTCTGGACCCAGCCCCAGCTGGGCATCACATCTTGTTTGGAGCTGACCAGCTAAAGAGAAATGTGGAAGGAAAAGTGGTAGAAAGGGCTAGAAAGCAAGACCTGTGAAAAGACTTCAAGCCCCAGAATTATTTCATCCACAGCAGAAAAGTCTAGAAGGAAGGGGATGAGTGGAGCTGAGTTGATTTAACAATGGGCTTCAAGCCAATGAGAGGCTCTTACTCTCAGAGAACGGTGCCCAGCTGTGTCCTCGGTGGAGAAAAGGGCAAGGAACTTGTTTGACTCACTGCGGTAAGGACACGCTAACCCCAAATATGTCGCCTTGGAACGACTGGCTTTAGAACCCGTGTAGAACAGGTTTCTCTTCTCCTGTTTCCTCACCTCTGTCTCTCCCATCCAGGAGAGCACTGGATGCTAGATGGTGAGTCTCGTCAGCCAGATCTCCCTGAGACCTGCTATCCAAAATGCCCTGGAACACAGAGAATGGAAGTGACCCTGAATGGTCCTTCAGGCCATCCCTCTGCCTCTGGGTGTCTCGACCATTTGAAACAGCCCTCTAAACTTAGTCGATATGGGCATCGCAACCCACCTATGGTGGATTCCAAAATATTTTTGGAATATTTTGGGCTTCCCTGGTGGTGCAGTAGTTAAGAATCTGCCTGCCAATTCAGGCGACACGGGTTCGAGCCCTGGTCCGGGAAGATCCCACATGCCACGGTGCAACTAAGCCCGTGCGCCACAACTACTGAGCCTGTGCTCTAGAGCCCGCAAGCAACAACTACTGAGCCCACATGCCACAACTACTGAGCCCACATGCCATAACTACTGAGCCCACGTGCCACAACTACTGAAGCCCGCGCGCCTAGAGCCTGTGCTCCGCAACAAGAGAAGCCACCGCAATGAGAAGCCCGCGCACCGCAACGAAGAGTAGCCCCCGCTCGCCGCAGCTAGAGAAAACCCGCACTCAGCAAAGAAGTAAAAATCCAAAAATATCAGCACAGAGAGACACGCAATCATGTCCTAACACCTTTTAAAAGAAAAATCTTAAACGAAAGTCAGTGGGGTGGAAGATGGATGAGAAAGAAGATGCAGGATCCTTCCCAGAGGCCATAGGAAGGGTTACATGAGCCAGGGTAGCTCCTGGCCCTTGGGGACCAGAACTGGAGACTCATCCTCCCTTTATTCCTCTTGTCTGTATCTTCACATAGTTGTGGATATGACCAGAGGAAGTGAAGGGCCTACGTGGTCCCAGCTTACCAACCCAAGGGGAAAGGGCCCCCGTCCCTCTCATAGCAGGAGTGGTTTTGTGTCTAAGTTAAATCAGCAGCCGTGAAATCCTGTCTGTTGATGACCAGTGTCATCACTGGTCCCTCAGCACCAGGCAGCTCTGGGTATTGATGAAGAATCTGGTTTCTGGAGACAGAGGGCTTGGAACCATGGGCAGGTCACCTAACCTCTTTATGGCTCTGTTTACTTATCTGTAAAATGGGGACAAGCGTAGTACCTACCTTGTGGAGTTGCTGTGAGGATTAAATAAGTTAATATGTGGAAAAGGTTCTAATCGTGGCTGGCACACCTTTAACTATTAGGGAGGTATTTGCTCACTTTTTTAAGACTGTTTCTTTTTAGTGGTGAAGAACTAGACTGATCCCAGATCCACATTCACACTATGATTGTCATTGTGCTATAACAAATTGCAGCCATCAGGTTCTTTACTTATCAAATATCCCACTGGATTATACGGACATTTTATCCACTACGCAGAAAGCACAAATTCCGAATCTTACATGTCATCAACTGCAGAAATACAGAAACTTCCTTGAAGAGAGGCTTTTATACAGTTCTTTAATAAAATATATGCATGTTAAAGGATTTCTGGCAAAGAAACACCAAAAAGAAATTTTTTTTTAATCTTTCACAGTCATTGCTACCCAGGTCCCTACTTGCATTTTGTCATTTTTTTTCTTCCCTGTATTCTGATGGACACTTTAATGTAATTATAACTGTTCAGTGTGTCACTACTTCCCAAAACTCTGTTCTGCTGAGCCTTAATGCTTGAGGCTGGTAATAGATGTTGGTTGGATAAAGGACTCTGGGGTGAAATAAGTTCAAAAAGCAAAAGGTTAAACCATAGAACTTCCCAGAACCCTCGGCATTGACGTGCACGCAGTCCTGAGAGGGGCACAGGATACCAAGCATTTCCCAAATACATTTGACACTGGAGTCATATTCCAAAAGAGACACTTTGCAAAAAATGCTACTCGACAACTTTGTATTCTGCTTATCATAAGCATTTCCATATCTTTCTTAAACTTTCTTCACATCCTTTTAAATCACTGCATAATAATCTATTAAGAAGATATGCCTTAGATTCCTTAACCATTCCGCTACAGTTAGACATTTAGGTTAATTTCAACTTTTTGCTAATCTAAATAAAGCTGCAACTAACATCTTTTTGCAGTGTAAGTTTTCCAAAACAATGGAAATGTGTTTAGGATTCATTTCTTAGGACAGATTCCCAGGAGGAGAATTACTGGGTCAAAGGATATTCATGTTTCAAGTTCACAGTGCAAGGTGCCAATTTGTTTTTCAACAAGCCTGTATCCATTTTCACTACCCAGCAGCGTGTGACAGTGCCCACACCCCACACCCAGAGCAAGGCGGCTGGCCAAGATGCTAAAAGTGGGGCTGCCGACGGTTACTTTCATCAGCCTTCATTAGCACCACCTCTGGTGACAGCCTTTGAAGCTGTCAGATCTCATGCCAGCCCCTCTCTCTCCTCAAACAGATTCAGACATGCCTCTGGTTGTGCCATTTCTGAACTACCTGCACAGAATAAAGCCCACCCGAACACCCCTGCCCCCTGACACTAAGGAGGCATCAAAGAGGTTCTCCTCCCAGTAGGTAAATGTTTAACAATCAGCTCTCCAGGGGGGAAAAAGCCCTGATTGGTAGCCTTTGCCGCTTTCTGCGGTGTAAATACTCTCACCAGGGTTGATTTCAAGTGAACGACCTCCTGACATAATGTCACTGGACTTGGAGTTGGGAAGAGATGGACACCATGGGCTCTTGAGTCAGGAGGGCGGCTCCAGACACCCCTACCCAGCTGCAGTTGCTGGCGCCCTGAGTTGCTCTCTTCTCTCCCCGCAGTGACTCCTCAGCCGTGTCTGGATGCTTCTGTACATCCAACCATACCCAGCAACCTCCTGAGCCCTGTGCTCACAGCGCCTGAGCTGCAGTGACGTCTACGCTCATCCTACACTGGGACTCCAGCCTGATTCACTTCAGAGGCCCATAGGCTTCAACTGTCAGGGACCCTAGCCCGTTGATACTTACCCCTAAGCCATCAACTCATGCTGACCTCACTGTGCAGCCATCCCCCAAACCCCACCCTTTGGGCTCTGGACACAGGGTCTTGGACTATCTTTCCTAAAGCCGTACCCATCCCCGGCTCCTTACGTCTCCTCCACTTCCATACTAATCAAGTTCCTGACGTCCTTCTCTGCTTCCAGTTTTCCACCCAGGATTTACTCCATGGATCTGATGACAAATTCAATTTTCACGTTCATGAACCAAATTGGATGAGATTTTTAAATCATTCCCTCTCTCTCTCTCTGGCTGTTGCAGAAACTCCCTCTGCCCTCCCACCCTCCCACTGGCCTCTGCGCCATGAACATGCATTTATCCACTGAGGATAGAATGGTCCCTGAACCCCATGGGAATTCCCTGGTACCCTCCCAGCCCTCCACCCCCAGGACCTGACACTGTCCACCATGTCCTCAACTGAGTATGATCAGAGAGTCTTAACTTCCAGGCTGGAGGCCAGCAGACTTCCAAACTGAACGCTGAGATGCAACACCTTGCTGTGTGCTCCATCCATCTCACTGGACAACCCATGACTGTCTATTCCAAAATTACAGCTAGAAATCGCTTCGTCCCCAGCTGCTGCCCAAGCCATGCCAAGAGGGACAAGTGGGGCTGCCATTCCTAAAGCCTCTACAAGAAAACACTTTCCCCACCGCAGCGTGCATTTCATCCTCCTGATGAAAGCCCCCTCTGGCCCTACTGCTTGCTCTTCCTCCCGTGGTCCTCCATATGGAAACCCTGACCGTTCTCACGTAGCCTCAGCTAGAATGAGTAAGCTAGGATTGCAGAAGAAGACGGCAAAAGTGAAAAACATAAGAGGAAAAGGGAAAAAAATGAAACAGCAAAGTGGAAAGGAACCATAGAAGGTACCAAAGGATGACAGAATGCATTACGATTACGTTCTCCAACATTCCATGGGATTTCCAGACCCTAGAAAACATAAACAATGCCTTCTACCTAAAAACAGAGAAATGGATGGATTACTTTGAAGATCCCTACCAGGATCCCCATTTCAGCCAACTGCATTGTTACCCCATCCAAACATGCGTATGAAATAGTTAACAGTAATCACCCTGAGATGAAACAGGGAGGGTGCCTGACAGTGTTACAAAGAAGCATATGGATCCCCATATTTTCTCCAAAGGCAATCTATTCTAAGCTTGGATGCAATCTGGAACTTACTCTTCCCCCAAAACGAGTCGAGCTCAAACCCCTTCACCCTATCACAGTGCAGGGCACTCTGCTGAATACGGGAGCAGAAAGCAAGGAATAGGCAGTGAGAAACAGAAAGTAGGATCGTTCAAATAGAAATCCCATATAAAGTAAAGCCAGTAGTTGGCATTTGGCCGATCCTATTGGAGGAAGCACCCTTCCTAAGGGGTATCGTTGAGAAAGATTCTTAAGTGAACCTGTAGGAATTGCATAAACAGACACAGAGGACCTTCTCTGCTTAGTGATAAGGACCTTAATATAAGACACATGGTAGCGCAACCCAAACCACCGGGGGACAAGTACAGCACAAAGCACAGGAGGAGAAAAAAAATAGGGTAACCTGGAAAAAGAAAACTAGAGGGTAAATCATAATAAAAACTACCCCCTCCTCTGCATCCCCAGCCACACACGGTTTGGTTAATTCCTTAATGAGGATGGATTGTAATTAATATCAGAACTGCACCGTGTAATCATTGCCTATAATTGACTTAACCATAGACCAAATCAAAGAGAGTTTGCACTCTAGTGTGAGTTTTCAATTCATCTTTCTGGGAGTGGGGAGCGTGCTTCATGAAGTTTTTTGATAAAAAGCATCTCCAGGAACAAACATATGTCAGATGGATCTTTGGATATCACATCCAAGACAATGATGCTCAGAAGTGCCAGTGCCCACAGCTGCATCTCTTACAGGCTTCTGCTTTAAACAGATTTATTCCTGCCCAGTAGTCCAGCCCAGAGAAGGCGCAGCTACTGGCTGATCCAAAACCTGACTTAGTTAAAGTCCTCTCTTGGTCTTCTGGTTGCTGGGCCCTCGTGTGGGCTCTATGGCCTGTTTCCGTGGGTCCCTGACCCCTCACTTCTGGAGGCTGCAAATCCTCAACCTGTATCTCTCTCGTTCTACTTTCTCCACCACATCCCCAGGGACCTAAAAGCTCTTTTCACTCCCTTCTTGGCTCTCAACGTGCGGACCATGAACCATTCATGGTCATAGAGTTCAGCAGAGGAAGAGTTACAGGTCTCCAACCGCTCCCACATGCAAACCGCATACAATTCATGGAACTTGGACTTCTACATGATGCAGTCTTTGTTGGGGGCAGAGGGCAGAGAGGTTGAGGTGGTAGGCGGTCTGCAGTGAACTGAGAAGGTTTGGGTTGTGGGGAAGGCTGGCCACATGCAGGAGCCCTTCCTCCATCTCCCAGTTCTTCCCACCAGCCCTGGGAAGCCCTGGCTGCTGTCCTGGAACTGCTGTTCATCCCTCCAGCCACTGTTTTCTTTGCCGGCACCCCCCCCTTCCCTCAGCCCTACACCTTACTCCCCAGAGGGGCCAGCAGAATCCTTCCCAGGGCCATAGGGCTTTATCAAAGGCAAGGAGACTTCTTTAAAGCCAAATTAATTCATTAATTTAGGAGAGACCTCTAACTCTCCCTTCTTAACTCAACTTCCCTGGACCCTTTCCCTCTTTGCGCTCTGAGTTCCTCCTTCCCTCCCCATCCATCAGACTCGCCATCCAATGACCTCTTTGCCCCGAATCCCTCCCTCCCGTCGTGGCCCCCCTGCAGCATGGGGTCCGGGTGGCTGAGGTTCAGAGCTCAGATTCCCGGAAGCTGCTCATCATTATCTAAATGGCAAACCCCTGACCCTGTCCCCTCCAGCTTCATCACCCTCTGGAACAGTCTAAAGTTTAAACCCTTGACCTCCTTCAGGAACCACAAGGCAAGCAGCTAACCATGACCCCACGCCCACCCCCCAGCTCTAGAGGGAACCAAGAGCCTTAGAGAAAATGCTGGATGCATGGCTCCCCCAGGACACATGCATCCACCAACCTCTCACCCCTCTGAGCATCCTCTAGCACCACCAGGATGAATCTACCAGAAAGAGGCAGAAACACCCCCTTCTGCCCCCATCCCCAGCCTCCTGTCCCCTCTGCCAGCTTTCAAAGGCCACCCTTCAACAGAGTGAGTGACACTAAAAACAGCAGCTCTTCCCCTCCCACTCTACCTCCCGCACAGGCTGCTCACTGATAGTAATGGGCCAGGACACTTTTATTATCATTATTAATTAGCACTTTCAAGCAATGGAATTAAATCAATATGGTGGACTGAAACTAATTTTAACAAGCCATTGAGATCAATCATTGGGACTTTTATCTACATAAATGCCACTAAACTCAGCTCGTTAGTGTAACATTAGCTAGAAAGAAAAAGAAGGGAGACTGGCGGGGTTTTAATTAGGAAGACATAAACCGAGCCACAATTTTTCTTCTTTGATTTGCTTTTAATCTCGTCTGCAAAGCTCTTCTGGTGTTGCCTAGGCTGATGTTTCGTCCCAGGCCACTTCCGTGGGAAGGGGAGGGGCGAGTGAGGAGAAGCCAAGGGCAAGCAGAGAGGGATGCTTGGATGGGATGGTCCCTTTCCGGCGCTCACCCCAGGAGGAGCCTGGGCCTCCCCCTGCAGCCCCTAGATCTGAAGTCTAGATTTCCACCATCAGCGCCGACCACCACTCCGTCTGCGTTCACCTCTGCTTAGCATTTATTCATGTCTGCATTATATGAAAATTATTTATGTCCAATAAATAATTGGACGAGGATGTAGATGGAAAGAAACAGACCAATGCCTCACACAGTTCTAAGCTCGAAGAGCAATTAATGATTACTCCAACTCGCCATCCTTTCAACAATTTGAACGGTACTTTATATTTTCAAAGCCCTCTCACTTGTGTCATCTTACTTTTCATTGACAACCTAACAGAGAAGGAGACTGGCAACAAACAGATACAGTCACTTTCTTAAGGTTGCAGATTACAAAGTTGGGACTCAAATCCAGGTCTTCTCCCATAGTCTACTGTCCTTTCTTTATAAAATATCTCCTATCTAAAAAACATCAGGCAAAGCCCCCAAAGCCTACTGTTTTGTTTAATTACACTTTACAACTATTTGTAAATTTTGAAATGTTGGCACATTCTCAAGTCCCTTCCACACCCCACCACTTACTAGTCATGCTAATAAGATGCCCTGATTTTTCAAAGCCCTGGGTCAGAAAGTGAACCCACCTTCTCGACGGTGACTGATAAAGACGGACCAGAAACTCTGAGAGCTGGCCACATTTTCTACATCCTTTGGGCCTTTCTGCCAGGTACCTTGGCCCGGAAGTGATCCATCACTACAGCATCTCCTAAAGAACAGGAGGAGCAGGCTGGGTTAGGATGGGCCTCAGACACCAAAGGCAGCATCGGGGGTACCTCCCTTTGCCTGTCTATTCTTGTGTGGTATGGAGAGTTCTCAAGCCCCAGAAGCTTGGGAAAAAACAAGTTTATGTGAGAGTCCCAGATCTTGTTGCTATTACACCATGAAGTAGCTAAAACTGAACAGCTTCCTCTCTGGAGACTCACCATATCTGGATCCCCCCAAAAACAGACAGTGGGAAGCAATAGGGTTTGAGGGTAGAATCCCTGACACAGGTTGACCTGTGTTACCCCCCAGCTCTCTAGTGAACTGTCCATAGTTCCAAGAGCAACCCAGTCATTACTTCTCAGTTCCAACTTTCACCTCAGTGCTATATTTTGACTCAGAAACTAAACATTTCAATTGCCCTTGAGATTTCTCACTGAAACAAACTCATTGCCATCCCCTCCCCTCACTGTCTCCCTGACCTTATCAAAAATGTCTTAGCTTCCTCATGTTTAATGATGATCCCACCACACTCAGGGTCTCCCAGACTCAAGACTCTGCAGTCGTTTGTAAAATTCCTTCACTGTAGTTCTCCAAATTCAGAGAGCTCTCCATTCAAAATGTAAGTGTAGATTAGGTACTAGGTATAGACATTAGTCAAGACTCTTCACATCTCAGGTTTGGAAATCTACGGTAGTTCCCAGATTGCCTCCCCCAACTATGGAGTCCTCCCTAGTTAATCCTTCTAAGTCAGGGGTCAACAAATCTCTTCTGTAAAGGGCAAAATAGCAAATATTTTAGGCTTGGTGGGCCATAGAGTCTCTGATGCAATTACTCAACTATGCTGTTGTACAAAATCAGTCACAGACAAATACAAATGATGGGCATGGCTGTGTTCTAATAAAACTTTATTTACAAGACAGGTGGCAGACTGGATTTGGCTCACAGGCTGCAGTTTGCCAACCCCTGTTCTGTATTGTTCTTGTATTAATCTTCCTTAAACACCATAGTTCTTGTCATTTTTGCAGTGTTTTGCAGAAGACATGTAATTAGGTCCAGAAATTAGGTCCTTGAATTCTAGTCTTCCGTAGCAGACACTGTTGATGACCTGTCCCATATTTCCTTACCCCTCTTCTGAGTTGACCTGCAACCTCAGGGGACAGTTTCCAGGAGCACTGATAGCTTCCCACCTGAGCCCACATCTCTCTGCTTCGCTGCCTGAGTGCTTTCTCTAGTGCCCTGGGAGCTTGCTTAGCTGTTTGCAAAGGACAGAAATGCTGGGCATTTAACACCCTCAAGAGCAACCCTCACCGATGGGGGATGTGAATTGTGAATAACTATTATACTTTCTCATCCCTTAGGAAGATAATTCCGAGGTGCATTCTGCGTGGATGCACAGAGGGTCTCGGCAGGATTGCAAGCCAGTTGCCCACAGCAGTAACCCATTGATTCATGTCTCTTCGTTGGGTTTTCTCCCATTGCTGGCACATTTTCCCCACTCCCTCATTGCTTCCTAGGGTCTGAATTCAGGAAACTAAACTAAGATGTCTTCCGACTTCTAGTCCAGGACTTTTTTTTAAATTCCCTTCATAAGAGTCTACGATGGCACTTTTGCTTCTGGCAACACGGCAGACTAAGCTTTCTAAAAACATCTTCTGACCCTAACGCTTAGGTACTGGACAAATTACGGCAAACACACTTTTAAATGTATTTATGTGTTTTCAAGACAGGGAAGTCTCCAAGGACCACATACATTACTTACAGAAACAAACACAGAATAAGCTGAGAGGAGAGGGGTAAGTGATGTCCTGAGGGCAAATGCCAAAACCTAGAGTTTTAGAGACTCATGTGGCCTTGATGTGGATGGGAAATGGGAGGCCAGGCCTTGGCCTCCTGCAAGGTTGAGCAGCTAAACTCCGTGTAAAGCTACATCCTCATTTAAAGGGAAAACTAAAGAAAAATACAGCTTTCTTAGCAAAGGAAATCTACCTCTGTGGCGGCTTTATATATATTTCATATATAAAAATGACTCTTCCTTTAGAATTCATAACCTAGATCTGCTGTCACTGGAAGTCAGGAGTTGAATTCATACTACCCACGTGTAAGGGGACCTCAAGCTGAGAAACTGGGCTAAAGTGATCCTAGTTTGGTAGTGCCCTCAATCCAAACAGAAGCAAATACACACAGTCTGCAATAAAATTCCTCAATCTGGACCCCACAGATTACGTCCAAGTAAACAAGAGCTCAAGTCAAAAGTTATCAAACACAAGGAGAAACGAGCTGCCATAAGGCAGCATCAGCAGAAATGACAGATAACGAATGTATGCCCCCCAACGAGTTTGATTACTGAGTTATCAGGGAGTAAATGTAATATAACTAATGATGCAATTTTTGAAGAAAAGAGAGACAATTGGGAAAATGAACAAAGTGAAAGAGTAGAATCAAAACTAACAAGGAGAATTTTTTCATTAAAATTAAAAATGCAATCACTGAAACTAAAAGCTCAAAGGAAAGTTTTAACATCATATTAGGCACCTCTGAAGAATAAATTAATGAAATGAAAGAGAGCTGATGAATTATGCAGAACCTAGCATAGAGAGATAGGAGATGGAAAATATGAATGAAAGAGAGGTCAAGAAACATGAAGGATGAAATTAGAAGGCACAGAGCATGTGTAATTAACGTTATAGAAACAGAAAATGGAAGAGAGACAATATTCAAAGAGATAATGACTACGAATTTTCCAGAATTTGTGAAAGATATAAATCTATACCTAATGGAAGTACAACTTTACAAAGCTGTATAAATAAAATAAAATGCATGCCTATACATCTTGTAGTGAAACTGCAGAACAGCAAAGACAATGAAAACATCTTTTTAAATATCCAAAAGAAAAGACTAATCGCCAAAAATGGAAATACATACATAAAGAAAGAAGAAAGAAAGAGAGAGAAAGAAAGAATTAGACCAGCAGCAGACTCCTCACTTGTGACGATGGAGGTCAGCATATAATGGAATAATATCTTCACTATGCCGGGAGAAAATAACTGTTAACCTGGGACAGAGTATCCAGAAAATTTGTATCTCAAGTTGCTTTCAGATAAAAAAAAAAAGAAGAAGAAGAAGTATTTTTACTGCCAAGATATCCTCACTAAAGGACTTACTTTAAGAAGTAAAATAATCCTAGGGGGAAAGCCTGCAATGCAAAAAGGAATTGTGAGTAATGAAAATGATAGCATGTATATAAAGCTATACAAATAAAATAAAAGTAATCATTTTTTGTGCTTAAAGACAAGAACTAAAATATGTGGGCAATTCTGGAGAGGGTGGGGTTGATGAGAGATAAAACATTCCAAGATTCTCATTCTTGAGGGAAGTGGGGTTAAGATGCTAATATATTTTTGATTGTTAAGTGCACAAAATAAAATTTAAAGGCTAACCTTTAAATGAATATAGAGTGAGTAATTTCCAAAACTAGCAGAGGGAAAACAAAGTTAAGAACAAACAATCCAAAAGAAGGCAAGGAATAAAGAGGCAGTGGGGGAGGAACATAGAAAAAGCGAGATTAATAGCACAAAATGACAAAGTAGAAGTTTAGATAAGTTAAAAATCAGATGAAGCTTAATATATATGCAATAAAATTAAACCCAAAGGCAAGGAGAATAATTAATACAAAATTCCAAATAATGATCACTCTTGGGGAATACCAAAGGTAACTACAGGGAAAGAGAACACAGAAGGGATCAAGGGTATTGGTTGTGTTCTAATTCTTAAGTGGAATAAAGGGTACACAGATTTTGTGTCATTCTTTATACCTTATATAATATAGCACCTTTATACCATGTGTGTGTGTTTATATAAATGAAATACTTCATTAAAAGTTTAAAAAAATTTTAAAGGATCTACAGTGGCTCTGTATTGCTCCATTAAGAGTAAACTGATCAGCCTGGCATTTTTAAGCCCTTCCTCAGCTGGCTACAACCTCTCTCTCACTCCTGCCCAAAGTGGGAATTTTCCTCTAGTGAGAATTCCTCATTGCCCTCCTTCTATTCTTTACTGCCACTACCAGATAATTTATGTCTCCAAGACTTTGTTCATTCTGTCCTCCTCATCTTTCCTTCTATCTATGATGTAAACTCTACACTTCCTGGAAGAAAAAAAGAAATAAAGAATTTTCCCCTATATGAAGCCTTCTTGAGTTTATCCCAGGACACAGGGATCTCTCAGTCATGTGAAATAGTTCCAGAACCAATGAACTCCGTCTGCCACATGTTCTTGGTGTTCAGTGTGAGGGGAAGTCTTGTCTCTTAACTAGCCAGAGAACTCCTTGAGAGCAAAGACAGAGTCTGATGTTTCCTTTTATAACTCACTACCTCTTGGGGAGCACTGAACTCATAAAATGCACTCAGTCAACCTGCACTGAAGAAAGGATAGCATGGGATCAATTCTTAATTCTCATGGAACAGATTTTGTTTGAGAACCTGGAAAACTTTTCTGTCCTTGGTTCACTAGTCTTCCTGAGATCCAGTTGTAACCTGTCACACACCCCTTTTCTCCTTAAACCACTTTTATATTTAAACCTGTTCTATTTGGTTCCTGTTAGCTTTTAGCCTAACAGCCCTCATTCAGAAATGTGTGTCCAAGACTCAGGAAAACTTAGGTTCATCCTTCAACAAAAATTTCAAATGACCACACACCATCGACCTTCAAGATTGCCCATGAACAATAAATCTGTGAATGCCAAGGGAACACTGAATTAAATTAGGCACTCAAGGTCCTCAACTAGTTCTCTACATGATCAGAACACAAACCTAAGTCTCTTGACACTGATTCCAGGCTCTTCTCACTCTCCAACATGCTCATTGATGTTCTTGTAGAATTCACAAGTTCTTTTCTCTTCTGAAACCTCATAAAGAGGTTCCTGATAAAATAGCAATTAACCAATACCTCTGCCAATAGATATCTGAGAACTATCTATTGGGATGTTCATTCATTCATCCATTTATTCATTCCACAAATGTTTATTGAGTGCCTACTATGTGACAGGCATTTTCCTCAGCTGTAGGAACATTTGAGTTAAGGGAATCTTGACAATAAAGTAAGTACGTCCCATATGCTTATGCCAAACGTTGACACATGCTACAGAGAAGAATATAGACAGAAGGGTGTTAGCAGTGTCAGGAGGTCAGGGTGGAAATCTCAGGGCGGACAAAGAAAGTTTCCCTGAGAAGGGGACATTTAAACACTAGCACCCTGAGAATGGAAGCAGGAATAATGAAAGAATGAATGCAAAGTGAGTTGCCAGTAGCTCTTGGATAGCCTTCCAGATCTGATTCCTTGGTCTTTTCCTTGAACCAGGAAGATAATGAGGACAGAGTGCTGGCAAGGCTCTCCTCCAAGGCAGAGAAGTCACAGGGCTGGTGGGACCTGACATTAGCAAGCTGGGGTGGCAGCCAGCAAATCCTGCCCCTAAAGAAGTAAACTACAGACCAGGGCTTCCCATTTTCATAGTAGACCTTTAAATCCCTTTGCTCCTTTCTCTCTCATATAGATATCACACACTGATACACACTCACACGTATGAGCACATGCCCACACATCAGTTCCTAACAGTTCTAACAAGACACTCTTTTACTGCTTTTGGAAGCTTCGAGGCAAACTCTTAGGACTTCTGTGATTCCACCAGATTACTTAGGGGTCAATCTATCAAGGCCAAAGAACTTCATTGGGAGGTTGAGGGAAGAGCTATTTGAACACGACCAGTGTGAAATCCTACCACTAAAACACACAAACAAAAGCCATGCAGGATAGACCCATGCAATGAGCTTGCAATTCCCAGAGATTAATCAGTTTCTGAAATTTAGCCAGGTCCCTCTGATGCCATTTAGGAAGACTTGAGACACTGATGTGACTGTGATATCCTAGTTCTCACCCATCCTCCAAAGCAATGTGGGCTTCCTCCAGTATCTTCTATGGAAAGCATGGGTTTTGGAGTCAAACCTGTGTTCAAATCTCAGCTCTGTGTTTTATAGGAACTTGCTTTTTGGCTTAGTTTCCTTAACTTCTTTTTCTTCACTGTACAATCTTCTCTACCTACTCCATACTCCCAGGGAAAGATCTGGTTTTCTTGAGTATTTTATTCTGTTAGCCACTTCATGAGACCTCCTAGGGGAATTCTGGAGTAACAGTGGATGGTCCCAAACTGTTTTCTAAGGGCTTTCTGTTTCTCTGTCTCAAACAGCCTTTTAAAGCCCTGTTATCCCAAGAAATTCAGCTCTGGCTCAATGCATACCATGTTCAGCAAAACAGAAGTTTCAATCTTTCTGCTTCACTATCCTAGCTAATGACTTCCATCCTCAAGGCCAACCCAGGGTCTCAGATGGCTTTGGGGTTCTAGCCATCACATCTGTGTTACAGGCCAGAAGGAGGAAAGGCAGAAGAACAAAAAGGGGACCCTCCAAGTGAGTCAGCTCTTTTCAAGATGCCTTCTCAGAAGTCTCACAAATACCTCTGCTTACATCCCACTGACTAACACTTAGTCACAAGCCCACACATCACTGCAGGAGAGACAAAAATGTGTCTGGTTCAACATGAGAACCCCTTATTAAGGAGTAAGTGGAAAATAGATGCTTGGGTGGGCCACCAATGGTCTCTGCCGAAGTGCAGGATGCTACCATACATGGACATGGACATGGGAGGTCACCCACATGTGGATCCCAGATTAAATGAGGATCTCATGCCTTTGCACTTTTACACCTTTGCACCTGCCTGGAGGCTCTTCTGCCCTTTTTACATGACTCTCCCGTTCTTTGAGACCCAACTGACATGAAACTTCGAGAAAAATCTTCCTTACCCACCAGCCACTGCCCCACCCCTCACTTTCTGTTTTTCCTATTGCAGTGCTTTTCACATCCCTTGTAATTCTGTCTTTACTGAGCTTGTCAGAGTAAGAACCAGAATAAGAACACATCCCTGTGCTATACTAAGTGCTAGTCATTTATTTATTCCTATTATTTCTCTCTTTTTTTCCCTTCATCTTTCTCACAGTCCATTTTCCATATTTTTCTTTTTCCCATTCCCTTGCCTGTTCCTTGCGGCTGCAGGGGGCATTGAAGGAAGGTCATCACTGAGTTCCACTGATGTGCTATAAAGTCAAAGAGTAGCCTAACTTTGAATCTATTATATTAAAGCTTCAAAGCCAGAAATGGATTGCTAATGCGCCTGAAAAGTCAATACAGCTCCCAAGCTGTCTTAGGAAATAGTTTATGCTCTAGAAGAATCTGGTCAAACTATGCCGTTTCAATGCTCTTGATCCTAAGAAATGACAGAGTTCCCCTTACACAATACCAGGACGAAGAGTGCGGCAAAGTACCAAAAAAAAAAAAGCTGCATCCTTTGCAGAGTGCATGTAGATTTCACATGAGTTGTGGGACTTCTCATGTCATATTGAGATAGCTTTTCTGAATGGGGCCTTCAAGGTCACACCCCCAAGAGATCATCCAGGAATAGGGAAGACTTCAGTCAGGAAACAGCAGCTGGGACACAGGTCTTCTGGGCTTCCATAGGCCCTTCTGAACCCAAAAGTCCCTGATTGTTTTCTTGGCTTTGCATCTTGGAGGTGGCCTATGGCAGGGTGGGGGCAGGGCGGTACGTTTTTGAATGAACTTCCCAGGTGATGAGAGCGGGCTGCCAGCATCTCATGAAGAAAGGCCAAAAAGCATGAAGGAAAAATTCTAAGAGCAAAGCCTGAAGCAACAAATGGCAAACCACTTCTTGCAAGGCAGATTACCAAATTTCCCATCCATTTCTACATTTATCTCCCTTTTATTATACTCAGTCCTTTCATAAGTCCTGCTTAAACATTCCTTACTTATCTTTGTGGGCTTTACAGTATAAAGGGAATGGTCTCAGGTCAATACTTGGCCCAGGGTGTAAAGTAACAGTAGTTGCTTCTTCCTCCTTCCCATCCCCCCAGGTCCAGGTAGGTGTTGAAATTACTATTGCTGAGGAGACAAGAAGTATTTACTTTTCCCAAGAAAGGTGATATTCTGTAGTGTAAGAAAAATAAGACAAAATTGCCTCCAAAGAAACAACTGGTTTACAATGGAAAACACCTAATATTTCGAGTCAGAAAACCTGGGTTTGGACCCCTGTCCTGCCACTTCCGGAGTGACCCAGAACCAGCTACTTAACCTTCCTGCGCCTCAGTTTCCTCAACTCTAAAAACGGGAGATAATAAAATCCACTTCACAGTGATGTCATAAAGATTAAATGAGATTTTAAACTGTAAACACAAACAGCATGTCTCGTATGAGAGCAGGTGTCTACAAATGGTTTTTTTGAACCTGACTCAGACCCTAGAAGAGCAAATATCAGAACAAAAACTCTTACCTTCCTTTCCTAAAGCTAATATTTCCCCCTCTTTCTAGAATATTCTCTTCTGTCCACCCCACAAGTTAACCATATACCTCCTAAATACTTCAAGATGTTGACTGGATTTCACAAAACTACCATCAATGCGTTCATATTGAGTACCTGATACTAGAGCACTCTCCCAAGTATTTGGGGGTACAGAGCCAACCAAGTGAGATTTACTATATTCAGAGGTTACAATTCATTTGGGGAGACAAGACTAAACCACTGGGAAAGAGTCAGCAAACAATAACCCTCATTCCAAGGGTCGGGGAGCCAATGCGGGATTTCAGCCAAATTCCTGAGTATGTCTCTTCCATGTATATATTCAGGAACAGAGAGGAAAACTACAGAGGGTCCATGGGCCCTCTGAGCCCTCTGTAAGATGGATTTATGCCAAAACTTCCTTTATCACCTGATCAGCAGGAGTTCCCACTTTGACAAATGGATCACAGTAGCATTTGGGGACCCAGTTACTAGTGTGAATTCAGAGTCAATTCAGTTTCTAGTAAGTCCCTGAAATGTCTGAAGACTTTCTTTCCCTGCAGTGCACAGTAAGCTTAGTAAGTGGCCAAAGGCCCCTTTGGGGAAGGCTTGGAGGAATATTTACAGAACGTGGTTGCAGCAGGGTTGCACATAGCTGAGTATGTGTGCAGCCAGGTTGCACATCTTCAAGGGGGCCAGCCTCCCCATCAACCAAGGGGCTCAGGCTCTGTGATCTGGCTTAGGCCTCAACACTAGGTAAGACACTAAGACTGTCCACTGTGTCCAGTCAAATTAAGTTCCTGGACATCAGATCTAGAGCGTTTTTTTTACATTGAGAAAGTAGTATTTTAGTAGGCTTCCCATCTACTTCATTCCTAAGAAGACAGTGATCAATTAGACACGGCCAAAGAGCCCAGAAGGTCATTCTGTTTACCCCTTTGTCCCTCCTGCCCTTTACAGTAGTTGTGTCTACCTTGTCTCTAGCAGTTAAAAGCTACTCCTTGGCCACTCGTTTTCCAGGATCTCCATGGAAACCAGACAGCACATCTAGTAGCTGCATCTCCTCATGTGTATAGAAGAAGCCATCATAATACTTTTCAGATATGTTGGTGCTCAAACCACTAATACGTTTCCCAACTTCTCTCCTTAATAAAGGGAAGAAATAAAGGCAACGTCTAGGGTCTCTTGCGGGACAGAGTGGGAGTGGGGAGGAAGGGTCTGCAGTTCACATCTGATAAATCCATTCCCATATTCCTATCTCATCAAATATTTAGAGTCAATCTTCCACATGATGCTTCAACATCTCTGAATATAGGCCATTCAAAATTTCAGCCACCAATCAAGTAAACTGATTTTCAGAGCCACTTCTAACATTAGATCCATCATCTCTGGTAAGTGCACCTATATAATGAATTTGATTTGATCCAGTTTTATATTCCATTCTCCTTGTCCATCTCATACATGTTCCACCCAGATTTATGCTGATGTAAATTAGCAACACCTTGCATTTATTTTGGAGTACGAATTATTTTTTTTCAGGTCAGACAGAGACAACAGAGATGGGGGCTGGGAGACTTGAGAAGAATAAGCAGCTTTTGCAAGGCACCCACTCTAGGTGAGGTTATGACCCAGTCTTAGAAATAAAGAGAAAGCTGATCTTGTTGGCCCTAGAAGAGCAGGCTGCTTCCTGTAACAAGGGAGGCTTAAAGAGACTTGGAAATTCAAATCTCAGTTTCAAACAAGTCAACCCAGGTAGAAACTTGGTGGATCCACGACTTCATCTTACATTATAATTCTACAGCCCACACACTAAATTCCAAGTCTAATTTTCATCAAGATTCACCCTGTACACAGTAAGAGATTCTTCTAGGGTGTTTGTAAAAGCATGATGGTTTTCTGAACATTTGAGCTATGTGTGAGTTCTCCAGTGCTCTTGGAAGCAGCTATTCCACATCCGAGTTCTTGTAGTTACCATTATCACCATATTAATCAAGCCTAGTAGCTACTTAATCCCCAAGGCACTTGTGCAGTAAGTGCTTCATCACAACCAGCCATAGGTGACAATTTTATCATATTACCACTGCATGCTATGGATGAGTAGTAACCCATTTGCCATTGGCAAGGACTTCAGCATTGTGTTCAAGGCTAGGAAAAAAACAAACCAGGCCCAGACATTTTTAAGCGTCCTGTGACCACTTCCATTACCAAATATCATACCAGCCAGTGTCCAGTCAGGAAAATAGCCTACAGTATATATATCAACAGAAAGAAATTAATTGATCGTGCAAGTACTGGAGGGCGATAAAGGAAAAAAGAAAACATTGATAATAACTGAAAGAAGCAGCTAACACAGCTAAGGCTGGAGAAGAGGAAAGAGGCTGAGGTTTTCAGAACTAGAAGCTTAAAGTAGGACCCGCAAGAAGCTGGGGCTCATGCTACTGAGCAGAGGGCGTACTTGGATGCTGCTGGTTCCTCCTGCATTCGTAAGAGGAACTCAGACATCTGGGACTTAGACCTCAGGAGAGGTTGGCTGCTGACCTTGCTCAGCTGCTGGTGGTACCTCTGCAGGGTCAAAGTGAGGCTGCCTTCAAGGTAAGATGCTCTTTCTGAGCTCTGCTTGTAGTACAGAAGTAAATAAGAAAGTGGAGGTCCCTTCTATCCTCCTGTATCTCAATCTCCTTCCAGAATTCCCTACTGCAGAACTTAACAGGAACCCAGATGACAAAGGGGGAAGGTCGTTTGCAGAATCAAGTCCTAGCACTGGCATCACAGAGCAGAAACTACAAGGGTGTCTTGGAAAGAAAAGGCAGCAGCTTAATAACCAGTACAAATAAAGCTTACTAAAATGGATGCAAGAAAAATAGAAAACCTGTAGGTTCTGACGATTAAATAAATTTAAGCAGAAATCAAAAATCTTTCTACAAAGTAGCGTAAAAACCCAGAAGGTCTCATCAGCAGGTTTAACCAATTAGTCAAGGAAAAAATAATTCCAATCATACACAACCTCTTCCTAACTCATTATATGAAGCTAGCATAACCTTTATATCAAACTCAGCAAGACAGCACACAAGAAAAATTATCCTTCTATTGCATTCATGCACATAGATGCAAACATTCTAAACAAAATGCTAAACAAATTTTGTTTAGAATACAAACATTCTAAACAAAGGTATAATGAATCAAGCAATATATTAAAAAGGATAATAAATCTTACCAAACTGGATTTATTCCAAGGACGCAAAGTTGATTAAATGTTAGAAAACCAATTAGTGTAATTCAACACATTAACATATTAAAGAAAACAGCATTCAAACATCTCAATAGACAGAGAAAAAAGTACTTGATAAAATTTAATGTCCATTCATAAGGAATAGAAGTAATTTATTTAAAGAGTTTATCTATTTAGAAATATAAATAATATAATATAGTACTTAAGGGTTGGACTTTGAAAACTTTCCCTTTGAGATATGAACCAAATAAAGGACTCTTCCATAACCATTTTTTTTCAACATTGTACTAGAGGTGCCAGCCAATACAGTAAGGCAAAACATGGAAATAAAAGGGATGTTGAATGGAAAAGAAGAAACTGTAGTGTCACTATATGCAGCTAATAATTGTGTACATAAAAAATCTAGAAGAATCTACAGGTGAATTCTTAGAATTAATTTAAAAAAATTTTAATCCCTCTCTACATGATAAACATACAAAAATCTATCGTAAAAACCACTCTGAGATTAGGCAGCCATTTGTATTGGACTAACACTCTCACAGATAGTATTTATACAATATTTTTTAAACCAACTACTTGAGGGTACTAGAGGGCAACCCAAAACAATTAGAAGCTGATAGTCAAATTTCTTGTATATATATATGATTTTTTTAAGTTACTTTCCATTTACAGTTATTACAAAATATTAGCTCTATTCCGCATGTTGTACAGTACATCGTTGAGCCTATCTTATACCCAATAGTTTGTACCTCCCACTCCCCCACTCCAATCTTGCCCCTCCCCGCCTCCACTGGTAACCACTAGTTTTTTCTCTAAATCTGTGAGTCTGCTTAAAAGAGTCAAATCTTTTTTTTTAATAAATTTATTTTACTTCATGTATTTTTGGCTGCGTTGGGTCTTCGTTGCTGTGTGTGGGTTTTTCTCTATTTGCGGCGAGTGGTGGCTACTCTTTGTTGTGGTGTGCGGGCTTCTCATTGCAGTGGCTTCTCTTCTTGCGCAGCACAGGCTCTAGGTGCACAGGCTTCAGTAGTTGTGGCACGCAGGCTTCAGTAATTGTGGCTCGCGAGCTCTAGAGCACAGGCTCAGTAGTTGTGGCACACGGGCTTAGTTGTCCTGCGGCATGTGGGATCTTCCCAGACCAGGGCTCAAAACCGTGTCCCCTGCATTGGCAGGTGGATTCTTAACCACTGCGCCACCAGGGAAGCCCCAAAAGAGTCAAATCTTGAAGGAAGGGAACTCCCTTGGGTCTGTTTTTGCCCAGGGATACTCTATTTCCACAACGCATGAGACATCTAGATGTCAAACAGAAAGCTTCTGACTTACTGGCTTCAGGAGTCAGGAAATGGACTTTCAGAGGAGCTGAATAGTAAGAGGAGAAATCTTAAAAAAGAAAAAGTAAGGTATAAGGAGATCCTCCAAATCTACATATAATTCCACCCAAGTCCTTGACCAACCCTCAAATGGCACATGTATGGGAGCAATTCTAAGAAAACCAATGGGAAACAATAGCTGTCAGGCTGAAAGAATGAGCCAAGATTTCAACTCTTGCCTGCTCTGGGTGAAACAGTTTGGATTTTGAGCCCAGCCCAGCCTAATAAACGGAAGTGTTGGGTATTCTTTTGACTTAAGCATACCATGAAAAAATAACTGAGACATTAAAATGAACCATGAACTGAGAAAGTTCAGAACTTCTGATATAGAATAAAATGTGACCTCAGAGTAGAAAAGAATTTCTTAAGTGGGAGCCATAAAGCACTAATCATAAAGGAAATAAAATATAAATTCAAATCCCTTAATATTAAGGACTCCTATTCATCAAATGACACCATAAAGATACTGAAAAGGCAGGTCACAGAGTGGCGGGAGATATAAATAATGAATAAACCTAACAAAAGACACTCTTCAGAATATATAAAAATTCCTACAGATCAATAAGATAAAGACGACTTTATAGAAAAATAGGCAAAAGGTTATTCACAAAATAGGAAAGTCATATGGCAAACAAACTTATGAAAAAGTGCTTATTCTCACTAGAAATCAGCAAAATACAAACTAATGCACAATGAGAAGATAAAACTATAAAACCTTGAGAAGAAAACATAAGAAAAATCTTTGTGATTTCGGGTAGGCAAAAAAATATTTTAGATAGGGTACAGAAAGCTCAAACTATTAAAAAATTGATTAATTGGACTTCATCAAAATGAAAAGCTTCTCTCCAAAAGATACTCTTAAGAAAATAAAATATTAGCCATGGACTGGGAGAAAGTATTTGCAAAACACATATCTGTTAAGAATCTGTCTGGAATATACAAACAACACTTAACAACTCCATTGTAAGAAAACAACTAAATTTTGTAATGGGTAAAAGATTTAAACAGAAGCTTTACCAAAGTCAACATAGAAATGACCAATAAGCATGTTAAAAGATGCTCAACACCATTGGCCGCCATGGAAATATAAATTAAAATACAATATCATCACACACACTAGAATAGCTCAGATTACAAGGACAGAATATACCAAGTGTTGGCGAGGGTGGGAAGCAACCGGAACTCTCACAGACCCCTGGTATGTAAAGTGTATAATGGAAAAACCACTTTGCAAAACTCCTCGGTGGTTTCTTCTAAAGTCAAAATTACACCTACCCTATGACCCGGCAGTGCCACTCCTACATATTTGTCCAAGAGAAATAAAAGCCTACATCCACAAAAAGACTTGTACTAATACATCTCAAGAGCTTTATTTGTAATCGCCCAAAACCAGACACATTCCAAATGCCCTTCAACAGGAGAATGGATCAATTGGGATATATTCATACAACAGAATACTATGCAGTAGTAAAAAGGAACAAACTACTGATACATCCAACAGCACGACGCATCTCAAAAGCATTCTGCTAAGTAGAAGAAGCCAGACACAAAAAGAGTCTTTTCCGGAAGATTCCATGTACTGAATATCTGGAAAAGGCAAACCTATAATGACAGAAATAGATGAGCGATGGGGTGGGTGATGGGGTGAAGAACTGACCACAGAGGGGCCTTTGGAGCGGTGGAAACGCTCTACGTCTTGATTGTGAATACATGACGGTATACAGTTGTCAACAGTCATCCAACTGTACACTTCACAGGGAGGAACTTTATTGGGTGTAGATTACACCTCAATAAATCTGATTTCTGAAATTTTAACAGAGGAAACGCACGCCACAAGCACAACGAAAGATCCTTAAGCGACCAGATTGGCAAAATTTTAAGTCTGCCGATAGGAAATGCTGGCAAGGAGGAAGAGCTGTAGGCACACTCACAGACGGGGTGCTCCGGAAGCTGCTCTGAGCTGGAGCCTGGTGTGGCAGGAGTTTATGAGGGACCAGCCTCTAACACAGGGCTGTGGAGCCCATCAGCCTGGCCACACCTTTGGTCCCCACCCAATGGTCGTCAGATCCAGGTGGTCCCAGGAGGGTGTGTTCTAGGGCAAGGACAGTTCTATGTGGGGCCGACCCCAAAGTGGCTGAGCTGGGCAGAAAGAATTTCTGGAAGAGGGATGCCTGCAACTCACCTTTGAGTCCCCCACAGGAACAAGCGCACCTCTTGATTGTGTTGTGACCTAAGACGATCATTGTGGACACGAGTTGGGTAATGTTGGAGATGTGCCCACCCTGTGATGCAGCATTTCACTTCTAGGTCAGTGACACACATACTCGTCTGTCCTGAGATAAATGCCCATTGCTGCCCTGTTTGTCATGGCCCCAAACCAGAAACAACTCAAAAGTCTGTCCTTGACAGAACAAACAAGTAAATTACAGTATATCCATATACTGGCATCATCAGTAAATGATTGTAGATCAATAAAATTATATCCATAGATAGAAATAAAATGTATACAGCCTACATATCAAGAAAAATGAACAAGCTATGGCAACAAGATTCACATGGGTGAGACTCATCAACATAATGAAGGCGAAAAAGAGTACATACAGTCTGATTTCCTCCATGTCAAGATTTCAAGTTGGCAAAACTAAACCCTAGGGTTTGGGAATCAATAAATGAATAAATTATAATTCTATGACGAAAAGGGAGGAGATGGTTTTCACAGAAGTCAGGGTAGTTACTCCAGAGGGAGAGCGAGTTCTGATTAAGGTGGTAGCACCAGGGACAGTAACCCAAGTTTCAGCCATCTGTGGGTGTTCGCTTGATAATTATTAATCAAGCTGAATGTATGTGCAGGGTACTTCTTTTTTTACTTGCTCTACTTCTCAATAAAAACAAGGGGAAATGGCACACACATAATGGTCCACAGAACTGGGCAAGTTTGGCCTGAAAAAAAGAGAAGGCTTAAGGGTCATATAAAGGTCACCAAGGATCTAAAATGCTGTCCCACTGAGCCCAGAAATAAGTTCAGCCATTCCCTGGGCCCGTGCAATCCCAGACCGAGCATGAGTAATCTGGAACAGAGGGTGGACCAGGTGACATCAACTTCTCTTCCAGCTCTTGAGGTCAAAGGTACAAAGAACTAGGCCTTGGTAGGGAACTGGGTGGAGCACAGGCTGCCCGAAGCCAGGAAGCCATTCCACATAAAGGAACAGAGGATGAATGAGCACATGTTTATTTTTAAAATAAATGTCAGTTAATGGACTCTCGCCATGTGAGCTGACTTAGTCTGCCATTTCTACTTGGGGAAACGCCTGCTTTTACACAGAGTGCAGTTTCCAGCTGAACCTGTTCTGCCTGTGTCCCTCCAAGCTCTAGGTCCTGGGAGAGGCCCAATGCCTCCCTCCAAAGGTGAACAGCACTGGGGCTGCCCAAGGTGGTTCCAGCTGCCCTGAGCCCATCAGGGACCATGCAAGGCCTTGTCTTCTGAGCACTTCCCCATGCTGGTCACCATCCAGGAAGATGCAGTGCAGGGAGACCCAGGCAAGGGATACAAATACCACAGCTGTAATAGGGAAGAACAAATCTGACTCCATACTGGATCTGTTTCTTTTACTTTAACCTGTGTGTTCTATTGCTTTATGCTACAAGAATGTTGCTAATAACCTGAAATATACAAGATAGCCCATTCTCAAGGCTCTGACCTTTAAAGATATAACACTTTTCCATTCATAGAGAGATAAAAAGTTGCAGAACGGAGAATAACATTTGTCTTGTTGGAGGTTTACAGGAACTTCAGTGACCCAACCTACTGGGACAGCTGCAAGAACAAAGGATTCTGACACCAAGAAGTCTGCAACAGACAACCACACCTCCTTCCCTTTTTGCATAAAAGAAGCCTGAATTCTAACTCAAGTAGGATGGTTCTTTGGGACACTAGTCCACCATCTTCTTGGTCAGCTTGCTTTCTGAAATAAAGCCACTATTCCTTGCCCTAACGACTCATCTCTCCATTTATTGTCCTGTCGTGCAGTGAGCAGTACAAGCTTGGACTCAATAACACCACCACTGATCACGATGACCAGCACTGGCTGTGTGTTTTGCCTGCATTTTCTCATTTAAATAATCAAGCTCTGTTATGCCTTCAACCCACACTGCCATATTCACCATGACTCACCCACATGGACCCACCCACATTTCCCATAGCAATCAGGAGTGGTCTGGCAGAAAGTGAGCACACACCAGTTTGGGCCCTCCTTAGGGTGGGGGTAATATGGTCCTTATTCTGGACTCAGAGGAGCAGCCCACCGTCTCCCACTGCCAACTCCTCTCATTTCCTTGGCTGCCATCTGCTTCACTTGTCAATAGTAACCTTCCCCGCTGCCCACCATATCATAACCAACATTAAGGCAGCACCTCCTGGGGTTGAGATACAGAACTAGAAGCTTCTCGTGCATACTTCACTTATTCATCCTACCACTGTTTTACTGGTGAGCAAACCAAAGCTCAGAGTAGTGAAGTAACCTAGACAAGGTCACACAGCTAGTAAAGAGCAGGCGAGTAGTTCAAATGACCTTATAGCCCCAGTGCTTCACTATATACTGAGTTCCCCTCCAACCACCCACTCCTACTCCATGCCCTTCCTATATGGGGAAACTGACTTCCCATGTCCTCCAGCAAAGGCCCACCCAACCTTCCAAGTCTAAGTTCTTATCTTAGCTATTAATTGTCATCACCCTCCCTGACTTCCTTAATAAAACCAAGAGCTGTTCTCCATCGCACCCTGGAAGAAGTATTTCCTACCCATTAAAACATGGAATGCACACCTTCTCTCACTACTCTTTTTCCTTCCTAATTTTTGTGAAACCCTTGCTTGTGACAGAGCGTGGGTCTCTTTCCCACAAAGGTTCGTTCTGTACCTGCACGCTTGCTTACGCAGCAGATGATGGAGCCGGTGGCTATGGGTGTTCTGTGGCCATACTGGTCAAGAGTGGGCAAAACCCATGAAAACTCCACGAGTCCAGTGAGTCATGGGCGAAAACTATTTAAGAGCTCACAAGTACATGAGTTGACAACTTCCTAGGAGCCCACCAGGAGTGCCAAGAAAGGGTCATAGGTCAGTGGGCACGCTCACAGCACTACACGTCAGGCTCTCTTGGGTCTGGAACATAACCCCGCCCCTTTCCCCGCCCCCCAAGCCCAGGTTCACTTTCACCGAGCTCGCCACCACCCCCGTCCGGCATGACTCACTTGTCAGCCGATTTCTCTGCAGAAAGCTCTTAGCAGTTAATTTCTGGCTCATATATTATCCTTCTGCTGAGCCCTACAGTGCCATTAGCTAGGAGCCTGACACGACTGAGTGAAATATCGTCTAATTTATTATCTTATTACTCCTCTGCAACAGGATCAATTAATTACCCATTAAAGTATTTCGGCTGTGGAGATTTATGAGGGGCCCTCTGCATTTTAACAAATGATTAGTTATACATGTTTGTTTGCTTGGAGAGCAGAGACCAGCAAATGAATAGAGGCGATGGAAAAGGAGAGAGGAGGCGAGGGAGAGGGTGCAGCGGAGGCAGCTAATGGATCGCCCCTGACTCGGAGAAAATGGAGCAGTCAATGACAAGAGTTATCGACTCGTTCACTTGCGGTTTTGAGATAACCATATGTACAGGGGAAGGGGAGGGGGCGCCGAGAACCCCTCACTCAACTGCTTTTTCCATTCAATAAATTCGCTTCGGAATATATTGGATTGGGGTTTGATGGCTATTTCGTGTTTTGCAGAGTGCTGACACTGGTATGATTCAGTAATTATTGTTTCTTTTAAGTTATTGCTGTAATTTTGCTCTCTAAGATCCCAATCAATTTCTGCCTCTCAAGGGCACGCTTGAAGAGCGATATTTGAAAACAGCCCTCTGATAGATTGTGCGGCTGGACAGTGGCTGAGACAAAGAGCCTAATCTGGCACAAATTAGCTTGGCTTCCACAGACAGTCTTATACAGCGATGTAAATTACGTTGTCAAGCCGAGTCGCTTTCCTGCTCACAGTGCAGCTAACAAGGAACGTGGAGACGTTATCGGTGCTGCCGTGCACTCCCAGGGCTGCTGCAAAGCCATTTGTAAGGGGAAATAGAGAGAGAGAGAGAGAAAGGCTTTGGGTAACAAAAGCAAGGTGGTGGAGCAGAAGTGAGCTGGAACAAGGAGGCATGGATGAAGCTCTGAGTTCTCTTGGTCAGGACTGAACTAATGGGACCATTGGAACGGGAGACGGTTACCGGGTGTGTGATGGGCTGGTCCAATAATGGGAGAGATGGGGGAGGCTGGACAGGCTCTATTCCGAGGACTGGAAGCAGGAGAGGCAGTGCTCTGCTGGGAAACAGGGGCTCTCTGCCCCTGAACCCTAACCTCCTTCCTGCCTGGGGAGATGGTCTATGCTGGCCTGTAAGCAGAGGAGGGACTGTGAGACCGGCTGAGCTGAACTGAAGGGGAAGATGAGCTGAGTGAAGCTGGAGGAAAGTGTGCCGAGCTGACTAGAAGGCCAGGCTACACTGGCCATCCTTGGGAGGTGTTGACCTGCTGGACCAGGCTCCAGGAAGGGGGGCTGGAGCCAGGGACCACTCAGCAGGGATCCACCCCCAGCGTCCCTTGCGAGGTGGGAGTTGGTCCAGCTGGGAAAGAAGCTCAGAGGTGCTCTTCCCGGGCCGGGCGTGGGAGGCATCTCCATCCCTTGTCTGATGTGGAACTTCTCTGCCAGGCCCTCCGGACTGGCTCCCCGCGCTTTGGCCATCACGGGCCCCATGTTCCTCATTCCCACCCTTCACCCCAGATAGATTCGTCCCCTGCACCATCCTCAGCGGTCCATTCCTCCTTCCCCTTCTATCTCTCATGCCTAGCACCTGGGTCTTCGTGTACCAGAGAGATCTCCACTTCTCTGTTCCTCTTCGCAACCTGCGCCCGCTCCAGGATCCACTCAGAGCCTGGCCGTCATCTGGCTTCTGCCAAGTTGGATTCCAAGTTCTCAAAGGCCTGGCCCTGAGCACCTTGTATGCTGGGGTAGGAGCAGGCCTAGTTCCAGGGACCGTAGAACCTACTCTGGTATGTCCAGGGCAGAGAGGGTCAATGGGGGGCTGGCCAGGGTCACGCCAGCATCCAGAAAGACAGCGGTGAGTGTGGAAACATCCCATCCACACACCACACTTGAGCCTCGGCCTGGATGGGCTGCAGAGGCCGCTGTTTCTTCCTGGCCCGAGTCCCCACACCAAAGGGATTGCTGGGTTTGGGTTTTGAGACTGTGCCATGTGGTCCTCCACCCCCAGTTCTAAGCCTGCACTGACATCACGGCCAAAGGCCAAAGACCATCCTTCCTTGTCAAACGACTGACAGACCTCTCTCATAGACAGTGATGAGGACACTTACCTGGAAGACTTCTCAGGGAAAAGAGCAGCTCCACAAACATGCTGGGCACTTTGTCTGATCACGGCCCAAGAACATTTGCTGCTTTAAAGGAAGATTTGGCTTTGAGTTTAATTTAGTTTCACCTACCTATCCAGTTATCATCTAATATTTCTGCACTGCCCTTAGCCAGATGCTTTCCCATTACTGCTTAGAACTTCCTTATTCCTCAGTGACTACAGAGGGGGAGGTTAATATTACTAACAGCTTGGTTTCTTTAGAAAAGGAGAGTCACATGAATAGGTGACAAAAATACAGCATCAGCAAGAATGATGTTGACTCGTCTCATCCAACCTGATAAAAATATTTTTGTCAAGCAGGAGGGCACATTTATTTATTTAACACTACCATATGACAGGTAACATAGATGAGACGCTTTGTGTAACTTGAGCTTTCTAAATGAATTAAGGTAATGCTGTAAAAATAAACCCCAAAATGTATGATAGCCCCAACACTTAGACTAGGTCTAGAATGGCCTCCCTATTGTGTGGGGTCCTGCTCCTCCAAGCAGTGATTGAGGGGCCCAGCATCCTTCCATCTTGTGGCTCCACCACCTTCAATACACGGCTTCTAACTCCCTGTACTCTTCTGCGTCAGGTCCGAAAGGGAAAAAACATGAAGGTTTATCCATGGGAGGTTTTCTTATGGGCCAGCTCTGGAAGCACATTGTAGGGCTTCTGCACACATCGAATGGATGAGAACCAATCAGAGATGCACTCCAGATGCAACTCCTTGGCCCTAGCTGGACAGCTATTTACCATTTTATGCCCTTCATTCCTTCCTGAAGATTCACTTTTCCATCTGGTATTATTTCCTTTCAATCTAAAGAACTTCCTTAAGCATTTGGTATAGTGTGGGTCGGCAGGTGACGAACTCACCTAATTCTCATTTAGCTAAAAATGCCTTTGTTTTGCTTTCATTCTTGGAAGGTATTGCCACTGAATATAAATTTGGGTGGACAGGATTTTGTTGGGTTTTTGAACCACTCTAAAGATGACCTTCCATTATTTTCTTGCCTTCACCAAGTCACTGTCTCCCTGTATATAATGAGTCCTCTTTCTCTATCTGCTTTCAAGATTTTCTCTTAATCCTTTGGTTTTTCATAATTTGACTATGATGGGCCAAGGCATGGTTTTCTTCGTATTTATCCTGTTTGGGGTTTGCTGAGATTCTTGAATGTATCAATGTGTCTTTCATTGAATTTGGAATATATTTGCTCATTATTGCTTCAGATATTTCTTCTGCACTGTTCTCTCTTCTCTTTTGAAACTCTAATCAAAAATAAGTTAGAGGGCTTCCCTGGTGGCGCAGTGGCTGAGAGTCCTCCTGTCAATGCAGGGGACACGGGTTCGTGCCCCCGTCCGGGAGGATCCCACATGCCGCGGAGCGGCTGGGCCCGTGAGCCATGGCTGCTGAGCCTGCGCATCTGGAGCCTGTGCTCCGCAACGGGAGAGGCCACAACAGTGAGAGGCCCGCGTACCACAAACAGAAAAAAACACAGGTACCTGAAGTTCCACTCTTTTGGTTTGTTTTTTCCTCTCTGTTCTTAAGATTGAATAATTTATATTGATCTGTCTTCAAATTCACTGACTCTCTCTCTATCTTCATTCTGTTTTTAAGTCTATTCTGTGAATTTGACTTCAGATATTTTACTTTTTACTTCTATATTTTTTTATTTTTAAATTTTTTATTTTTTTTTAATTTTCTAAATTTTTTTTCTAAATTTTTCCACTGATATTTAATATTTTTTCTTTTATTTCAAGCATATTTTCTCTCAGGTAATGAGTATAGTTATAGTAACTACTTTAAAATCCTTATCTACTAATTCCAACATTTGGGTCAAGTAGATGTCTGTCTTCATTGATGGCATTTTTCTCTTGAAAATCGGCCACATTTTTATAGCTCTTTCTGTGCTGAGTAGTTTCAGATTATATCCTGGATATTGTGAATGTCTTGCTGTGGGTACTCTGAATTTTGTTACGTTCTACTGAAGAGTGGTAAATTGCTATTATTGTTGCTGTTATAATAACAATTAAGGCAATAAAATTGGTTGGACTCAAATGGCCAATTCTCTCTCTTGGGTGGCAGCTCAAATCTCAGTTCAGTTCTGCTATTTTTAGCTGAGCTGCTTGGATTCTACCCCATGCATGCTTGACCCAGAGTTCTGAGTGGAGTTTATATTTAGCAGCTGTGGTTGCCCAAAACTCTGTCATCTAGTTCTTTAGGCCATAAAGACTTCAGGTTTTCTGTAGGTGCTTTAGTTGCCCCACGTGACGCTGACTACAACCAACGGCCATAATAAGTGGGAGGCTTATCCCATACCATTCCCTCCTTCCAAGTGTCAATTGTACCTTCAGGAGGCTGGTTTTGTTGTTGTTGTCATTTTGTTTTGTTTTGTTTTTCGTCCAGGGTTTATGGCTATTGTCTGTTTGTAGAAGGTTAGTCTGATAGAAGCCTACTTGGCCATACCAGAGGTAGAACTCTCCCAATGTATTTTGAGAGGAGAAAAAAGCCAGCTGTTTCAATAAAGCTACCCTCATAGTTCCTTGTCCTACTGCATTTCACAGAACTTCCCCAAACTTTCAAAGGTGAAACAGGAGTGTTTGTGGTGGGGATGAGGAAGGAACAGAATTCAACTATAAATGCAGACATTACTGGATCTTTAATATGTCAACAAGCACTTATTGGGCATCCACCATCTGCCAAACAGGGAATTTCAACCAGGGCTCTTAATGGTTAGTACACGTCAGAGCTCTTCCAACTCTGATTAATGTGAACATATTATAGGGTTATTCTGATCACCTGAGGTGTAATTAATAATAATAGACACTATTTTGAGTATCAAATTTATGCCATGCACTGGCTCTAATTTTACAAGGATTCCTGGTTTTGGCATGTCTATTTTACATGAGCAGTGTTACGAAGTGGAAAAATAATCAGGTGTTAGACAGGCCTGGGTCTGAATGTTCACTTTGACACAGGCTAAATGACCACATCCCAGTGCAAATTGCCTAATGTCTACGAGCCTCAGTTAATTTACCCATAAACTGAGCATTCAAAGTTGTCATAATGATAAGAAATACCTGGCTCATAGTAGCTACTATTCTTTTTACAGAGGAGAAACTTAAGCTCAGAAAGTTTCAATAACTTGCTCACCATCAGAAAGTTATTTTGCCACCTAATAAGTGTCATCACTGGGTTTTAACATCATGTCTCTTTACTTTCTTTGCAGTTGGCTGCTTTATCTCTACAACAACCACCAATTATTGAGTACCTATTATGTCCAAGAACTATCCTAGGTGTTTTACATACCTAGAGATAACCCTAAAACTAATCAAAAGATAATACAAGACCCTCAGATCAGGCAAATGCTTCCCCTTATGGAATCATCAGAATTATAGGTCTTGAAGATAGTTCTTACTAGCCAAGAGTTAAGGTCTTCCCTTGGGAAAAGCGCCTCCCCCTAATGGAGCTGCTGTCCATCCCAAAATGCCAGAGAAAGACACATCAGCCGTTCTCCTAGAGCACAGGTTCTGTAAATAGCTACCTGGTACCCACTTGGTCCAAGAATACTTTTTTTTTTTTTTTTTTTTGCGGTACGCGGGCCTCTCACTGTTGTGGCCTCTCCCGTTGCGGAGCACAGGCTCCGGACGCGTAGGCTCAGCGGCCATGGCTCACGGGCCCAGCCGCTCCGTGGCATGTGGGATCCTCCTGGGCACGAACCCATGTCCCCTGCATCAGCAGGCAGACTCTCAACCACTGCGCCACCAGGGAAGCCCCCAAGAATACATTTTTTTAAATTGAAGTATAGTTGATTTACAATGTTGTGTGAGTCCCTGGCGTACAGCAAAGTGACTCAATTATACATACATATACAATTCTTTTTTTATATTCTTTTCCATTATGATTTATCAATCCAAGAATACATTTAGATGGCTCAGAGGGGTGGGGGAGAGAATGGAACCTGGACAGAGGAATATTTAAAGCTCCCTCAAGCCAATGACAGAGCCAACAGCCCTCTGTCCCTATTGTACCGAGGAGAGAGTCAAGCTGGGTATTATTCATACATTTTATATCTTGCACTTCAATCAAATTCTGAGCTACAATAAAATTTCCTTTTTCAAGCCTGTCATTAGTTGGTTTAAGATTCGTGAGGAGTACATACAGACCTCCCACACCCACATAGTTATTCAAAGTGATCGTTGAATTCACTTAAAAGCAATTATCTAGTCTCTCAGTCAGACTCCACTTTTCTCCTGTACAGCATAACATGTTCTACTGTTCCTATTTATTACCCCATAATGTTTGACCTATATGTTGGTGTTAAATCTTAGCCACATTGCCAGACCTACTGGTATATCTACTCATGCATCTATCTGTTCAACAAACAATTTCCAAATGCCTGCTTATGCAGACAAAGAAATTAGAGATATGCATATTTATGTTTCATGATCTCCATCACAGCCTGATACAGCAGACAGGGCCCCCGGCTCTGCAGTCAGGGATCTGGACTCAAGCTCTGCCCCCTTTATTTTCTAAATGGAAGACCCTAGTTAAATCATTTAACTTCACAGAATCTCAATTTGCACACCTGTAAAGAGGGGACAATTTACCTGACATCTCTAACAGGATCTTGCAAGGTTCAAATGAAGTTACATAAACAAAAGGATCAAAATTATAAAATAGTATCTAAATGTAAGCTAATACTATTATAATTAAATATTTGGTATCATTTATATTTATTGCAATTTGTTTCCTTCACTTTACATTGCTAATAATTTTCATAGGCAGAAGCTGCTGTTGCCATTATTGCAATAGGCAATGCGCAGGACAGCCTCACACAAAGGCTTTGCATAGAGGAGTAGTGGGTGAAGGAAATATTTGAAGATAGCATGTTTTTGACGAATACTTTCATTAGTTTTACTCATCCAATAAAGGTAGCCCAGCCTTCTTGGAGCTTACAACATAATCACAAACCCAGACACTAGCCATTTAATTATTGGTTTGGTTAGTGTTAGGAAAGAAGAATTACAAGGTGCCATAGGACCCCAGAACAAGGAGAGGGCCCGAGCAGAAAGGAGGAAGGCCCCACTGAGGAAATCATCCCCAAACTGAGCTCCAAGCATGGAAGGAAGCAGGAGGAGTGCTCCAACAAAGAGAGTAGTACGTTAGAAAGACCAGAATCAAGGGATAGCATAGCTGATTTCAGGAGCTGAAATAAATCCCTATATCAGAACTGGAGAGAACCAAGACCAGAGAAGCATGAGATCAGCCTGGTGACACTGGCAGAGGTCCATCATGCTTGATCTCTCACAGCACATTACAAATTAGGGTTCATGAAAAGCTACTGAAGGATTTTCAGCGGGAGTAATATTATCACATTTCCATTTTCATATGTAATGTTGACATGGAATGGGAAATAGATCTGAAGACCAGTTAAGAGCCTATCACAATGGTCCAAGAAAGAGATCATGGTATGTTGCACTAAGCTGGTGGCAATGGGATAAACAGAAGTGTCTGGATCTAAAATATTTAAGAGACAGAAAGGACTAGAGTTAAAGATTAGATGTGTGGCAACAAGAAAAGAGGGAACTCAAGAATGATTCCTGGTTTCTGGTTGGAGCAACTGGGTTGGACCATGATACTTTCCGAGAGAGGAAATTGCAGGAGGAGCAGGTGTGAGGGGAAGGTGACAAGGTGACTTCTGGAGATGTTAGCTTTGAGGTCCCTGTGGCAGACGTTGCTAACTGTCCTCCCAATAGTCACTCGGGTGGTTGGGGGTGAGGGAGGTGAAGGTGCAAAGAAGCTTGATCTGACCAGTCACTTGGATAAACTTGGTCCTTGTGTCTCAGGTCACGTGAATTGATTTGCTTCATTTCTTATCATTCTATGGTGGGTGGATGGAGAACCACATTCCTTAGCTTAGCTTGCAACGAGGCATGGCCACGTGGGTTGGGTGTGTCAGTGCCGTGTACAACCACTGTCTCACTTTCTGAAAAGGAATTTGGTTGCCCTCTGCTTCCTCTTTCTCCTTCCTGCCTGCTGGGTCACAGTGCTTTGGAGACATTGTCACCCTGTGGAAGAGGACAGTTACCCTCTACGGTGAAGTCCCAGGATAGAAAGACAACTAAGTCAACATCATGGAACCCCCTGCCCTCCCTGGAATGGCCGCAAACTCTGGACTATGATGTGAAAGAGAAATAAATTTCGATCTTACTTGAGCCACTGGACCGTGTATTCTGTTTGTTACAGCCGTGTAGCCGAGTGGAGCTGTCTGGTAGAAAGTTGCATAGAGTCTCAGAAGAGCTGGAGAGTCCTCAGAATATAAAAGTCTATTGAAGCTGTGGCAAAGAGAGAAAACAGGGTGAGAAAGCAGAGACTTGGTCAAAACTCTAAGGACCCCAACAGGAGGGTCAGGTACCAAAACCCAAGGTGATAAAGCAACCAGAAAGGTGAGCAGCCCCCAGGAGATTGTGATGTTCCAGAGGGAGTGTGGGCAATGCTGGGGTGGGTGGGGGGAAGCACTCAAGGTAAGCATTTGTTTGACTGAGTGTCTTGGAGCTCAATGGTGACCTTGGGAAGGAGCTTCAAGGGCATGGAGGAGAGCAGAAACCATACCCAACTGGACTGAAAGGCAACGGAAGTGATGACTATACATACCATGGACGTTCAGAAAGTTGTGGCTAGAAAGAGAAAGAATGAGGTAGCCAATCTAGAGATGATGGCAGAAGCAGCATTTTTTAAGATGGAAGAGATTTGGACATGCGTAAATGCTGAAGGTAAAGGAAAGCATGAATGTAAGTCATGGTTCTACATCACAAGAAAGTGAGAAATGATGGGATGAGCTGGAGAACATGGCAGAACTGAAGGCAGAGAAAAGGACAAAAATGTGGCTTCTATTTTAACAGAAGGGAAAGATTTGATGTGACCACACAGGTGTTCCACTAATCTGAGTCCAGGTTCACAATCCCTTTTTATCATCACATCAGACAAGCCGGTCACCAAATCCGTCAAATGCGACTAATAAGAGTTTTTGAAGAAACATTTATAATAATGATCTAAATTTTTCAGAGTTTTGAAGCCACCCTAATTAATGGATGCTGGATGTTGAAAGTGTCTACATTTTATATGTATTAGTATGCATATACAAAAGATAGGCAAATCCCTATTAGAAAGTTAGAATAAAAGCCCCTTGAAGGCAGGATGGTTATACAATGTTTGTTTGAATCCTCGGTCCTTAACGGGTGTTCAATGACTGTTTCAGGATTCAGTTAAGTTCAAATCAGATTTTACAAAAGAATTATTTTTCTTTACCAAAAGATTCACCTCTAGGTACCTGCAAATAGCCGGTAAGTCTGGTGTATTCAAATTTTGAATAGAAACTTACATGGAAATGTTGCCTCTAAATACCTTTAACATTTTGAGTTATTATTACTGCAGACTCTAGCCACTCCAGTATTTTAGGGACATATCTATTAAGCAAAATCAAGAACCCAAATCCTCACAAGTCAGTGAGAAGAGGTACAGCCAATGGAGTGAGGGAGGAAATACCAAGGACCCTAACCTGACTGACCAGTTGGATAAACTTTGTCCCTGGGCCTCAGGTCATATTAATAGACTTCATTTCTTATGGTTCTATCATGGGTTGACAAAGTCCAGGGCCTACCTATTTATCTTGCCCCTGAGGTCAGTTTCTCTTTGAGGCCAAGAAGTGATTATGGGAAGGAAATATGCAGCTCGACACCCTCTGGCGCCAGTTTTTACTAAAGCTCTCAAACTCTCCCTACCATGTCCTTGGTTTCTGAATTGTTAGTCTATTCACCCTGTCTGCCCCCTGTCAGAAGATGTAAGTGGGACACATTGACAGTTCCTGGCGAGCTGTGTTTCCCTTTTCTGGGTCACTGCAGGTAACCCTCAAGAACATAGTTGGGATGATTTGGTTGATGAGAACCCCAGCCTTGGCTTTATCTGCCTTTAGGAACAGACTAGACAAGTGATGGGGAACCTAGAAACATCGAACTCTAGAGAGAGACGATCCAGTCCAATCTCTTTGATTTGTAGAGGAGGCTGTGACCTAAGTTGGGAAAGCAATTTGCCTGAGGTCATGGTTAGCAGCGGGGTTAGACACTGGGGTAACTTCTCCTGGCTCCTGGTCCCAGGCTCCCCTGAGCGACCTCCAAGTTGACACATTTGGTGTTCAAACATTTGGTCCCAGCCATTTCTCTCTTCTGACACAGGTCAGGGAGGAAAAGAAGGTACACATCTCTGCCCACATGCTTTAATTTTTCCTAAGGTAAGAATTCGTTTGGGAGAGGACCTGCCCCTGAATGACATATACTTTGCATTTTTCCATCCTGTTGTTTTATACAAAAGCCTCCAGGAGGTCATGAAGACTTGAAAACTCACCCTAGGTTAGCATCTTTATACCATCCTAAAAAAAAATCATTCCCTGGGGACTCCCCTGTCGGTCCAAGTGGTTAAGACTCTGCGCTTCCAGTGCAGGGGGCATGTGGGTTCGAGCCCTGGTCGGGGAACTAAGATCCCACATGCCATGTGGCACAGCCAAAAAATAAATAAATTTAAAAAATGAAAACAATCGTTCCCCAGTAGCTAATCTGCCTGGGCCCTCTATTCCATTTTGCAGATTCGTCTTCTCATAGCAGGGCGTCTAAGCCTCCCTTCAATGTCTACTCAGTCCGGCGACCTTGAAGACAGCCAGGGAGCCAAGTTAATCCTTCAAGAAAGAATCACACCTGCGGGCCCCCTTTAATGTCTTCCAGGCGTTTGCACACCTATATTTATACGTGCGTACATATGCACGCACAGGAAAACACACACACACACACACACACACACACATACACGTGGCAGCCAAGCGATACAAAAAGAAAATTTAAGAAAAGGCCCACGCAGGAGAGAAGAAAATGCCCCTTTATATCTGCAGGCCGCCTCCAGCAAAAGCATTCCTCAAGACGATCGGTTAAATATATTGCTGCCATTACACTCTACGAGAAACACATTCCATAAAAACGAAGGTGCTGTAAATTACACAAATATGATGCTAACAAGCCAGGAAACGCGCCGCTAATGAGGTCAGCGACAGAACTCCCGCAGCGCCGCAAATCACGTGCCAATCCTGCACGGGAGGCCCTAGAACCGCGTCGGGTCAGCATTTTCTGAGCGCATTTGTAACCTGCTATTTGGTATATAGTTACACAGGTAGATAAGAAGCCTCCACTTCTCCTCCCCCTACATTCTCCCCACCCCCATCTTTGTTTACGTGTCAAATATCCAAGTCACCAGACAGGCGCGCTCTGCGTTAATGTACCTGACTATTACAGCCTATTGTTCTCCGGCTCAGAGGAGAGAATTAGTCACTCAGATGTGTAAATATTGGTTACCGTTTTGAAGCACTGCAAGCTCTGTGTTTCTATCAGGCCTGTTCCTGGAGGAATTATGCATGCTGTTGGCACCGGGTTTTGTACACACTGTATTTGTTAAAGCTCTAAAAATCAAATAAACATGTTCTCAGCTCCTGAATTATTAGTTCATTCACCATCTTTCCCCGTTGCGGGGGGAAGCAATAAACACGCCGAAATGTGGCATTTAGGAACTGCAACACGATTTCTGCTTGGCATTTACAAGTTGGAGAACAACCCATAACACCCATCCCCGTGCCTTTGTCACACGGCCTTCGGCTCAGAGAGCCCAGGCATCTCTGTGATGGATCCTGACCTCTGGGCAATCCAGACCTTCCCCTGGGGTTGGTGGGCAGCCTCCACTTCTGGACACATGTCAGATGCGGGGCCTGGTGCCCTCAGAGCTCCAGAGCTGAGGGCAGAGCCAAGGGAAACCCACACTACACAAATTCAGAGGCCAGAGACACATCTGGTAAGAGCAATCCAACTTCCCCCTCTGAATGTTCCCAACTCTGTCTCTAGTTCCTGCTCTGCACCAGGATTACTACGACCGACCCCAAGATGGAGCTTGGCAGCACTGCTCAGAACGGTTCACCACATATGATCCTGCAACCCAGCAGCCGTTTGGAAGAGAAGAGAGGGCCGCCAATTTTATAGGCCAAGCCCATAGTTTCTTTTTTTTTTTTAATGTCTAAACAATAGTGCTTTATTGGTAAAAGGTTAGTTTCAACGGATACAACATTGCTGTGTAAAATAAGTTTTCAAAATACATTTTTATAGGTAAAGCTTATCTCTTAGTAAAAGAGCAATTATCTATTAGCAAAAGTATTTAGATTTGGGCAGCAAAACAAAAGGGAATTTAAAGGTTTAACAGTGTAGGTGCACCGCCCCCCCCGCCCCCCAACCATAGCCATTAGGTGGCCGCTAGCACTAAGTAGTAGTTGTACTATATAGAAGCCCATAGTTTCTGGACATCTTTTTCCATTCCAGAATCCAGGGCAGTTAAGGTTTAAAACCATTGAGGGTGGGTGAAGAGAAAAGTGAGAAAGAAGTTCAATGTGAGGTGCATGAAAGAATGTAAGTGAACATTTAGCGGATAAATATGATCACAAAAATATCTCCTACATCCCCCAGCGTTAAGCAAAGTATTTACGGTTCAGATTCCGCTCAGAGCCAACAGCGGGGGTGGAAGGTAGTTTGGTTCTGAACCGCCTGGCCTAGCCCTAGTCTCAGACACCTGTTTATACTCCATCACGAAGGTTTGATTGAGCCTGTTCTCCCCAGTCTAGGGGCCCTGCTGTGGATCTATTTGTATACACATATCATAGGTTTTGGAAATAACTTCAGCACATAAACGCCATTATTTCCAACAGAGTTGGTGTAGACCATATTTACTACTCAAACGCTCGGCTCAAAATCGAGCTGCAAGGAAACAGTAGCACAGTGGTAACAACAACAACAAAGAAATCCGTGACAGCTACAAACCACAACCACAAATCAGACAAATTCACAAAGAGGCCTTGAGGTGAGAAGCACAAAGCAGAGGCAAGATGGAGGGCTGGGCGGCGCTCAGCGCATTCAGAAGGAAACGGAATTAAAATCAAAGTAACTCCCTGCTCTAAATTAAATACAGAATACATGTGGGGTGCATACAGGGATGTAAAGAGAGGGGAAGGTACAGAGGGAGAGCATACAGTCAGAAGCACTAGTTTTTCTCACTACCATAAAAATCTCAATAGTCTGTGTGATCATAGACATGGGAGTCTCAGGGTCTGTACAGGGAGCTCTGGAGCTGTTACTGACACTCAACAATTACCTAATACCCAGCGTCATCCAAACAAGAGGAAACATCTTATGGGCAGCATCCCCGCAAGTCAAGACTCTCCCTTCCCTTGGAGGTGGGAATGGTCTTGCAATCAAGAGAGAGAAAGCCAGCAAACCATTATATATAAGAGGGATAAACAACAAGGTCCTGCTGTAGAGCACAGGGAACTATATTCAATATCCTGTGATGAACCATAATGGAAAAGAATATGAAAAAGAATGTGTATATATGTATAACAGAGTCACTTTGCTGTACAGCAGAAATTAACACAACACTGTAAGTCAACTGTACTTCAATTAAAAAAAAAAGAAAAAGCCATCACACCAGAGCCACACCCACAGCCCATGTGCAAACTTTCATTCATTCTTTCTTTGGTTTTTTGGTATTTTTTTTGTATTTAGTATATCTGATTTACAATATTATATTAGTTTCACTGTACAACACAGAGGTTTAATCTTTTTATAGATTACACTCCACTGAAAGTTATTACAATAAAATGGCTATATTTCCCTGTGCTGTACAATATATCCTTACTGTTTATTTTATTCATAGTAGTTTGTATCTCTTAATTCCATACTCCTAGTAACACAACATTGTAAATCAACTAACTTCAATAAAAAAAAAAAGAAAGATCACACCAGAGCCACACCCACAACCCATGTCGGAACTTTGATTCATTCTTTTTTTTTTTTGACAAGCATTTACCAGGCACCTACTATGTGTCTGGCTCTGGAAAAGATAGAAATATAGGTAAGACGTTATCATCTAATTGGGGAATAAAAATGTTAAATAAGAAAATGATGGTTATACAGGAAAATGACAATAGCTCTGTAGAAAAAAAAAGTCTAAAAGGAGCAGCATATGACTGATGACCAAGGGAGAGGGTAATAAGAGCTTTAGGTACCGACCAAGTCCCAAATGAAGATGGAGCGCTACAGGCTGGGGTGTTCCAGGAAGGGCTTCAAGGAGGAGGTGGGCTTTGAAGGCAGTCAGGACGGAGCTGGGCAGAACAGAGAGAAGCAGAACCGATGCAGAACAATTGCGTGCGGTAAAGACCAGGAGGTGGGAACAAACTTGGCGTGTCTGGGGAGCCTAAAGTGACCGTTCCGATCAGTATGCAGATTTGTACAGAAGACTAGAGGCGGGTAACGTTGGAAAGGTTGATTGTTTCTATTGAGTGGCAACCACACTGATGTTTAAGATTTGGTCATGGTTGAAAATGATCTGTAATGGACACAAGGCGGCCTTCAATAGAAGGAAAACCCATGTTCATACATTCTACATAAATTTGCATCTCGGGAGAGTGAGGCGATGCAGGAGTAGATGCATGGCTGTGTGGGGAAGAGGGGGACGCAGTCCGTGTGCATGCTCACTCTCCAACCCATGTGCACTGGGGTCTTTTACGCCTCCTCCCTCCTGGAAAGCCCTGGACCAGCGTAGTGAACTTACAAACAGCCCTGCCGCCTCTCAGGCAAATGTGCCTGTTTGGGGCAGGTGGGGGGAGAGTGGGAGAGAGAGACAGGGATATGGTTTCTCCAGACCAGCAGAAGGTACTTGAACTCTGTGGGAAGGTCAGTTGTTTGGAATGGGGATGAGTTCAGAATCGCCATAACCCGAAGCAGACAAAGTGTGAAATATGCATTTTTCTCTTTCATTTTACACCATTTTTACCAGACCTCTGTGTCGATGCAGCTAGCAAGAGCCCTTGGCTGGAGCCCCGCAGGGCTGGCAGATTTATTACGGAATTCGAAAAAAAAAGGAAAACAGTTCAGCTGTCTGACCAGGTAGAAGGGATTATCTCTCCTTGAAAGAAACCAGACCAAAAAATAAAAATAAAAAGAGTTGCGCTGACCGAGAGAAGAATTCTGCCCAAAGCGGTGTGCCCTGCTGCAGCCCAAATTGTTGCTAATTCTTAAAATGGTTCTTAATCCTGTCTCCAGCTGGGCTACGAGAGCCCAGCTGTCTCTCTCATGAGCATCGGGCCAGCTCTCGTTGTGGCAAATCCTCTCGAGTCCTGTCCCATCATCTCGAAATTGCCAGCCCGAGGCAGACTGGTGATTCTTGGCCCGGCCAAGGAGGGGCTGGGCCCGGGCCTGGAAAGCAGCCCCCCGCCCACAGGGGGCACCTGTAGGACCTGGGTCTCCAGCAGCCCATCGCCACCAGAGCTCCAAGCTCCCAGAGAAGCACCCCGTGGAGAACACTTGTACTTGGACCTTCCCCACCCAGGGCCCAGACCAGGACTAGCCCAGCCTGGAGTCAAATACTTAACCCCACCTTCACAAATAATAAGGCCGTCAGGGAACCGAAAATGGGGCGTCGGGATTTACAAAATGCTCGCACCATCTCATTTGGCCGATTTTCCATTGTAACAGAGTTTACTGGCCTCTTACCACATGTCAGGCACGGTGCAGGGCGCTGCGTATACGAAGATGGGGCCCTCGGGATGACCCTCACACCCCAACAGGCTGCCTCCTCTGGCCCCCACTCAGGGAAGTATTCATCTGCCCGTTGGAAGGTTGAGGTAACTGGGACTCAAGGAAATTAAGCCCAAGGCCACAGAGCCAGCAAAGGAAAAATCCAAATCTGCGAACTGTTCATCAGGAGCCGTAGCCTGCAGGCTCCATACCCCGATGGGGGGTCTCTGGGAGCCTGTGTCTCCTATAAACACACGTGCCTATCAGCTGTCTTCTCCAGTGAGCTGTGTTGCTTTTTTGCCTTTATCAAAGGCCATAAAAATAGCCTGAAGATCTCCTTCAGGTCAACCAGCCCCCTGATCCCCAATACCTGGACCTTCAGTCTTGTTCCCAGCTCCCTGACACGCGCCTTGGCCATGGAGAACTGGTTGGCTCTTCCTACCTCTTTCCACCCCCTAACGCTTGCCTGCGCCTAGAAACCGAGATCCGGAAGTCCGGGGCTGGAGCTTCTTGGACAGGCCCACTAGGAGTGCAGGAGGCGCACCCTACCCTGGTCTTCCATCAGCCCAGCCCCCAGAATCACCTCTCCTACAGGGTCCTACCCTCCGGCCTGACCTCCCCTCTGGGCCTCGTCCTACCCGCCCCCTCCCCTCACTCCAGCCCACAGAGAAGTGCGGGGTTAGTGTTTGCAAAGTGCCGTGATGGGGAGAAAAGCCAAGCGCTTCCCATCCAGAGGAAGGAAACAATTTTAATTGAAAAATGAAATCACAGATTACATGCAAATCTTTGTTGGCAAACTTCAATTACCACCAAATTAAATGCATAGCTAAGTTAAGCATCTTTGGGACACTCCACTTAATGCTTCCGCGGGGTATGTCCACAGTGTTCAGAGGCAGCCTGATAGTTGTCCTCCTGCAGAAGGAGCCCCCAGGAAGGATTCAGGGGATTTGGGCTCTAGCTGCCTGGGGCCCCCATCTACCGGCCTTACTTGTTTGGGAAGCAGTCAAGTAGGGCATGAAGAGAGAGGCATTCTGACCGGTTTTACCATTCAGCTTCCTGCCTTTCAAAAAATCAGGCAAAGGAAAAATTAGAAAATATTCTCGTAGCAACGATATTAAAAATTACATCCCCCAAAGTTACCTCATCTTTCCCTACGAATTTATAAATGAGAACACTGAGGCTCAGAGCACCCTTTGATCGAGCTGACACCAGACACAGGTTACATCAGGCCCAGGACAGGATTTTGGTCCCTAAGGAGCAGAGTCCCCTCCGCTGGGGGCAGGGCATGAGAGGTCCGCTTCCACGCTGCTGTGTATTGTTTCATTCTCATCGTCTACTTCGTGTTGGTGGCTGTGTCGGGGACTTTGCCTGCTGCCACATTCCATCTTGTACACTCAGTACGCATGTGCCAGGCACCGTGCTAGGCACTGGACTCCAAAACCAGAAAGCCAAACTCTCTCGCATTCCTCACCTGCAGGATCACATCCTGTCTCCCAGTGAGAGCGGGCCCTGCCACCACCGTGCCTGAGATGGGTTAGAAAACAGTCTCTGCAACGGGACTGTAAGCGCCTAAAGGAAAGAACAGCCATCATTAACCTGTACATCTACCTCCAGGTCAACTGGCTTGAGAAACTCCCTTATTGCACATTAATGGAAGGAATCTATATTTGAAAGAAGGCACTAATATCACAGCAGTTTTGCTCAGAGAAATTGGGGATAGCCATGGGATGTTTACCCTGAATTAGGAGGAGATGCTTCTAGGTGTCTTTTGCCCAAGCGACATTGCGTTTCTTATCACAACGAGATGTCAGTTAAGCCAGAGTCACGGCCCTCCCAGCACCTGCCTGGCCCTGGGGCACCCCTGCTCTTGCCTGGGCTCAGATGCCAGGGCCTTCTGAACACGTGGCCGGGGGGACAGGTAGAGAGCCCCGGGAGGAGGTGGTGGCCGGGGGGACAGGTAGAGAGCCCCGGGAGGAGGTGACTCTGGGGCCCGTCCCCAGAGTGGGGGCGGCCCTGTGAGCTACAACAGCCAGCGCAACCAGGGCCGCCAGTCTGAGTCTGATGAGAAAAGCCAGGAAGAGTGACAGGCCCGGGCCTGGTGGGGAGGAAGTCCCCCTCCACAGGGCCTGGGGCCGCAGCGAGAGGGGCTCTCTCTCCAGCTCCGCCTCTGCAGAGCATGTGGGTTCTGGCCTTATCTGCCAGATGGCTCCCGGAGGGGATGATTTATTAGGTGCAGAAAGCTCGCTGATAAATTTTACTGCAAGTCCCCGGCAGAAGACTGGGGGTACAACAGCCCAGCGCAGGCAGCTTTAATGGAAAGTGCCGTCACCAAAGAGCAAAGCATTATTTATGACTGTCTGTAATGCCGTTTGGGGGAAATTCATCATCGCCTCCCTGCTCCGTGCACACGGGGACAGCAGCTGGGGGAGGGGGAGCGCAGGACAGGTGGGGAGCAGCTAGAGCTTCCCCGGGAATCTGCCAGTGGAAAGCAAGGCCATATTTTCCCTGGGTGACCCAGCTCCCCTCGCCAAGCACTGACCTACCAGTCCCCGCACCGTCCCTCCCCCACCTCTAGCCCCACCTCCCGTCCCCCTCCTCCCCCCACCAAAGCAGAGAGGAGAGAAAAAGAGGGCATTTTCTTGTTCTCTGTGTGGACCGCAGATCCCTGTCTGCACGGTTGAGGGCAGTCCCTTCCAGAAGCAGAGGTCTAGACCAAACGAGCACTCCAGTCCCCATCAAGCTCAGAGCAAGAAAAGAGATATTCTCCCATTTTGCAAGACTGCTCAAGTCAGGCTTAGACAGGACGGTGACCCAGCTGTGGTCCCTCGGCAGTCAGGGTCAAGGAGCTCAGAGGCTGGAGTCTTTGGCGACCCCCTTGTACTTTCCTCGTGACACACAGCATGGCCCTGTGGCCGAGTCTCTCTGCCCAGATGTCCTGTGCACGCAGCTGGATGGAGACATTTGGGGTTACCCTATCCGAGCCCAGCGCCCTCCCACCATGTCAACCCCCCTCCCACCATGTCAACAAGGGAGGCCCCCATCACTGTTCTTCCTTTCAGTATATATAGAACATAGTACTCATGGATTACTAGCTGCCTTATATTTGAATTCTTTATGTCTAAGTCTGTCTCTGTGATCGAATCAAATGGTCCTTGAGGGCAGGGCCTGTATCCTATCCATTTTTATATTCATCTCAGCCGTAAGCAGAGCACCTGGCACATAGTAGCTTTGATAAATGCTTGATAAAAAAAATGACCCTGGCAGACTTCAGATCTACTGGGGTCTCATGTATTCTTACATGTCTGTCACCAGGCTGGTGTTCATAGCATTTCAACTTAGCTGGTCCCCGCCTGCGTGTCCGTCAGGGAGGCATCATGGACAGAGCACTGAATTAGGAGTCAGGAGGGATGGGTTCTGGCGGGCAGCGATCCCAAACATTCGTTGAGTATGTAACATGGGCCAAGTCAGGTTTCACCATTAGTGCAACGATTAAACCGGGCAGCTCAGCTTACTTCTGCACGCCTTGGTGTGCTGGGGAAGAAAGGAATGATAAAGTCTAACACACAGGACGTCTATGAGAACGTGAGAATGATGAGCACCGGGAGATCTGAGTCCTAGGAAGGGAGGAAACAACTTGTACCAGATGGTTCTCTATGCCAAGAACTACGCTCTGGTGCTTTGGATGTGTTATCTCATTTACACACCTTCACACAAGCTCTGTGGGGTCAGTTTTATTATGACACTCACAGTATAAATTCGAAAACATGGTTTCAAGTCCTTCACTACCTGGCTAGGTGTGCTTGAGTGGAGTCATTTTCCCTCCTGGGGCCCTTGATCTCATCCAGGAAATAAAAGAGTTGGACTAGAAGTTCAAGAGGGTCCCATCAGCTTCATATCCTTGTGAATAACATAGGCACACTGTCACCCAGGCACCCAAGGTGGTTCTAAGCCCATTGGAGGGGCGGGATGTGAATGGGTGATCAATATTTTCAGGAGCAAGAAATTACACATGAAGGGGGCTACTTAAGTTTTTGCTGGAAGATCTGGGATTTAAATTCACCCCAACGGGGGCTTCCCTGGTGGCGCAGTGGTTGAGAGTCTGCCTGCCGATGCAGGGTACGCAGGTTCGTGCCCTGGTCGGGGAAGATCCCACATGCCGTGGAGAGGCTGGGCCCGTGAGCCATGGCCGCTGAGCCTGCGCGTCTGGAGCCTGTGCTCCGCAACGGGAGAGGCCACAACAGTGAGAGGCCCACGTACCAGAAAAAAAAATAATAATTTCACCCCAACGGGAAATATTGAAGAATATGGCACTGGAACCCACTTGGACTGTCTCAAGAGGAGAGAAGAGTCTGGCAGCTTCAGGCCTGGGAAGGAGCAGGCCAAAGAGGTCGGGAGGACAGGAGAAGAGCCCAAAGACTGGTCCCCAGCATTGCCCACCCTCTGCCCATCCTGGACCGGTGAGGACAGTCATGATGACACCCCTGTCAAGGCCCCATCCATCTCTTTGTCAGCTACATGGCTGACACTTTCTCCAGAATCATGACATTTTAAATGGAGAAGAGACCTTTATGGGCTTTAGTCCAACAGATTTGCATGGAAACTGAGGACCACAGGGGGAAGAAAATGACCTGCCCAAGGTAACAGAGCCACCTGGAAAGAAAATCTCTTGACCACTGATCCATACCCTGGATGATGGGTCAGTCTACTCAGCACCGGGCGTGTCCTGTCCACGTGCACTTCCCAGAACACACCCTACAGGAGGTGCACCCACTGGTGGTTCTTTTATTTTTTTTAAATAACAATGGTAAAGAATAGCCTTTTAACTTTTCATAAATATGAATTTGGAGCATAAGAACAATCTTAATACAGTTCAACAAATTTTATTCATACTAAAAGAGGCAAAGCAAAAAACTAGGACTCAACTTGATGACTTCTGATCAAACCAATGAGAATACCAGTGTTTAACAGGCCACCATTACTGGGTTTAGTAAGAAGGGCCCTTCTCGGTTCTGACCTGAGGTTTGGGCCCTTGGTTTGTGTTTCGGCATCTCACAGAACAGGATATTTCTTGGAAACAGCAGGTGGAGTGTCGTAAATAAGAATAAAAGACTTGGAGTTAGACAGCCTTAGGGTCAAGACTCACATCCAAATCCTGCATTACTCAAGGCAAGTTGTTTAACTTTTCTGAGCCTCAGATTCCTCTTTTGGGGGCAATACTAACTTCTTCATAGGATTATTTTAAGGACTGCATTCAACAATGTGCATATAGTCCTAGTGAAGAGTCCAGTACAGAATAGATGGACAATATATGATATTTGTTATTTTGATGCTAACATTCAGAAAGTCCAGTAGAATCAAACACTGACCCCTTAACTAGAAATTTCAAGATGATCTGTCTTCTTGGTCAACATAAACTACTTTCTTCTCGCCCAATTTCTCTTAAAACCAAGCCTGAATGATAATATGGATGCATGATAATTCAAATATATCTCAAAAATTGACCTCCATAAAGCATGACCCATGCTCATCCAAATGACCAACCCCTTTGGAAACTGAGACTTCATTTCCATTTTCCAAATGACTATTGTTTTCAGCACCTGGGATGCCATGGAATTTAAGGTAGCTCAGCCATGGAAAATGAATATGGCATTTTTTGTCAACCACCTAATGACATAGACAAGGGCAATAATTCCTATCATTTAAGTCTCCAGCTCTCAAACATAGCTTTGTGGGATGGTCTCAGGTGTCCTGTAGAAGAATTATTTAAAGTGTCTGGTAGACACGCTGATTTCCAGGCTCCAAGACCAGAAATTCTAATTTAGTATGAAAGGAGGCCCAGGAATCTGCATTATAAATAAGCAAGAGATTCAGATGTACATCCAGGTTGAGAAACATTGACCTCAGTCAAGGGTTATTTTTCTACGTATATTTTATTATACTTTCTCACCTATTTTCTGTCTCTTTGAATTTAATATTTATACCATTACAGGGAGATTAGGAGAAAAGACAGAAAATATCTTTATCCTGATCTCATAGTCCCATCAGCAACTTCCATTTATATTTGGGGATTCTTACTACACTAGATGCTATAAAAATTCTTCCCTGCTTTCGGACAGTTCTTGGGTTCCATAAAAATGCACTTAGTATTTAAGATAGCAGTAAAGTCTTAATACTTTAAAACAGAAAAAGGCAAATAAGATTCATCTGGTGCAGTGCAACCAGCTGATTGGCAGGGGCGGCCTGGAACACCAGGGCACTCTTAGGAGAAGCCCTGCTCAGGGAGAAGGTGTGCCGGGTTTGATTAGTGATGTCTGGCATGGGTACAGCCATCGAAAGTCAGAAAGAGCTACTTCTTCCAGCTCCACTTCAAAGTTTATTACTGCCAGAGGAGGAAGACTATTCAAAATTGATTAAAGGGTGATGTTTACATTTAAAGTTTCCACTCATACTTCAGTTGAGAGCTTGTTTTCCATTCTTGTTTTCTTGGGTTTTTTTCCCTAACTAAATTAAAGCTGCATCCAGGAACCTGTGTGCTCCTGGTCCAGATAAAGTAGGAAGCCATCTGAATTAAGAACAGAAAATTCTAAGAGGCGCTAGACCCTGTGGAAGCATATACACCAAGCAGCACTTCCTTTCCCCCACACCTGAATGGGGACGCTGGTTTTGTAGCGTCTCCCTGTGTGTGTGTCCTCAAGGATGGACTGCAAAGTGAATAAAAGAATCGCTCCTGGCATTCCCTTTCCCATCACCCTGCCTTCCCTAGAACTACTCCTTCTATCCTAAATGCCCTTCCCCACCCTCTACTGGGTTTTTACTGTAACCCAAGCAATCATTTAAGGTCCAAATCGAGACCCACCTCCCAACAAAAGACTTGACACTCCCAGTTGTAATTATTTTTCCATAATATTTGGTGACTTTACGAAAGCACTTCCGGCCAGCTGTTTGTTATCCTTGATAATCGTGCGGTTTGTATACCCCTCACCCAAGCAGTGAGCCTCTGGGGAGTAGAGACAGAATCATATTCACCGTGAGAGCCTCACAGCACCCAGTGTCATGAGCTGCCCTTGTTAAGTATCATTGAATTAAACAGAAAAGACAGCTGGGCTTTGTTTTGTTTTATAAACCCAAGAAAGAAAATAAGGTATGGGGTGAATCATTCCAGGGCAAGTCTTCTGTGTGTTTCACGCTCTTCCCCGGTGCATTTGTGTGCAGGGAAGCTTGCGTGAGCAAATGCCCTACCCGCTCCTCCTCTAAGATTCTTCCCTGCTTCTTCAGATGATGCCAAAGGAGCGCTAGCCTTGGGCGGCCCCTAAGTAAGGTTCTGCTGAGAGACAGGACCAGCAGGGATTAGCACAGCAGCTAATGACAGACTTTCAGGGGACAGTGCCTGCCTGGAGGTGTGGCCAGCAGAGTGGCAGGGGCGCTGCGCCGTGCATCCACCCTCAGCAGCCCTCCCAAGCCCCGAGGACTCCCAGCGGCTGGGCCTCTGTGCATGGGGATGCTTGCTGCCTGAGTCCTGGCCCAGCATTCCTCTCTTCCCCCGACTACCAAGCCGGCAGATAGGGAGGAGGGAGGCCGGCCTTTACCAACAAGCCAGTGCTGAGTCTGAGGCAGCAGCAGCCTTCTTAGAGCCCGAGCTTGCTAACCAGCCTTCCAAAGGTCATTAGTTTCCTCCCGGCCTATGGGCCCACAGCAAATCACCCGGGTTCCTTGACAATGACCCTGGGGCAAACCAGTGAGGCTTCCCATGGCACAGACGATGGAAGGGACAAAGCTCTCATCATGTGGCTCCTTCCCTAAACATCACTTCTTGTAAAATTCTAGAATTATGACCCTCATCAGTGACTTCATGACCCTGTTACTCCAAGCTCTTCATTTTACAGATCAGGACACTGAGACCCAGCAGTGCCAAGAGCTCTGCTCAAGGGCCTCCATCTGGTCAGCAGCGGAGGGGGATGAAGCCCAGGCTGGCTGCCCTCCAGTGCAGCTCTTTCCTAACACAGCCTCAAAATACACTAATTACTGATTACTAGCTTTTACTCAACGTAGGTAAGAAAATACATGATTTCTGACAAGGCACTGATTCAAATGATAAACCTATCCAAATGTTGTTCTCTATTTTTCCCTTTTAATTCTCAAAATCATACTGAACAGTTTAGATTTTTCCAGGAGAGAAAATTAAATGAAGAAATGGAATCGACATCTCTCGCACCCCGTGCCCCCTCCATCATGCTAAGCACATCTGTATAGGTTATCCTATAGAATCCTCACAAAAAAATCCAGAAAGGAGACATGAATACCCCTTCATTTATAAATGAGGACCTGAAGTTAAGGGATTGGCCCAAGAAGCCAAGCTTATCAATCAATGGCAGAACCAGGATTCAAACTCAGGTCTCCTGGTCGACATACCAGTGTCTTTCCACTGTTCCACAGTGTCACTCTCAGGATGTGGGGTTTTTGGGGTCCTCCACAGACACTGTCCCATATACCAAAGGAGGACTAAGGCAAGTCAGGGCCAGGCGGTCATGGCCATTCCCAAGAGTCCTGCCCCCACTCCTCCAGAGCGCCCCTCAATGAGTACCCTCTGTCCCACCCTGAGCCGGGTCCTCCGAGCTATCCGATCTTCTCAGGTCTACATCCAGATGGCTGTAACCTGTCCTGGAGCAATCTCCCTCTGCTCCATGTTGCAGCACAGGGACACAGTCAGCCCTCCGCGGTTGGTTGAATCTACGGAACCATGGCTATGGAGGGCCGACGGCGTTCCTCCACGTTACATAAGGGACTTGAGCATCCACGGATTTTGCCATCTGCGGAGGGTCCTGGAACGAATCCCCCGTTGTTACCGGGACAACTGTATACAGAAGATGGGGCAGAGCACTTCCTGCTGGCCACACCTCAAAGAGGGGTTGTCCACACAGAGAGGTCTGTGCTCACTGTTCAGCCCTCATGTGGTCCCCTCCCTTCCTGCCAAGGATGCTATGAGGACAAATGAGGTAATATACCTGAAGTGTTTGGAGAGCTCCCTGAATGTGACATAAATGTTACAAAGGAGCCGCTGCTGCTAACAGTAATAACAGTGGTGATGACGGGACTACATCCACGGTCATAGTTTAAGGGAATGTTTAAAATGAGAAAACCCAACCAAAATCAATCCGCTGAACTTTATTTAGAAGAGAGGCTGCTAATAAAAATATTATGGGAATGTGAACTCTTGGGAAATAATGATGATTCTCTCCTATTACAAGGCTCATCAGATCCATTTCCAAAGTACAGCTCAGTTATTTGTGGGCTCTTTGCCACTTGGGACAATGAGACAGAGGGAGAGAGAGAGGAAGGAGAGGAGGAGGAGGAAGAGGAAGAGGAAGAAGAAGAAGAAGAAGATGAGGGGCTTCCCTGGTGGTACAGTGGTTAAGAATCCACCTGCCGATGCAGGGGACACAGGTTCCAGCCCTGGTCGGGGAACTAAGATCCCACATGCTGCAGAACAACGAAGCCCATGAGCCGCAGCTACTGAGCCCGTGTGCCATGACTACTGAAGCCCACACACCTAGAGCCTGTGCTTGGCAACAAGAGAAGCCACCGCAGTGAGAAGCCCGCGCACGGCAACAAAGAGTAGCCCCCGCTCGGTGCAACTAGAGAAAGCCCGCGCACAGCAACGAAGACCCAACACAGCCTAATTAATTAATTAATTTTTTAAAAAAAAAGAAGATGAAGAAGAGAAGAGGAGGAGGAGGGAGGGAAGGGAAAGGAGAAGGGAAGGGAAGGGGAGGGGGAGGGGAGGGAGGGAGGGGGAGGGGAGGAGAAGGGAGGGGGAGGGAGGGGAGGAGAGAGGAGGGGAAGGGGAGAAAGAAGAAAAACAGAAGAAAAGAAGGAGCCATCCGCACTGTGTGCCGGAGCCCTGGGTTAGGGAGATACAACCGGCCTGTGTTTCTAGACCCATCGCCAGCTCTTCCCCTGTACCAAGGGCGTTGGCGCTGGCGAAGCATCTGTCTGTGATTTTCTTCCTTCTTCTCTTCTTCCCCCCTCAGTAGCTGCAGCGGAGCTTGCACTTAGAGTCTTTTCATGGTGGGGCAGCAACGGGCTGCCGCCCTTCTCAAAGCCGGGTAAGGTCATTCTCCAAAGATAAATCCACCCAAGGCTGAGAGCCCAACATGGACTCTCCGCGGATCCCCCACTGCGGTGGCTCACAGAGGGCTTCCCTTGTGGTAGAGAGTCTGAGCCCTATTTGCTCTGATTACCCTGGTTAGGGAAGTTGGGGTGGGGAGAGTAAAACCTCAGACTAGGGGAAACAATAGAGCTAGGAAAACACGTATTAAGTGAACCAAGCTCCAAGGAATATGGGGCAATGGGGACCTGTCGAAGGTAGGACAGCATCCCACTGCAGAGCCGAGCAGGGATTGGATCCCCATCATTCCCATCTTCAGCTCTGTCAATGCAGTGGTAGAGCAGCCGCGGCTACTCTTGTGCCATTTCACGGGTGGAATGTTCAAAGCCCCCTAACCACGAGCATCATAGGGGAAAAAATGCTCATAGCATTTTGAAACTCGCTGAGACTCCTTAATTCTGAGTTTTTTGGAAACTACTTTTATCGATTCTCAGAAAGCAAAACGATCTGGCCACTGACAGTGACAGGCCGCCACCCACCCTTCTAATTCGTGTCCAAAACACAGGATTTAGCACAGACGTGTTGCTGCCTTTAATTGAAATAGCTAAGAGGGACTTCCCTGGTGGCCCAGTGGTTAAGAATCCGTCTTGCCATGCAGGGGACGCTGGTTTGATCCCCGGTCGGGGAACTAAGATCCCACATGCTGCGGGGCAACTAAGCCCACGCGCTGCAACTACTGAACCCGTGTGCCACAACTAGAGAGAATCCTGATCCCATGTGCCACAACTAAGACCCAATGCAGTCAAAAAATAAAATAAATAAATATTTTTTAAAAAAGAAATGTGCCTGTACCTCTGTTTTTCCTAATGGTAAGCTAAAACATTGTTTTCATATTAAAACACAGGTGTATTTTGATATAACATACAAAATGTGGATGACATTTCAAACACAAAAATTCAAACACTTGACACTTGCCCTAGGATGTTTCAGGCCATCACATACCTGGGGACTCTCATCTGCCCGTCTCTGCCTTTACCTGAGTGAAAAGGTTTAAGAGCCACCACTGTGAGGTGGGCTCCCTCCTGGCTGGGCTGCTCTCTGGCTAAAGGATTCCATTTAGTCATCTGTAGAGTGAAGTTTTAAAATCTTTTGAGTCTGGACATTATTTATAGAGATGTGGTTCTAGAACATTCTCCCCAGAAGTCTTCAAGGACAGAAGAGTCACACATCATTTAGGATGACTGAACTGGAATCTCCGTGTTGCAGGAGAATAAAATCCCTCCTCATGGGCGCGGGGAGGGCATAAATTAGGAATTTGGGATTAACATATACACACTACTACATAAAAAATGATAACTAACAAGGACCTACTGTATAGCACAGGGAACTCAACTCAATATCTTGTAATAACTTATAATGGAAAAGAACGTAAAAAAGAATGTGTGTGTGTGTGTATAACAATTACTTTGCTGTATACCTAAAACTAACACAACATTGTAAATCAACTATATCTCAATAAAAATAAATTTTTTAAAGACAAACTGAAAAAAAAATCCCTCCTTTTGAAAGACCCTTAGCTTTGCTAACTTCCAATGTTTCCCTTGCCCCATGGCAGACTTTCTTCCACTAACAGTGCACAACAATCAGTAGATCGAATTCTCCTCCCTCTTTTCTGTTCCCTTCATCTAAATAACGCTTCTCGCTCCCACTCTCAACCCATCCCAACAAGGTGTTAGGATTTGCGTCCACAAGAAAATGATGTCATTTCCCCCCCAGCTCCATCATGGCAGAAACCAAACTCTTTTCAGAGGCATCCATGTGCCGGCACTACCCACCCCCCATCCCACCAAGGAGGACCCTGCTCCTTCCTCTACGCCCCGTGTCCCTTACTGGTAAATCCGACGGGTCTAGGTATGTCATGGAGCAGGAGAGATGGGGAATTACTGGCCACACCAGCTTCTAGTTTCACCCAGAAGCATAGCTTTGGGACCTGATCCAAAAAAGAAGAGAATTCTCCCATCCCACAGCCAGGCAGAGTGAATGACAACCATGTTTTGCAAATGCTTCTCCCACTTACAGTCATTCAGCATGAAAGTGAAGAACAATGCCTTGTGTTTCCTTAGCACTTGGTACTTTCCCAAAATGCAGTCTGTGGTCTAAAAACACATCCACCAAATCCAAGGCCACTTCAGCTCATTTATCCAGGCCTATACCAGACTGGGGATCTGGCCCTTGGCTAAACAATGGACTCCCCAGGCAGTGTGGGTTTGCCGATGAGAATGTGACCTAAGTAGCATCCTTGGCGGATGTTCAGTCCATTCCCAGCTTTACTGGGATTCTGACCTCATTCTGAGCTGTCCGACTCATTCCAAAAAGAAGTGAAGACTGTTTGACCCAACACTCCTGGACTCAGAAACATTTTGGAATAAAAGAGAGGGAAGCCTTTAAAAGAAACTCAGTAATATGGGGATTTTAGATAGACTGTGCGAGGGGAATTCAACATCATTTTCAATGCTCTCAGATTAACGCTGCTATAACTTCTTCCTGGGACCTAATATTATATGTGGGAGGTGCTAAAGCATTCCTGCTGGGTGTCACAGCTTGTCTCCAGGGAGTTAATCATTTTCAATTGGTTCTTGAGCCACAGGCACCACAGTACTCAACCACATCCACATAGGATGTGTCTACACAATGCCATTGTCCACAATATGGAGTGAGAGCACGAGACAAAATTTTTTAAAGAACTATTGTTCACTCATTTATTCAAAAAAATTCTCACTGAGCTCATGTCACCTGCAGACACTTTGGCCAAAGACTTTACTCTCTGGTTTTATAGGTCCTGGTGACCTACAGCAGAGTGAACCGTGAAACATACATGTTTACTCTACACGACTTTAATGGAATATACCGGAGAGGAGGGGAGTTTCTCTAATCACTCCATCACTATATGCATTCTCCCGCCCAGACCAGACCCTCTACTTACTCCCAGGAAAAGGATGACGGAGTAGGGATGCCAAGAAAAACAAAAGAAGAATTCTTTACCTCTGAGTTTCCAGGAGAGGCACCCGCCATATAGAAATTTTCAGAAACAATTTTGGGGACTTCCCTGGTGGTCCAGTGGTTAAGACCCTGCACTCCCAATGCAGGGGGCCCCGGTTCTATCCCTGCTCAGGGAACTAGATCCTACACGCATGCCACAACTAAGACTTCACATGCCACAAGGAGCCCGCTGCCACAGCTAAGACCCGGTGCAACCTAATAAATAAATATTTTTAAAAAAAAAAAAAAGAAAGAAAGAAACAATTTGGGCTTTCCTGGACTCACCACTCCCACTGACTTGAGAATTCGACACCCACCTGAGACATGACCCCATCATATCTCTGTGTTTCATTGCTATTTATAAACCACCTTGGACTGAAAACCTAAGTGTGGGACCCCTCCTCCCCCACTGCTGCCCGATACCCTCCCCTCCAAAATGGAGCTATAAGAAAATCACGTGGGGGCCTCTCAACTCATCTTCTGAAACAGAAGCAGTAGAAGTCATTTAAAATATTTATCATCTAATCCACAATTATACCTGCAGATCGGATAATTACAGCCTCGAGATACAAACACTCTCTCTGCAAGGCAGCTTTGCAACATTGCTGTCTGGCCCCTTTCTCACCGAAAGAATTTTTCACCCCTTCTGACTGAAGTGACCCAGATTCATGCTTTTTAACCCTCTCCCCCAAATGCCATCACCCGTAGGTCCAGGAGACATTTCAGTGCTCCAGAAGCTTTGATTTCTAGGTGGCAAATCTATCAGTTTTCAGACAAAAGGCAAGTCACTCCCACATCCTCCATTATCCTCTGTTGGGACTGTCTATCCCTCAGTCTTCCCCTCTGCCAAATGGGTCACATGGCAGGAATGGCCTCCACGATGAGAGCCAGGGAAGAAATCAAAGAAATGACCGAATGCCAAAGGTAAACATGTACGCTGGTGATGGTTAAACAGAGGGGACAGACTGAGACTCAGAGACGGGGAAGGCACTCGGCCAAGTCACAGAGCTGTCGGGAAAGAACGGGGACCCCACCCCCTCACCCCATCTTCTGAGGCTCAGGGAGTGCCGTTCTCCCGTCTACTCATCGCGCCCCAACCTGGGGCTGAGATTCCAGAGCAGGTGAAGCATTATCCCTGGTGGGGAGAGGGGTGGCCTCCTTGCTCCACGGCCAGGGGACCTCCAGCCACCTGAAATCCCTGCCCCCAGTGTCCTCCCCCCAGGCCCCCTGTGTAGGTAACGGCTTCCATTCAGCATGTGTGTAACTCAGAGACACATGACACTGAAATGCTAAGTGAAGAGCAATTAACTTTTGCTTCTGAAAACCCACTTTAGCTTTCCATAACTCTTTGGGGGCCATTTCAACTAAGCCAAACCTCCCACACATTCTCCCTCAGCAATAAATTACCTTCCTGGCTTTAATTAGCTGCCGGAGTACAAAACGGGCTGGGTGCTGCCGTGGCTGCTTTCCCCACGGGTCCCATTCTGTCACACAGACTCCAGAAGACAGCAGCTGCCGGGAGGGCTGGGCTGCCTTGGTGGGGATGTGGCCGGCAGTGGACGCCTCACCTGCCCACAGGAGATAAAATTAGGTGGAGGGGCCGCTTGGCTCCTTGGTGATGTGCCCCCTCTTCTTCATCTCATCAGTCTTTTCCCCCTCCAAGCTGCCCCCAGAGCTCGCGTATACACACACACACACACACACACACACACACACACACACACACACACA
>NW_021703773.1:6027410-6131653 GCF_005190385.1 Monodon monoceros | reverse complement strand
ACACACACACACACACACACACACACACACACACACACACACACACACTAGCCCCCCGGTATCCAGTATCTTTATCACCCTTATCATTCTTGCTAAGGGAGAAATTACTGACGGAGCTTAATATATAAGCCCTCCCTGGAGAATCTGCTGTATAATTGTGAGCTAAGCTTGAGTCTAAATGAATAAATCTCTAAGGATGTGATTTTAGTCACATCTGTGGGCTGGAAACGGTATTGGCTGGGAAAGAAAGAAGTCCAAAAGCACCTGACGTCAGCACCCCCGCCATCATTCTGAGCCTGAGATTAAGATCTGAGGTCCTGCTTCTAACTAGAGGTGCGACCCTCAGCAAGTCCTTTCCTTCTCTGGTCCAGTTGCCCTGGAGAGCTGTGATGGGTGAACCTGGGACCCCTTAGACCCTGCCATACTATGATTCTGACACTCCTATGGCGGGGGCGGGGAGTAAGTGGGGAAGACACATTCTACCTCAGACCTCAGTACATGCTTGCTTTTGCTCGCCCCTCATGCTTTTTCTAGAGCCTACCATCTAGACCAGAGAGTAGCCTCTGCCAGAGCCTGATTGCCCCCCACCCCAGGCAGAGCCAGAGCCCCCAGGCTGCACCCACACACTCCATCCCCGGGAGCTGTCCCCCTGCCCAGGGAGGGCCCTGGGAAAGGACGAAAGCCCCTTTCCTCGCTCCGTGGAACACACTTGTGCTAACGGCTGCTTCTCCCCCAGGCCTCCACCACCCCCTCCTCTGACAAGCATCACTTTCCCGAGCCCAATTACGGGATGCCTTCTTCTGCCCTTCCTTTCTTGGGGGAAAAATTTTGAAATAAAATGTCCAAACATGAAGCCCACAGCCAGGCCCCCTGCCTGTCGGAGGAGGTGACAGGCGGCCGGCCACAACCTGACTCTGATGAAGGGTGTGAGCTCAGAGCCCAGCCAGGGACTCTCAGCCTGGTTTCCCTCACGCCTCCCCAATTAACAGGCAGCCCATCGGGCGCGGGAGGAGGCCGGCAGGCAGGTACCCGGCCTGTCACAGCCGCCAGACAGGCTGTCACACAGCCCGGGAGCTGGGAGGTGAGCAGTGCCCGCAGCCCAGCAAGAGCGCAGCCCCCCTGCATCCCGCCACAGGGGTAGCCTGGGGCCAGAGGTGACCATGAGTCTACCTTCCTCATCCCTGATCACCTACATCAGTGATGCCAGGGATTAGTAACGGAGGGACCCCCCCACCCCAAGTTGGCCCAGGAGACACCTGAGTGTCGGTCATTTGGGAATCATAGGAAATGGGCACAGTGAAGACTGACCAGCCTCTCTGAGCCAAACCACCACTGAGTTCCCTGGCCCGACCAACTACACACCCAAGGCCTCCCCTTTGCCTCTGTGAAAAGAGCTCTAGGCTGACATTCCAGGCGTGCCTCACAGTTTCAGCCCCTGCCCCAAGCGATCCCGGATAAGGAGATGTCTGGCTTCACCTCCCACAGGTAAGGCCCTGGACCTCCTCCTGCTGGCTTGGCCTCACTCGGGCACAGGCCCCAAACTCGCATGGCCAGGCCACCTGCAGACACCCAAGCCCTCTGGGACTGAGAGCATCTTCATAACTACTACCTGTTCCATGATCTGAGTTAGAAACCCTTGCTCTGGTCAGTTACCCTGGCGAACGCCCAGGGTAACTGAGCTTAACTTTACCTGCCTGAACCGCTGAGTGGTGCTGGCTTTCAGACCTCCCATGGGTGGAGGAAACTCACCCATCCATGTCCTTCCTAAAGCAAGGGTGCCTTCTGCATAGACAGTGATGTGAATCGTGGCCCTGGAGTGGGGCAGCGTGGCGGCCCTGACTCTTCCCTGCCCCCCACACGCCCGGGGAAGGAAGTCAGTACTCCCGTGCAGCCACTGTTGACTTGGCACCCGCAGGAGCCATCTCTGCCCTTTATCTTCTCCTTACTTGTGTGTCTTAGTCCTTTCAGGCAGCTATGACAGAGTACCACAGACTGGGTGGTACTCTGTGACAGAAACTTCTCACCGTCTTGGAGTCTGGGAAGTCCAAGGTCAAGGTACTGGCAGATTCGGTGTCTGGTGAGAGCCCGCTTCCTGGTTCATAGACCACTGTCATCTCACTGTATCCCCACATGGCAGAAGGGGTCTCTTTTTTTTTTCTTTTTGTAAATAAACATTTTATTTTTTTAATTATTTTTTTAAATTTTTATTTATTTATTTGTTTGTTTTTGCCTGTGTTGGGTCTTCGTTTCTGTGCGAGGGCTTTCTCTAGTTGCGGCGAGCGGGGGCCACTCTTCACCGCGGGCGCGGGCCTCTCACTGTCGCGGCCTCTCTTGCTGCCGAGCACAAGCTCCAGACGCGCAGGCTCACTAGCTGTGCCTCACGGGCCTAGCTGCTCCGCGGCATGTGGGATCTTCCCAGACCAGGGCTCGAACCCGTGTCCCCTGCATCGGCAGGCAGATTCTCAACCACTGTGCCGCCAGGGAAGCCCCCAAACATTTTATTTTTGAATCATTTTAGATTTACAGAAAAGTTGAAAGATAGTACAGGTAGTGTCTGTACCCAGTTTCCCCTACTGCTAACATCCTACCTCACCACGCTACATTTGTCAAAATGAAGAAACCGACGTTGGTACATTACTGTTAACGAAGCCCAGATATCATTCATCAGTTTTTCCGTTAATGTCCACATTGCATACGGTCGCCATGGCTCCTCAGTCTCATCTTTTCATTTTTTGAGCATTTCCTTACTTCTGCTACAAGGTGCTGTAGGCTTATCTTGTAGTTTCCCTGCCCCAGCCCTAGAATCAGCCTGTCAACAGTATTTAATGCTCTCTTTTAGGCTCTCATGGGATGAGGCAAAAATTCTTACTATATGTCATCTTAGTTTCATATGGAAACTCGGAAAAATAAAAGATAAACCTTAAATTTATTTAGTTCCCAAAAGATGTGTTGTTGTTTTTTTAAGTTTAGATTTTGAGATTTTTTTCATTCTAACTCAAGTTCCCAAAGAGAAAAGGCTCCTAGGATACATAGTATAGCAAACCAGTCCCCAGGAGGGATCTCTTTTATAAGGGCACTAATCTTAATCATGAGGGTTCTGCCCTCATGTCCTAATCACCTCCCAAAGGCCCCACCTCCTAATCTCGTCATCCTGGGGGTTAAGATTTCAACATATGAATTTTGAGGGGACACAAACATTTGGTCCAGAGGCATCTGTTTAGAGAGAAGCCTACTCTCCCTGACACAGATGTGTGACTTTGGCCACATCCAAAGGAGGCTGAGAGGAGCACGTGTGCCCATCCCACAAATGAGCAAATCAGTTGGGATGCCTCAAAGTCAATGTGAGGTGTGGAGGAGAGAAAGCGGACCCCACTGGCGAAGGATGCGGTAAGGATACAGAATGATAAATGAGGCTAGGTGCAAAGGCCCCTAAAGGGCCAGGACTATATCTTATTGGTCTTCCTAGTTCTAGTGTTGGGGGTAGTGACCAGCCATGGTGAGCACTCAGTAAACATTTGCTAAATGAAGGAGAGACAGGAATCAAGTTCTACAGTGGCTCTCCCAGCTTCTCAGCACTGGAAAGACTAAGTCTATATTCATAATGCCCTTTTTAGACATCAGTTCAACTACCAGAACCCCTATGGTACCCTGTGAGGACAGAAGAAAACAGAGAAGAAAGATGCTACAGAAGGAGAGAACAAGAATAAAGAATGGCGAGAACACTCTTGGACAAGGCAAGTCTCCTCTCCACCTCATACCAGGGACTCTCGCATTTAAGCAATGGTAAGCAGCTCTAGGACACCATCATATACTTCCAAATTTGCAAATGGTACTAGAAGGGAGGAAGGAGGAAGGGAGGAAGAGAAGGAAGAAGAGAGAAATAAGCTGTTCCAAACTGGTCGCTAAGCTAAAGAAGAACTTACCAATGTATAAACTTTCATCTGAATGTGGCAACATCCCCCCTTGTAGAGGGGAATATAAAGTGATGGAGATGGAGATAGATAGGAACGAAATGCGAGCTCCTATACATGGCAAGGAGGAACATATGTCAGATTCATTAATTATGATCCAATTTGTGCTTGCACTGTGAAGGATAACCACTTGCCACCAAAGAGATGCCCTTCCCTTATTAAAGCCACTGAGACTCTCAGGAAGTGCTCAAGGGTTTGAAACTCTGTATTTGAATTTCACACATGCTTTTTACTACTGGGACCAAAACTCAATCAACACTTGGTAGTGCTGAGACCGGCATTCAAGCCACAGGGGTCTTCACTGCTTCACGACAGACCTACAGATAGGACCTGGTTAGGAAATTTGCTAATTTGTTCTTCTCTGGATGTGTGTGTGTGTGTGTGTGTGTGTGTGTGTGTGTGTGTGGTGTGTGAATGTGTGTGTGTGTGTAACACATACATAATCCTATATCTTTTTTTAATAGAGTTGAGGTAGGAATAAAAGGACCCTAGCCAATTTAAAAAAGGGAACAATTAACCTCATCTCTCTCCAATGTTCCGGGCCCAGCTGCCCAGGAGTGGAAATCATGTCCTCACTTTCATCTCAAAGCCAAACCAACATAAACATGTTGCTAAGAGACCAGGCTTCTCTTTCAACTCTGGACCCAGGCATGTGGGCCATGCCCAGACATGGGCTGGGTTAGAAGCCAGAGCTCAGAAGTTATTACTCTTTTCTTTAGAAGCTCTTCAGCAGGACTTTGATTCTGATTTGCCCTTTCTGTCACTGTCTCTTGCCCTCAGATCCAGGCTGAATCAGAGAAAGTCACTGGATTTCCTCACTCGGCACACTAAGTGCTGAGTAAAAGCGCATTGAATGGTATTAACGCCGTAAGATGGAACGCAATGGACTGGAACACATGGAAAATAGTTTGGAAAACCCTCCTGCCACCCAAAAACACCTTTCCTTTCCTGAAGCTTCCCCACTGCCCACAAAGGGGTTTCCACAATGCATAGCATGCAGTATCGTAGTTTATTGTTTGTAGCATATATAGCATAACATACTATAGCATATAGCATGGTCTGTAGCATACTGATCTATAGCCTACTTGACTGAAGGCCAAGAAGTATCTATCTCCCTGAAATGGAATTTTCACGTGCAGCCAAAGATAATAATAGCGAATCCTCTCACAACCTAAGGGGGTGCTAATGTTATGTCCACTTTATATACGAGGAAATCTGGCCCAAAGAATTGAAGTAAGTTGCCCAAGACCATACAGCTAGTAGAGGCAAGGAAGGAAATAGGACTCAGCCCTCTGTGATTAAACTAGGCACAGGCAGGCAGGAGGCTCCAACCACTGCATGCGAGATTATAAGTTTGGCACGTCTTCTCAATCCCCGAGGACCCAGGAGCGACATGAATGCAACCCCACTTTCCTGAATTACTGACAGAGGAATTTCCTCCCTGTGATTTCTCTTGCTCTGGTGTCAAACATCTGAGCTGCCCTTGTAACTCCCTCATTTTGAGACAAGGGCAACTTTAACTGCATTTAACAGAAGGGAAGGCTGAGGCACGGAGAGATGTGATGCAGTGAGATCACAACTCCAGTCACCTGGTCCCCTAGCCCGACCTGACTCCACACCCCGGGGCATGGCCCTGCTCCCTCCCCTCCCCCTCCCCTCCCCCACCGGGGCCAGCCAGTTCTGGGGCATGATTGACAGCCCTCCACAGATCAAGCTTTTCAGATAGAGTTCTTGACACCAGATGCCTTTGGAGTGGACAGGCAGTATGGGGAGGGAATAAAGCACAAGGCCCTTTCCAAAAATAGAGAGAGGAAAGTCCAAAAGAGTAGGTGGAAAGTCACAGGGAGAGCAAAGCAGTGGCCCTCCCAGTACCAGCCCAATGGGAGCAGGGCTCTGCCCACTGCACATCCAGCGAGGCCACTTGGGGGCCACAGCATCCCCTCCTGAGTGCAAATTACCGACACATCTTCCCAAACAGCATCCAGATTCCTCCCAGCTTCACAAGCGTGTCCCAAAAACAATGTCTAAAAGGGCTTTCTGGGCCCAGACTGGTTTTTGGTTTGTTTTTTTTCCCTTCCTCCAATTCCTGCTGATGCTCCTTTCTGAAATTCACTAAATAGGAAAAAGTGGGAAGCATCATTTGGGTCTCCTAATGGATGTGGACTCTAAAACGGATTCTGCCTCCACAGGGTCTCCTCCTGGTACACATCGTCCCCGGTCACAACTGTCACTCACCACCACCCCAGATGTCTAACTCCACTGGGCTCAGGGCTTGTGAGAGTACAAAGAAGTAGAAAACAAAGGCCCTGCCCTGCAGAGACTTGCAGTCTACCAGGTAAGCGTGTTAATGCTGCCACTACAGAGAGACAATTAACAACCGTGCCTCGGTTTCCCCCTGAGTCCTTTGGCAAATCACTCCACCTCTCTCATTAGGGCGGGATGGCAGGTGTTGACCACACTTGTGGGGAACAATGACAGCATGCTTTGAACACCTCTTCTGTGCCAGACCTCGGACAAGAAGCTCAACAAATCCTCATGATGTCGGGACTTCCCTGGCAGTCCAGTGGTTAAGACCTTGCCTTTCAGGGCAGAGAGTGTGGGTTCCATCCCGGTTGGGGAGATAAGATGTCCCATGCCTCGTGGCCAAAAACCATAAAAAACAGAAACAATATTGAAACAAATTCAATAAAGGCTTTAAAATCAAAAAAAAAAATTCTTAAAAAAAAAATACTTATGACGTCCCTAACTCCGTTCTTCAAGAGAGGTCATGTTATCTCCAAGAGGAAATCATGGTTCAGATCTTGTCAAGCAAACTTCCCACAATCCCCCAGCCAGTGAAAGCAGAAATGGCATTCCAATCAAACACCCCAGAATGGGATGGACTCACCCCTGAGTAGTAGAGAGGAGAGTTGAATCACAATAGTAATTGACTAAACCCTCAGGACCAATTTCCACAGTATTTACTGAACACACGAAAAAAAAAAAAAAGAAAGCAATGTTTAGATTGATGTTGTGAATGGGACAACCACTTCAGAGAGCAATGTGGCAATATCGATCAAAATTATAAATGCACGAATCCTGCAGGCCAGAAATTTCATTTATATGAATTTCTCCAACTACACAAGGATGCTCACAAAAGCACTGTTTGTAATAGAAAAAAGCTGGAATCAACCTAAGCATCCACCCATTGGTAATAGGTTAAATAAACGGGTTCATCCATAAAATGAAATATTAACACCAAGCATGCATTAAAAAGAATGAGGCAGGGGCTTCCCTGGTGGCGCAGTGGTTGAGAGTCCGCCTGCCGATGCAGGGGACACGGGTTCATGCCCCGGTCCGGGAAGATCCCACATGCCGCGGAGCGGCTGGGCCCGTGAGCCATGGCCGCTGAGCCTGCGCGTCCGGAGCCTGTGCTCCGCAACGGGAGAGGCCACAGCAGTGAGAGGCCCGCGTACTGCAAAAAAACAAAAAAAAAGAATGAGGCAGGACTGTGGATACTAACATGAAGGCATGTCCATAAAACGTTCTTCAGTGTAAAAGCAAGTTGCAGAATTATATGTATAGTATGATCCTGCTTATGCTTAAAAGCATTTTACATATAACACACGCATACATATAAGCATATACATGCTTAAAACGTCTGGAAGACACACACACAGAACTATTAACAGTAGCTACTGGTAAAGAGGGGGTGGCGAAAGGGAGACTTCTGAATTATTTGGTTTGCTTTTACAGACCCTGTCTTAGAGTTTTTAATAACACTTATGCAGGTGACTGAGTTACACCTGTTGGAGAGAAATCCTCCAGAGGAAGTACTGAGAACAGGAAACCAAAAGCTTCAACATAGACCTGCCTTCCAGCAGCCAAGGGTCTCAGGATTTGAGGTCCTCTGTAGGAGCCTGTGACTGCCTGGGTAACTCACATTGCTCCCTTACCTGGTCCTCTCTCTAAGAGCTGAGGCACCTGAGGAAAAGTCAATGATGGTGGACTCTGAAATCAGCACACTTAGATCCAAATCCAGCTTCAGGACATTGTAGAGAGGAGGGGGGGGTGTCCCAGTCTCTCTTTGAGCCCAAGTTTCCTCATCTATAAAATGGGAGCAGGGCTAAAACAACCCCCCGCCCCACCACATAGGCTTATTCATTAGAGCAAAGAATGTCATATCACGTTGTAAAGACCAGGTTGGAAACTGAGAAAAGGAAAAGAAGTCATTGACTGACACGGCCCATGGAGGAGGCTGAGTCGTCAGAGAAGATGGCCCCATCCCAACACTGACCCCACCCGCTCCCCTTCTGCACTGATGTGACAATGAGATGGAAACCACCAGGGGCTCACGGACTCTGCGAAGAACATCACCCACCCCTCTGATTCCAAACTCAAGGGCTGGCGGCCTGGGGGTGTGCTGCCATGGAAAATGACCTCAGTGCAAAGCGCTCGCCAACAATGAGTCTTCTGCGTCAGCCTCGAAATCCCCAAGTAAATGTCGGTTCATTGGTTTGTTGATTAAAATCACTGATGGCGTATCTGATGGCTGCTGCCCAGGGACCCAGGGAGCTGAAACAGCAGTGAAACGACCCAGGAAGCCTTCAACCGTGAGCCTCCTGTGATTCCTAAATTTGGGTCTTCACTCACACCCTCTGCCTTCCTTTCCTCTCCCTCCTCTGACCACTGCTTTCCTGTCTCCACCACGAGTCAACCCTCCCTCCATCAACAGAAGTTCACTCCTTTCAGAGTGCCGCTGGGCCGGAGGAAATAAGCATTAACTTAATGGGCTGATATAATTACATTAAATCATGAGGATAAGAATATAGACTTTGGAAAGAGAAAATCTGAGTTTGAATTCTAACTCCACTGCTTATTAGCTGAGTAATCTTGGATAACCCAACCTCAGCTCCCCAGTCAATTGGGTCGGTCATAAAACAATTCACACAGTTCAAAGATGAGCAGGGAAGCCGTTATGCAAAACGAAGGTTACAAATGCAGGTAGGTATCATTCAACTACCAAACAGGTAAAGTTGCCACGTGTTAGGTAATGTGGTCATCTCAACACGCAAGAGGATGACAAGGGAAGAGAAATGAAGTACCAAGACGCTAAGCCATTGCCCCAATGTCACTCACCTGGGTAAGGGGATTCCGACGTGAAGTTTCCTGACACTGAGGTCAGTGCTCTCCCCGCGCTGTGGGTGAGGTGAGCGGGTTATGTTGGGGGGTTTCTGCTGTCTGGCTCAGAGAACAGGCCAGCCAGAGTGCGTGGGTCTCATCAAACTCGCCACCATCCCATTTAGCTTCTCTCAGTAAAAAGCAATGGGGTATGAGCCCCAGAAGTACCTGAGGCTGGAAAGCAAAGCTGAGTCAGAGGAAAAACATGATAAGAGGGAGAACAGCTGAGAAGGTGAGGCGTTCCTTGCGAGCCTGCAAGGGGAACCGTCAAATGCCTGCCCCACCAAGAGGCCTTTTAAACCAGTAATGCTAAAGTCACGTTCAACTCCTTAGAAAACTTCCAAATCCTTCTGAGATACTCAACCAATTTCTCAATCTCTTAACACTTGCTGAACGCCTGCTATAGAAAAGGCACAGGGCTGGGCTTCGGAGGAGCTGGGGAAATGGGCTCAGGAGTCCTTACCACCTGCTGTGTCTTGTTCATCCTCTAGGATGGTGTTTTCTCGTGAGGAAGGTGTACTTCCTCATATTGGGAAGAGAAAATGCAATTGCATGAAAATGTAATTAAACCCATGGTAGGAGGGTCTGAGATCCTGGCAGTGGGTGGGCAGTGGAAGGGCAGAATGCCAGCAGGATGAGTTTTAGGCATCCAAAGAGAGAGAGAGAGAGAGAGAGAGAGTTCCACAGGCTCTCAGAGCTGAAGACATAGCCCTTCCTTCTGTGTGGGCTTTGAGGGCAAAAGAACTCTCCATCTAGTAATTATGGCAGCGTGGCGTCCAAGTCCAGTCGGGGTAGTGCCTCAATTTGGTGTGCCGTCATCTGATTTTAATTACATAACAGAATATAATAGAATACATCCACTTGCATCATAAAGGTAAGTAAACACACGGAAGCACGTGCACACACACACATACACATGTGTGTGTACTGGCCACACCTGAAAATTTCTTACTGAGGGTTGTGGTCCAAAAAGCTTGAAAAACACTGAACTGGGATTAAGAGAGAGATGGCCCCAGAGAACTGGTACCTCATTTGGAAGGAAAAGAGTGAGCAAAGAGGGCCCCCTGACCTCGCAGCCCCCTTCGATGGAGCCAGACCCACCTCCCTGATGGCAGAACGCCCTCCCCCCACTGCATCCTCCCCCCAACCTAAACCCTTCCTCCTCTCCAAGTCGGCCCCGACTGGTCCATGACCCTGACCGGTCGCCCCTGCTTCCCTGACCTCACACAGCTCCTAGGACTCTGCACCAAGTGGACCAATTCTTTAAGTGTTTCATGGGTAAGGCTACACAGAAAGTACTGGAGCCCTGGAGTAGCTGTGTGACTTTGGCAAACCAGTTAGCCTCTCTGAGCCTGCAATTCTTCATCCGATGGAGATAAATGGGAACGGAATGCATATATCTCTTTTCTCTTTGATAATACTGTAAACATCTCTCAAGGGAGAGCCAGTATCTTCTACTGATTTTGTGAATCCCCCCCTTCATGGTGTTGTAAACACCGCTGGTCATGCGGTAGATGCTTACTATTATTATCTAACTTGGAAATTGCTGAGTAAAAAGAAGAAGAAATTAACACACACCAACACCACCACCGCCTGCACCTGTGACAGCAGCCAACACACCAGGCACAGAAGCCAGCAGAGCCGGTTCATGGTGTCAACTTGCATGTCCGCACGACCCCCAACCTCTCCCGAGTCAGAAAGGCCCGTGTAGGTTTGATGCTCTGCTCGTCGCCATCTTGAAATTCAAGGAGCCACAGTTTTCATATGGCTCCAGCCGCCTACCCTATACAGCCAGTCTTGACCACCCCTACAGAGACACACTGACAAAGGCATTTTTGGAATGAGTTGACTTCTTTCAAATTCTCTCTTCTGGGAGTTATCGCAAGAGGTGTTGGCCTGTATAGCAGGTATGGAGAGATCTCTCATCTGGCCGAGGCCAGACTCCCTGACCAGGGAGTTGGAGACACTAGTTGGAGTTAACAGGGCTTTGGTGCCACTGCAAACACTCCCCGGGGCTGCAAGCACAGAACCCTTTCTAACCGCAGTCAGGCCATCCTGGGAGATGAACGCTTAACCAGCCTGTCCACAAAACAGATCTAGAGGAAGGCCAAGGTTGTCCACAGCGTTCCTCTTTCTCCCTACAAAGAGCGGCTCAAGGCAAGGCACTATGGGCAAAATTCCAAATGCAAAGCTTAAGGGTGTTTTTTACAAAAGGCTGAATCTCCTCCAGAAGAGCCACACCCAGATGGCCAGTAAGACTGACGGAGATAAAGGGCACTAAGAGCCCACATTTGACAGAAAGGCCTGAAGCAAAGGCCTTGAAAGGAGGTGGAACTTCAGCTGTCATTGGGGTTGAGTGGGGAGAAGCCAGTACTTCAGGAAAGGGACAGCGTCAGTCAAGACACCAAAGGGACAACTGTGCCTAGTCTACGGGGAACACCAAGGAGAGTGGCCACTGGAGCAGAAGGAGGTGTCTGGGGGTGAGCTGCAGGAAATGGGGCCAGGTTCCTGGGGCAGGGCCAGCTGGGGAGGGCTTTCGTGCCAGCCAAGGTGGCTAGACTTGACCTCTTGGGTAATGAGAAAGCAGATTGACCCCATGCCTGGTTCTAAAAGGAAAGAAGCCAGGAAGAATCAAAGGGCAAGACGGAGCTCCTGGGAGGAAGGCCACCTGCCCCAGGAGGAGGGAGCCTCAGGCAGAGAGGCCCCAGCTCCGCCCGCAAGACATCCTCTCCCCAGCCTGGCCTCAGCGTCTCTGCCTTTTCTGGGATTCCAGCCGTCCTGCTGGGGAGGCTTGGCCCACTGTGGCCACATTAGTCCCATCTGCCCTGGCGCTGGTTCTCGTCGGTTTCTGTCTGCATGCGTATGGTACATCACAGTCTGCAAAGTGCTTGTCACAAAGATTGTCTCATTGAATCCTAAGGAGTCCTGGGTGGCTGGCCAGGGACATGAGACTCAGGAGTGCAGGGATCGAACCCACAAGAATCCTATTCTGAATGTATGTGCCTTCCTCAAGCCCAGCACAGAAGGAGTCCTGGTGACAACTTCCCTGGGTGTGTATGCCCTCATCTGTGAAATGGGCATAATAATGATACCCACCCCATAGGATGAAGTACACACAAAGCTCTTAGACTAATGTCTGACCCACAGAGGCAGGCACTCAACAGATGCTAGTTCCCATCGTCCTCAGCATCCTTGTCATCATTAATGCTATAAATATGGTTACACAAGGGCGGGGCTAGTGACAACACACAAGCTGCCTTTTATAGGAAGAAAACAAAACGTGTCTCCTGATCCAACAACCTAGGGTTCCGCATTAAAAACACCTTGACCCTGGGGAAATGGAAAATGTAGGAAAGGAAATATTTTTGATGGTTAACACTTTCAAATGTCCCACAGCCTAACTGTGAGAAAGTCCCTCTCCAGCCCACATAATACTCAGCCCTGCTACCATCTTCATCTGTAGGATAAGAATAAAAGGAAAAATAAAGGTGTTTTCTCATGCTGCTACTGAAAGTAAAATTTTAAAATGCAGAGGTTACAGATCTGAGCTGGGAAGAACTTTGAGATAAATTAGCTCAATCCTCTTGTTTTAAAAATGCAGAATCTGAAGACTGGGTGGGAAGGTGACTCAAGTCACATGAGATGGATGAGGAGGGCCAGAATCAGGATGTGACCCGGCTTTCCTGCCTCCAGACCTGCACCTTTTTGTTTGCGGTTGTTGCTGTCATTGTTGTTTCGGGGTTTTTTGTTTGTTTGTTTGTTTTGGGTTTTTTTACTTTGTTTTTCCTGCACTTCCTTAATATTTCTCTATCTTTCTGTGACAAAGTGAGAGAGTGGCATGGACATATATACACTACCAAACGTAAAATAGATAGCTAGTGGGAAGCAGCCGCATAGCACAGGGAGATCAGCTGGGTGCTTTGTGACCACCTAGAGGGGTGGGATAGGGAGGGTGGGAGGGAGGGAGATGCAAGAGGGAAGAGATATGGGAACATATGTATATGTATAACTGATTCACTTTGTTATAAAGCAGAAACTAACACACCATTGTAAAGAAATTATACTCCAATAAAGATGTTAAAAAATAATAATAATAATTCCAAATATCTTTCTGTTTGAAAAAGATATTTCAATGAGGTGTTTTTTTTTAATCTGCAGATCAGAAAGACAGAAACTTAGAAGGAGGTTGTGAGAACGTCAAGAGTGTTGAAGAAAATACATGTGCTTTTTATTCCTTTTCCTCTTAAATGGGTGCCCTTGGTAAGCTCCCAGAGCAGCTGCCCCTCGAGAATCTATTGCCTTAAATGCGTAGGGCTGAAGGCTGGAGGTGTGATGCGGTCTGCAGCCTGTGACGGTGAGTGGAGGCCACAGGGTGACCAGCAGACCAGGTCAGAAAGCCACTCTCTCAGGACATCCCTTCAAGGTCTCTCCCGGGGGAATCCCTGCTCTCCAGTGAGAGATGGAGGATCTTCGCCTCTAAGCCCAGCTGGCCCATCAGTCTTTAAATTTGTCTTCTTGAAAATATGAACCAGCTTTCCTTGGGGAAGGCCAGAGAACGTGAGCGTTATGGTCAGAAAGACCTTGGCTCTGCTAATCTCCCTCTGTCCCTGTCTCCCATACACACGCACATCCATGCACTAACTGGACTTTATCTTACAGTGGCTTCTCTATATTCCAAAGTCCATGCTCCAGGGTAGAGCCAACCAGGCTCTCCTTGAGCCCGGCCTCCTTTCCCTACCCCTCTCCTCACTCTTAATGCTCCAGTGACACCAAAACACTTGTAGTTGCCCCAAGACATCACAGTGTCTGACGCCTTTGTGTTTTGCCCCTCCTGCCCCACCCCAGCCCCGCAGCTAGCATCTCCTCTTCCAGTTCTTAGTCATCCTCCAAAGTCCTTCTCAGCCATCACCTCTACAGAAAGAATTCCCTTTCTCTCCTTCTCTGCCTGGAAAGCTTCCGCTTACCCTTGAAGACCGAACTGACGTGCCCGTCCTCTTGGAGGATGATTCTCGTCCAGCCACAGCACTTTCTACGTTCCTCTGTTACAGCCCTGGGGACCAAGTCCTTCAAATCAAAGCTGGGGACGCAACGTATCATGAGCACAAATGTACTCATGGAAAGACAATGAGATGGAATATTTGAAAGTGGCTTTATCCTTAGAAATCCCAAGCCCTGGGGTCACCGTAATCAGAGTACTGCCCGTATTCCATCAAAGTATTTCCTCATGTCTGTCTCCTCCAACAGCGAGCTTTGACACGATATTGGTCTCTGGATGCCCAGCACCTACCACAGAACCCAGCATGTCTGACTGACAGATGGACGGATTGGCTGGTTTACACCTTGCCACCGTCGCGAGTGGGCACAGAGTAGAGTGGTCCCAATCATAGTGGAATGAACTTAAAAAGAAAGAGGAAGAGGGAGAGGAGGGAAAGGTTGGAAGAAAAACAGGAAGGAAAGAGATCCCACCTTCTCCTTTCTCCCTTTACTTCATCCCGGGAGAATGTGGTCCTTCAGACTTCCGTGTATGCTACGAAAACCTGTTCTACATACCTCACAGGATAGAAAAACCAATACAGTAAAGCACTGTGCCACATAAAGAGCTGAATGCACACTGTTGGTGGGAATGGAAAGTGGGGCAGCCACTATGGAAAATAGTGCTAAGGTGGTTCAGAAAACTAAAAATAGAACCACCATATGGTCCAGCTATTCCACTACTGGGTGTTTACCCAAATATAAAAACACTAATTTGATAAGATATATGCACTCCTATATTCATTGCAGCATTAATTACAATAGCCAAGACATGGAAATGATGACCTAAGTGCCTATCAAGAGATGAATGGATAAAGAAGATGTGGCACACACACACACACACACACACACACACACACACACACACACACACTGGAATACTACTCAGCCATTAAAAAGATGAAAGTTTGCCATGTGCAACAACATGGGTAGATCTTGAGGGTATTATGCTAAGTGAAATAAGTCGGACAAAGAAAGACAAATACTGTATGATTTCACTCATACGTGGAATATTAAATAAATAAACAGACAAACAAACAAAACAAATGCAAAAACGTAGACACAGAGAACAGATCAGTGGTTACTTGAGGGAAAGCGGGTTGGGGAGGGCAAAATGGGTGAAAGGGGTCAACTGCACGGTAAGGGCTGGAAACTAAACTTTTGGTGGTGAGCACAGTGTGGTGCGTTCAGAAGTCAAAATAGAATGTTGTCCACGTGAAACTTACATAAAGTGATAAATCAATGTCACCTCAGCTTTTTTAAAAAAAAGAGCCGTATGCAAATGATGTGCAATGCCATTAGCACATCACAGCCGCCATGTCTTGGCCATGGTACACATCACCTTGATAATCAGAACTGAAAGCGTGAAGGGGGTGTGAAGAGGGCAACCCTCCAGGGGGCCATCAGACCCCTTCTGGCTTCAAGAGCCCAGGAACCCCAGAGACCTCTTTGACCCCGACATCCCCCTATCCCACCACCTCCAGTCCCCCCTTACAAGTTTGAAAAGTCCTGAAAAGCCTTCTACTGAGCCTCCTTTTAATTACGCACACACACAAAAACAACCACCCCTGGGTTTTGTCTGTTGTACTTTTGTTCTCGGGTCTGTTTGTACTTATTCAGAAATTACATAATTAAAAAAATAATATTAAGTAAATGTGCACATCAGCCTGCCAAGCTGCCTGGGCCAAGCTTCACTTGGGAACCCCAGTGACAGCTCCTTTATTTCTCTTACTCGTTTTTAAGCACAAAATATGTCACACCTGGAAGTAATTAGCATAATTTTTACTAATTTATAGCTAATTACACAATTACTTTTCTATGAAAGGCTCTGGAAAGACACTTGAAGTGAGTTTCACCAAATCCAGTGGCGAGAAATTGCTTGAAAACATTTTGTTAGCTTCAAACATTTAGGAGGAGGGGGGGGGGGAAACTCAATAAAGTAATTCTTTCCTATTTGAGAGTGTTCAAATATGACAGGGATGTAATTTCTCCAGGAATTTGCAAAGCAGAATGTCTAAATGTCTCTGCTAATCCAACCCAACCAAAAGCGGCTCTAAAAAGAGCCCCCCAAAAGAGTATTGTCGAGAGTACCTAAGACAGAATCTAGAAGGCACTGCTTTATGACAATTGGTTCCATGATGGAGCTGAAATGTGATGGCTCTTCCTCCAGGAGAAAACCAACCCTGTGACAGAATGACACCTGGCTGGTACCCTGCTCAGCTCCTGAGAAATTGTGACTTTGAGAGGCCGGTGATGGGTTCAAGCCTTGGGAGCTACTTGACACTCAAAGTCAAGCTCCAGGATACCAGGACCTGAGTGTGCCATGTTGTCTAAATGGTGTCAAAAGAAACAAAAACATTCTCTAGTTCAATTCATTCAACAAACATGTTTTAAGTCCCTACTCAGTGCCCTGTATTCAATGAGAAAACTTATAAAAGGAAAAATTCCTGCTTTCCCTATTGGACTGAGAAGGAAAAAGTAGGCCAATCAACCAACAAGTGTGCAAGGACCACTGCTTCAGGCAGAGGGAGAAGCAGAGAAGAATGGGAAGCAGTCCTCACCCACAGGAGGCTGACAGTCTGGAGACCAGAGCTGCACACAGGAAGCACGTGGCCCAGCCTGGCATCTGTCCTGGGCCAAACAGTGCCCAGCTGGGTGGCCTCGGGCTGCCAGTGATGCCGAAATGGTAAGATGAGGGATGGCACGTGGAAGATGACAGTTAAGAGGAGACGGCGGAGTCCCAACCCTGTGTGCCATGCGGGGTGGGGGCCACATTGATTTGGCAGAAGTGAGAGCATTCTGACATGTCAGGGCCACACAGAAGGATACTGGGGAGCCAGCAGGGTGATCATCTGGGTGAGGCTTCCCAAATGGCCTCACAGGAGAAGAGGTGAAGGAGCCAGGAGCACCCTTAAACCTAGAGACCAGCCACCAAGCCCCCAGGAAGGCCCCTGGTGCACTGAGCTCTGGCCTGTGTGTGTCCCAAGGCTGCATATTTGGTGACTGTCAACAGAAGGGAAGACTTGCCACGCCATCAGGGCATGCAGGAGAGGTTGACAGGGGTCAGCCGAATGGGCCGGGAGGGCAGAAAGGCGGGCGGTAAGAGCACGCATTCCCTGCAGGCATCCTTGGGGGGTAAAACAGCTAAGATATTACAAAGGCTAAACAGATACACTGTATATCTGTGGGATTAAAAATTCATTTAGTTGGGCTTCCCTGATGGTGCAGTGGTTGAGAGTCCGCCTGCCGACGCAGGGGACACGGGTTCACGCCCCGGTCCGGGAAGATCCCACATGCCGCAGAGCGGCTGGGCCCGTGAGCCATGGCCGCTGAGCCTGCGCGTCCGGAGCCTGTGCTCCGCAACGGGAGAGGCCACAACAGTGAGAGGCCCGCGTACCACAAAAAAAAAAAAAAAAAAAAAGTTCATGTTGCGGGTGATCAGGAAAAACTGTCTAAACACTGGGTGGAGATGGGTTAGGGAGAGGTCGAAGTCGAGACACACGGGCTCAAGGTGTAAGTTCCCAGAGGGCGGGGCCTCGTCTTCCGAGGGATCCTGCCATCATCTCCCCATCTCCTTGAGGTTAATCACTGCTTACCCCCGCTGACACGGGTACCTCAACTTGCCTGTGCTGTGGCACGCGTCCCTGCATGAGGATTTATTGGTTTGCAGGTTGGTCTCGCCCATTAGCTTGTGAGTTTTCCGAGGACAGAGGCGGAATTATGCCCCGGGGAACTCCTGCATCCGTCACCACGCAGCAGGCGCTGGGCGAACACGAGTAAAGCTGAGCTGGACTGTTCTGTGATCTGAGGTCTTGCTTCAAGGACCCCAGTGGAGGTGGGAGTGAGGCTCTTGGAAAGCGTCTAGGGTCTGCCAGGCTCACCTCAAGGCTGCTGAGAGATTTTAGCAAAGGAATGTCGTCCACCTCCTGCAGGAGACGGATGTTAATGGTTCACACTTGGCATATTTCTCTGAACTTTTTCAAATTACTTTCACAGCCACGGTCCCCTGACCCTTACGCAAACCCTGGGAGGCAGGTAGAGGAAGTCATTAACGGCCACGCTGTGCAGGTTCCCTCATTAACTCAACAGGTACACCCGTGCACGTGTGGCCTTGGATCCCAGGTGTTCTAGCACCAGGAAGACAGAGGCCAACAGGCTGGCAAAGGCCCTGCCCTCACCTGGCTTACATTCTCCAGAGAGGACCCAAAATAAATAACAAGCTGGTTACCACTCTGATCAAAGCTCAGAAGGAAAACGAAAAGCAGAGTAAGGACTGAGAGGCACAGTCCCCAAGGAGGGGACAGGCGTGATGCGACCTTCCCGATGAGTATGAGCTGGTCGGGTTAGAGCTACGGAGAGAAACTGAGACCCCAGAGAGGGGCAGGTCTGCAGGGCCTGGCTGCCCAGACCTAGCTTTTTATAAACGGATCCCACTGTGAATCCCCTGACCTCCCGTTTTCTAAGTAGAGACCCGGATCACAGGAAAGGCAAATTCATGCACATACGCCTGCACACGCACACACACGCGCACACACACGCACACACACACACAGAGTCTGTTAGCTCCTAAGGAAGCACCAGACAGGCAGGCAGGCAGGCAGACCACATAGCCAGAGCATCTCAAGGACAGCAGGAGGAAGGGCGGCCCAGCCGGGGTTCTGATCCCCTTTAGGCCTGGGAGGCGCCCCTCGGAGGAGCGCACGCCCCCTTCCCGGCCTGACACTGCCACACCCCCACCCTAGGCAGAGTTTATGATTCAACAGGGCATGACGAGACTGTTTTGAGATTTCAAAGTCAGCTGACGGTTTCCTTAGAAGCTTTGGACAATCTGTGGGAAGGCTCTGAATATGCACAAGCCGGTAGCTCTCACTAGCACCCAAGCAAGAGCCTCTGTTTTCCTTTTTCCTCTTTCCCTGCCACAGAAACGCGGATATTCCTTCTTTCCTCTAAACATCGACACCCCTGGTGACTCAGCGGTTGGCATGCTCCCCTCCTCTCAACAGCTGCTCTAGATCCCCCTGCTTTCGAAATTCTCCTTGACCCTGGAAATAGAACACGTCCCTCAATGGTCCAGCACCGCTTAACCTCACACATCCGGACACCGTGAGCCCGATACGAGCAAATTCAAAAGATGGTCAAGGTAAGTCTCCATGCCACCTGCCTGTACTGTGAGTAAGGGGCGGGCTTCCTAGGTGCCTTGGAAAGTTCTGGGTCTTTTACATACACGTTCCCTACTCCTCACTACAAACCTATGGGCAGACTATTACGACTCCTCATGTTACATGTAAGGAAACAGAGTTTCTGACAGTTTCTGTATCTGGAATGCTCACGCAGCTACTAAGTAGAGCTATGATTCAAACCCTAGTCCGTCTGACTGGAAATCTGGCATCTTTGCACGACAGGGTGATGCTTCTGGCTTTTCTCAGCCCCACGCCTCCAGGCACCAGCTGTGGAAAGGAGCACTTCCAACAGTAGTGCATGCTGCCCTCCCCAGCTGACGCACAAGGGCAAGGTGAAGGTCTCCGAGAGCTGCAGCAGGGCTGCAGGGCCCGGAGTTAGGCAGGAGCATCTCACCCGGCATAGCAAAAGCTATCTGTGGCCAGGGCTTCTGTGCTGGACCACTGGTGACCGGCGCTGGGGCCGGAAGCTTCATCCACCCAGCTGATGGCCAGGATTCGCTAAGGAGAGCCTTCCCTTCCTGATTTTAGAGCGGGGGACACTGAGACTGGGGCATCTCAGCTGGTAGGATGACTCACGTCAGAAAACTACGTGGTTTGAGGTCCCATCCTGATCAAGATGAGAAAAGCCCCGTTATGAGGGCGAAGGAGAGTTTTTCCTCTCCATGACCTTAACTTCACCGGAATGAGTTTCCCATGTGCAAGAAAGTTGGTTTCTGGGGTTGACTGATTTTTCGTATGACACTGTTCATCACATAGTAAAAGGCACCATGATTTGAAATCCTGAAACCAGGGTCCTAGGCCTGGCCTTGCTCTGACTGTGATAAACTGACGGTGATATTTTGGACAACTTATTTCTCCTCTCTGGGCCTCGATTTCTCCATCTGACAGATGAGAGGATGGGGATTATGATCGTTTGGGGCCTCCAGGTCTGGAATTCTATCCTTGCAGGGGCTGCCCTGGGACAGCGTTTCCCTCCGAAACATACATTGTCATCGGTTATCAGAGGGGAGGGAGGTGGCACCAGGAAGACAGAAACAAAGGTGCAGCGAGAGGGACAGAGACAGATCAGAGGAGGGAAGCTACCTAGCCAGAGAAAGAAAGAACAGTCTGGGAGTGTGGAGAGAACCTTCGAGACCCTGATGTAAGCAGACTCTTGCCAGTATTACTGGAAACAAATAGTGACAGATCGCTAACATGTTACAGTGAAAATTACCAACATGATGAGACTTTTGCACCATAACCGGCACCTCTTGTTATCCCATTAACAAAACTGATGAGGCCAAATTGCTAATAGGAGAGAACGTTCGTGTTGTATCATATCACTCCTGAACTGCCCGGAGCACGCGACCAAGGCACAAATGAAAAGGAGCGTCGAAATCTCCCAAGAGCCAATTTACCTTGGACAGATTTGGGGGAGGCCCTGGGATATGCCCCCCCTTCCATCACATTGAGAAATACCCACCTATGCCACCAGGGTCTCTACCACCACCGCTCCAGATGTCTGTCCCCACTGCTGAGCTGGGCTGGGAAGGGCTGTGTGTCATTAGGGAGAACAGGAACCAGCGACCTTTACTGAGTACACAGGGTTCACTGGCACAGCTGGGGCAGGGTGGGAAGAACAGGAGGACTGTGGTGTGTCTCAGCTTGTACAGACTCCAGCTCACCTACACCTGCTCCTACAACAAACCAACCAGCAGACTCACCACAATTTAGACTGTTACCACCCCCATCTGGCCACTGCTTCCTACAGCCGGGCCAGAGACAGCCCCGATTCCTAATTCCATTGTCACAGAAACCGTCAGCCGAGCCCTGGGAGGTGTAAGAAACAGGACACATCTGGTTCTTGGAAGTCTCTGCCTAGACATTTGAAGAGGATCTTTCCTCTTTGGGCCGGGCAAGGATTTCCTGCTCAAACCCGACAGCCATCAGAGAGGCCCGGATTAAGCATTCACTTTACCCTCACTCCTCTCCAAAGAAAAACTCTCCAGTTACCCCACCGCTTCACGTCTGAGTTGATTTGTTTTTTTTTTTTCAACTGGAATAACCACTGGCTACCCCACGCTTCCTGCCACCACCCCAGAAAGTAGGGCCCAGTCGTGGCTGCCCGGCACACACACCAGAAGTCGCTCAGAAAAGTAACTGGCCAAAGATTATTCTGAGTAATTGAATGGCAAGGGCTTTCGTATACCAAACAGGGACTTGTCTTTGTCAAAAATTCTTTACAAAGTACCCAAGTGCTGGGTGTCAGACAGGACAAGTTTTTTAACCATGTTAAAATGATTTATTTAAACGTCAAGCCATGTCACCCCACTTCCTTTCATTTTTCAAACTGTTTGTGTTTTTTCTGGATGATAAATTTATCTTCAGACAGCCTCAATATGACTAATTAACTTTGAAATATAAGAACCAGATGTGTGAGTTGGAGAGCTTTCTGAACTAACGCCAGACAGGCTGGTGGGGTGTTGCTTTTTTTTTTTTTTCCTTCTTCTCCCCTGCCTTTCCCCGCCTTCTCATCTTTCCCCCCAGCCCGCGTTCTCTCTCCCTGCTGCCTGCCCTAAAATTACCAAGCGGAGACACGTTGACTACAGAGGATCACAGGACTCCCGCGAGCAACGAGCACCCACCGCTTTTTCTCTGTTCTCCACTCATTAGCCCCTCAGGACCCCACGCTCGCCCTTTGAAAGTGACCCCAGCCCACCTCCCTGTGACGGGCCGAGCTGCCCTGGGAGGAGGGGCTGGGAAGACTCCCCCCATCCCACCCGTCCCCACTGTAATGATCTATCTGATGTGGAGCGGGGAGCTGCCAGAATGCATTTGCCACATGAAAGGAAGCCACCCTGCACTATGACACATAGTGATTTCTTTTAAAGAGTTTTCCCCTGTGAAAACCCTCAGATCTGCCTCTTCCCTGTTCCCTTTTGATGAGGGAACCGGCGCACAGCACTGGAGAAAAGAGGGCTGGGGTGGAGGCTGGTGATTAAGTCTTTCAACTCTGTAAACTGAAGCGCTTCTCAGTAATGGCCCATTTGGGGGTTGGAAGCCACAGATGTATGTGTGTGTGTGTTCCACTCTTAGGGACAGGATGGCAGCTCAAAATAATTGGGCGATAGCGAACATAAAGATTCATTTTTCCAGGAGTCACGTGGCTGAGTTAAAGGGCCCAGAGTGAACGGCATGAGCTAGGTGCCTCGGTTTCCCCACGTAGCTGCAAGAGCCTCTTCCACTCCATCTCTCCCCCAGAAGCAGGCTGTGAGGACGTGAGATCACAGACGCGAGAGTGTTTTGAGTGCTTTGAAAGACAGGCTATACACCCTACGGGATTATTAGGATAACTACCCCTGTTATTATATCGTCACGACTGTGATCATTGTCATGCCTCTTAATGTCTGAGATTTTTCACCTGGGATAATCTCAGTTCCTCAGCATGCCAGGCGCCAACGAGAAAAGATAAACGGTGGACTCGATTCTTGTCCTTTTCAGCAAGAATACCGACACCTTCCTGGGCCCAGCGAGAGGAAAATCCCCCTCCTGACGCCTCGGACTCCACGCTGCTGACAGAGAAGGACTCGGTCACTGACAAACACCTGTGCTGTTGAGGGGACAGAGGGGCAAGTGGAAGTCCCCTACCCTTCACTAGAGAGCAAGACAGGTGAGAGGCCGGGAAGGGTCCTCGGGGCTCCCTGCCGGCCTCCCCTTACCTGGCCTGCCTGTCTCTCTTTAAAAAGCCTGGCTCCCCGCTCTGGAAACGGGACAGGGATGCATCAAGCAGGTCGGCCTCTCAAAAATATCACGAGCTGGGCAGGTCCCCTTGGGTCCCCATGCTTCCTCTTCCCCGATCCTGGCCCCCACAGAATACTTCCTTGCTTTCAGCAGTGTTGTCACCTCATCCCCAGTAAGGAGGTGTCTCCTCCCTCAAAGAGGCATTTGCATTGGAGCAGGAGTTTCTGGGAACTCACGAAGGAAAAAGACCTTCAATAATTCAACAGGCAAAGAAATGAGAAGGCGGGGGATGGGGCGGGAGAGAGCACACTTCACACTTCTCAAATCAAGTCGTGCCTGGCCTGAGGCTGAGACGGCACAGTTCAGAGGCAGACAAGGGACCAGAAAGGGTGGGGGTGGATGGGAAGGTGACACTGAGGATGTCAACCTGGCAGTTCCCCAGACCCCTGCTTGGGAGAAAGGGAAGACCCAGTTATCCGGTGTGGGTCTCAGAGCTGCCCTATGTCTCTGAAGACATCAGTGTCAAGCCCACCTGAACCTCTTGGTGAATGGGAGAGAGAGGTGGTAGGAATACTGAGCTCTGCAGCTTTCTTTGATGTCTTCCGACATCCCGGGGCAGACATACGGACCAACAGATGGGCAAACAGTGCAATCGTCCAGTAAGAGCTTCCTCCACCAGAATTATATTGCCACTGCAGCAGCACGAGCCCTGCATCCTTGGAAACCAAAAGACCTGGATTCACTCTCCTTCCCCACCCCTGGCCTTCACCTCAAGAGGGCACCTTCTCAGAGCCCTGAATGTCCGGCCCACCGGACTCCCTGGCTGAGTTCTTTCTACAGCACTCCTGCCCACTGCCCCAGGGGAAAAATATTCAGATAAGTTTCTGACTATTAATAACATTTCCCTCTGTGTCAAACTAAGATAATGATGGAGGTGACCAGAGTGTGGGATCTTTGATTAAGTGATAGGGACCAAGTCAGTCTGGGAAGCCAGCAGACTGGGAAAGGGAGGCCCTGGGTCCCCTGCGGCTGTCCCCTCCTGTAGTTCCCACCTGAGACCTTCCCCTCCCTCCTGCTGCATTCTCTCCCCAGTGGAACTCGAATCTTGGTTGATGAGCCGGGACGCTGTGCTGAGCTCTGGCCAGGGGAGCCCACCCCGGAACACCCCTCCATCGCCCCGGACCCAGCCAGCATTCTTGGAAACCAAAAGACCTGGATTCACTCTCCTTCCCCACACCGGCACCCCTGGCCTTCTCCCACTAAGTGAACATAACAAGCAAAGAAACTTGACATTGCAACAGACAGGAGCCATGATTCGGGGGCTGTCAGCCTTGATGTCTCAGAGACCCGGGATCGGACGGCCCATCCGCTGTCCAGCCCGAGATATTCAATAAAGTAAAGCCTCAGGATCAAGAAGCTGCCATGGCCCCATTCCTTCCTCAGCTCGCGCTGGAGTTCTTTAAAGCCTGCCTCACCGCTGTCTCCCTCTCCAGAAAGCCTTTCATGCCGCCTCGCCAGACTGACATTTTGACAAGTTGCCACGAGTGACATCTGATTTGTACAAATTTCAAGACTAATAAATCTACCTGTCAAAGCGGAAACTTTAAAAGGAGCTAAGCCCAGCGGGTATAGTTTAACAGAACTCAAGCTGATGAAACTGTAGGATGGAGAAATTATATCTGTCACAATCCACCCACATTAGTTCTGCAGAAATGCTGGCAACTGAAACAAACGTCTTTCACGGGCATTACCGGAAAAAAAAATTTTTAATTAAAAATACATTTTTTTAATCAACAAAAGGAGATTGTTAATACCCCGAGTAACAAGTAACAGTTCTATTTGTAAACTAACAAATTTTATGTATTTAGTTTAATTTTGTTGCAGATGTGAGAGGTGGGTTTCCTCCTGCCTCTTAAGCTGTGTATCCCTGGAATCTGGACTTTCCATTCAAGCTGGGGCCCATCAATCACATGGCTCCCGGCTGCCTGCCTCTGGGGTGGATGGGGGCGGGTGCGCTAGCAGCACTGAGGCTGACGCCCTGCCCGGAGCCCTGCATCCTGGCCGTGGTCTCCTCCATCCCCGGGCTCTGAATCACTTCTTCCACTGCCCTCCGGCCTTGACCTGGAGCCTGTGGCCTGGCCCTCCATTCCTGGCTTTGCTGTGGGATTTTGATTTTCTAGAATGTGAATGCTGTGGGGTAGGAAGACGGGGAACTAAGGCCAGAAAAACTTATAAGTCTGGCTAACTTTTTATTTTTATCTTATCTTTCCTTCCTGTCTCTGACAAGTCCACTTTTGCTCTGAATCATCATGTCAGAAATGGGGAAGCCTGAATTCTCCCCTGAGAGGAAGAAACTCCGGGGAGGCAGGAGGCCTGACCAGCATTCCCACACACCTAGGAATTCCAAGGACGGTGATGAGTCTGAAAGAGAACCCCTCGCCGTGTTCTCTGCCCTTCCCCGTACCTCCCGCACCCCCAAAGCCAGAATGGCTCCCAGCTCCTAGGGGTGGCCTCCACCTGCCCTGGGGGGTGAGCTAGTTTCTGTTTGAAGGCAGCCTCAACAAGCCAGACCCTCTACATAATCGTTGTTATTACTACTACCTTTCCTCCTGGGAGTTCAAAATGGGATCTCATTTGCCCTCTCACTCATATAGTTAAGAAGCAAGTAGGCAAGACAGAGAGGACCTTTGTTCTCACGTTCAGCTAGAGGCAGCGGGGCTGAGGTCACCCAGCACTTCGGGGTAGGGCCAGGCTCCAGCTCAAAGACCACGTGGTCTGTCCCCTCTCTGCCCACATGGGCTGCTTCCGCCCTCCAATGCCGGGGCTTCTGCTTCATATTCCCTTGGCTGGAACGATATCTAGAAGCTCACACCTTCTTTTCTATGTCTTGGCCCACGCTGGGAGCTGGCTATGCGAGAGTGGTGATAATAAGGGTAATAATGCTACAGCTGGTGTCGGGGAGCCTGTGTCAGGACTAAAGGGGGTGAGGGTGGAGAGCACGTGACAGTCAGGGAGGCTCCCAGAGACCCGGAGTAGCTCTTTCAGATCAGGCAACGCAATGCCAATCTGTTTGCCGTGATCTAGTCCTACCCAGTTCAATACTTTGTACTGTTCATTGGATGTTTGTTAAGCAGATTCCACATACGATGCTCAGCCCCTTGCCATGCGAGCTATGGAGACGTACCAAACATGATCCCTGTCCCAAAGGAGTTTACAGTCCACGTGGGGTAATGTAAACAGGAGGACACAGAACAAAATAGATCCTGATCAAGAACAAGGTGAGTTCAAGTACAAGCCTGGGGAGTGAAGAGGCTCTAAACCAAGCCTGGCCTCTGAGTGGCTGTGGGACCCTGGGAAGAACGTCCCCTCTGTAATGAGATGGTGACCAGATGATCTGAGGGCCCCTGCATTTGCTGTGGGTTTTTGAGAGGAGGCAAGATTATATATGTGAAAGCTCTTTGTAAATGGTACCCACTTATGCAATGGCCGATTGCCATTGTCAACGTGGACGGGGGCGAACAGGCCTATCTTTGCTGGAGGTCAGGCTAAGAGCCAGCACCCACACAGCTGAAGAGGAGGTAAATGAACAAACGGATGAAAAGACAGGTTGGGTGGGGCTCTGAGGAAGGACGGAATTCAGTCGTGCTCTGCCCGCACTCTGCCAACAGCACCCACCCACAGCCTGACCTGCAGCTCCCAGCCTCTCACCACGCCAAAGCCCCGGGCCTCAGTTAGAAGCGGGGGGTGAGAGCAGCAGCAAGACCAGAGAGAAACTCCAATATTGCTTTTTCCAGGCAGGGTTGTGGCAAAGCCCATACATGAATGCTCTTCTTGGACGTGGGTGACCCCGAAACGTAATTAGAAATCTTGGGGTAGGACCCCAGGTCACAGAGCCACTGTCTCCCAAGTGTCTCCCACCGTCCCACCTGGGGAAGGGCCAAGGTCACCACGCTTTCAAGGCACAGAATTCTGAGAGGCGTGCAGGTGAGTCGGGCTTCACAGGTAGGTGTCTGGGGGAAAGAGGGACGGGGGACAACTCTGCTAGAATTTGCTAAGTGTCCCTCCCGCGTGTTGATTACACCAAAGACCTAATGCTCCTGGAACATTAGGATTCGTTATCAGCATGAGTCAGCCCCCGACCTATTTGATTCATATATTTGCCTTTAATCAAAGAAACCCTTGCAAGATGGTTATTGGGCAACCAAAACATGGAGAGGTTTGCCGTCTTGTGTGCAATCACACAGCCAGCCAGTTGCCGATTTAGAAACTGCTGGGTTGAGTTTTCCTCTGAGATCGTTGCTTTGTTTCCCTTTTCCCTCAGCAAGACGGTCCCTCCAGGGAAGGGCTCAACCGTGCCAAATGTGACTAATAAAAAAAAATTGTTTGAAGGGTTTTTTCTAGAATAAACATTTCACTTTATATTTTATTGGATTAGCGTTTGCTAACTTCCAGAGTTTCTCGCCTAGCAAATTAGAGACCGTTTCCCTTATGTAATGAGCTTCCCCATGTTTGGACAAGGTGAGTCAAGTCTTAGAAAGGCAGCAGGCACATTGCACGCCATAGAGAGCAGCCCAGAGCAGGCCCGGACGGAGGGCGAGGCCCAGGCTGGGAGCTGCAAGCCCAAGGGCCCTCCTTCCCCTGCCAACAGAGGCGGGCGCGGGGCTTTGCCCCTGGACACAGTCAGGCCCTGCTTCTGTAGCCACTGCCTCCTGTCCGGGGTCCATCACCCCCACGGCAAGAGGAACATCAGTCTGAAGAATGGGGCCGTCTCCTTCTACCACCTGTAGGCAGCATTGTGGGTTTCACAACTAAGGAGAAAAGAAAAAGCAAAAGAAATCTTGAACCGTTTTTCAAATGTTCTGGGTCTTGGCAAACCCCAAAATGCCTTTTGCCAAATGCTTTTTCCCTTAATTTTTAAACCTCGGGTGTATTTCCAGAACAATCCAATCCATCTGCTTCTGATTCATTTACACTTAACTCATTAGGAGGCTCTTGCGTAAGGAGCAGTCTGACGTCCCCAAGAGCCCTGGGTGAGGGATTCTTCTCCCCTCTTTGAATCAGAGGGAGGCGTCTTGCCAGCTGGGTATGGAGCACAAACCCAGAAAAATGGAAAGCCTGGCTTGAACCCCAAGTCCCTGGGTGGAGAATAGGTTCCCTGGTGTCCCACCCATCATCCATCCCGCTCTGCTTTTCCCATCAGATTATCACCATTATTGCTGTTATTGTCATTCAGGATACAGCAAATGGCCACATATTATTGTGAAAGGGTTTGCACTGTATTCCAATATGTGCAATTCTTCATTCATACACTCTAGACTCACCTGCTCAGACATTAAACAAACACTCCCAACCAATGGTGAACCACCAGTGGGGCCCTGGGTGGGGTATGCGATAGAGGACTTACATCTAAGCACCAATCCCATCCCAGCTTGCCTTCTGTGAAGGCTTTGAGCTCTACCAGGAATCCCAGGAGAGGAGATGTGGGCAGAGAGCAGCTTCCAGGGCAGAAAGCAAAGCTGGAAAAAAATAAGGATGGTCCAGGGCGACACACAAGAGAAAGAAACGGCTGGTTTCCAGGGGTATGAGTGACCGGCCACTCTAAGCCACAGCTCCTGATACATCACAAAAATCACCCAACTTTACTAGAAAAGAGGCTTTTCTCTCCTACCTTCTATTCTTCATTATCAGCATTCTCACTACTGCCTTTCTTCAACAAAATTAATTTTTAAATGTATGGAGTGCCTTCTCTGGGCTCAGCCCTGGCCTGTGCTGGGAGCCACAGGGGATAGAAGAGGAAGGGAAATGGCCTTCCCTGGAGGATTTACAGCCCATCTGGGGAAACTGTCCATTTCTCATGAGTGGGTATTATTAGCTTCTGGCCAAATAAGCAAGGCACTGGGAGAGTACAAAAGGTGTCCACCAAAGAGAGACATCTCATGAGCTCGACTGGTCAGGAGGTGGCCTTCAAAGGAGCCAAGGTTGGAAGATGAGTGCTTGGCTAGGAGGAGAGGAAGAGGTATACAGTAAGTCCCCTACATACGAACGAGTTCAGTTCTAAGAGTGTGTTCCTAAGTCCAATTTGTTCGTAAGTCCAGCAAAGTTAGCCTAGGTACTCAACTAACACAATCGGCTATATACCGAAGCTTTTACTGTTGCTTTAGGACATCTTGGGCTTAAAATAAAGATACTGCATACTGTACTCTATACAGTGCTGTACAGTAAAGTACACAAAAGCACAACCACTTGTAGAAGATGCATGCACGTGACAACGTACTCCAGACACATGAACTAACTTACGTGATTGAATATGCAAACACATGTTCACATCTTTGAAATTTTGCAACTTAAAATTTCATATGTAGGGAACTTGCTATATGGCCGGAGGAGGAAACAGGAATGAAGGCTCATTGACAAGAAAAATCCTAGCATGCTTATGAGACAATAAGAGCAACCATATTGAGAAACAGGCAAATAAATGGAAAAGTAGGTGATTCAGCTAAGAAGTCTGGATTGAATAGCAAAAGGCGAGAGTGAGTCACTGGAGGGTTCCGAGCCGGAAAGGAAGCCAGAGAGAGCAGTGGTTTTGGGGAACAAGCTGGTATTAATGTACCAGGTCGACTGGTGTGGAGAAAGGCTGAAGGTAGGAAGCCAGCAGGAATCTGTTGCCGTATGTTGGACATGTCATGACAGTGACCTAGAATAGGGTAATGGCCATGAGAAAAGAAAAGAAAGAACAAATATTATGAAGAGAGAATCAACTGGACTTGATGACTCTGTGGCCGGAGGACCCTAAAGAATGGGGAAGAGTTACGATAACACAAAAACCCAGGAGTTGATCAAGTGACGAAGAACATTTTCAACTACAGATGACGTTTATGAAGCATTTAGCCTGTGCCAGACGTTGAATACTTTGCATGAATTATCTCACAGTCCTTACCATCGTTATCCCTGCTTTACTGATGAGCAACCGGGCTTAGAGGGGTTTATTGATTTTCCCAAATTCATGCAGAGAAAGGGCGGGGACGCTAGCATTTAACCACGTTAATGTGCTACCTCGGCTCCTGGTGTCTTCCTAAACCAACCCCCCACCCTCTTTTCCTGTTCTCCTCACTGACTCTCACACACCCCATGCTCACTCACACACCTTAATCCTCTACTTACCTAAATCCAGATCAGGCCTCAACTCCTTCCAGAAACTTCGGTCACCCCTGGAGCTTTCATGGACCTTCTTTCCTTACCACCTCCTACTGATGTATAGGCGGGACCACAGATCTGATCATGTGATTCTACACCTTTCTCTACTGACTTCGTTCCTATGCTCACATATTTCCTGGCTTTGGAGCCTGGCCCTGGAGCTGAGTCTGAACCCCAGCTTTGCCTCTTCACAAGTTATATAGCCCTGGGCAAGCTACTCAACCTCTAAGTCTATTTCCTTAACTGTCAGTTGGCGATAAAGGGTTATTGTCAGGATTATACAAGAGCGTGCCAGGCACTTAAAAGGCACTCAATGAACGATATCTATCAGTAGTACCACTGTTATTCCCATTCATAGTCCCATGACGGGCATCACCATGTCCAACGCTCCATGAATATTCTTTCACTTGATTCTGGATCATTTCAATGGCTATATACGACATTTCGGTATTCACTACAGACCTTCCTCAACTTACGATGGGGTCACATCCCAGTCAACCCATTGTCAGTTGAAAATACCATAAATTGAAAATGTGTTTAATCCACCTAACCTACCAAACATCATGAGTTAGCCTAGCCTACCTTAAACAGAACACTTCCATTAGCCTGGACAAAAGCACCTAACACAAAGCCTATTGTAGAATAAAGTGCTGGATATCTCATGTCATCGATTGACTATCGTACTGAAAGCGAAAAACATTCTGGTCATCTGGGTGCAGAATGGTCGTATGTGTGTTGGCTGTTTACCCCCGAGATGGTGTGGCTGTCATAGCCCAGTACCGCAAGAAAAGATACAGGGTATTGTTAGGCAGGGAAAAGATCAAAATTTGAAGTACGGTTTCTACTAAATATGTATCACTATGTACCATCATAAAGTCCAAAAATCATAAATCGAACCCTCGTCTGTTGGGGACTGCTGACACTTAGAGTCTTAAAATTATGACATTTATTTCACCACGTTTCAAGCCAGTGTACAGGGTGAGGGATCCTGTCACGATGCGCTGCAGACAGGGCAGCTCCAAACCAGGGTCAGGAATTCCAGCAGGAAGTCAGGCAACCACAGCACAGAGTAAGACACGCTCAGCCTCGCCTTGGGAAGACGAGCCACCTTATCCTCCCAACATGGGGATATGGGACTCGCCCTGCTGACAGCTCGGCTGGTCCCAGCAGGATCAGGGCCCTGCCCCAAACTCTGCCCTCTCGCCCCGCGGGCCCCGGCCCAAGTCTGCTGCATGAGAACAAGTGTGGAAAGAGGTAGGGAAGCAGGTCCAGAGTTGGAGGCTTGGCCGCACTGGACTTCAATGACCCATCTCCTCCTCTGAGTCCTCCCGTGTCCTCCTGCTTTCCCTTCCGTCACTTGGAAGGCCAGTGTCCAGGGCCCCTTGACAGCTCATGGCCTCCCCATCAAGTCTCCCCAGTTTCCTCCTCTTCTCCTCCCACAGCTTCATCAGACTCAGCTCCCACCGGCTGCCCCGAGACTATGACAATCCCCAGTGAGTATTAATGCCTGATGGCTTATTAAACACTCAGGAGGTAGGGCACAGCCTTACCCCCTGATGCCCACAAGTGACCAATGGGGAAAAGAGGTGAAGAGATGAATGTTTTTGTTGGCAGGGCAGAGGGGTTGGTATTTTGGTGGTAGGTATTGAAAGCAAACACCTTACCTTTGATTCTATTTGATTCTCTCTTTTCTTCCTTTCTTCCTTCCTTTCTCTTCTTTCTTTCTTCCTTCCTTTCTTTCCTTCTTTCTTTCCTTCTGCCTTTCTTTCTTCCTTTTCTCTCTTTCTTTCTTCCTTCTTTCTTTCCTTTCTTTCTTTTTTCATTCTTTCATTTATACTTACCTACGTACATACATACACACCCATAGTCTGACAAAATGCAACGAGGGACTTCTGCACGGGGCAAACATGGAGATGGAGATTTATTTTAGGACCAAAGTCTCTAGAAGTGAAGAGCTGGGGCAGGTAGCAGAGGGGCTACAAGGAGCATATTCAGGACACGTGGACCCTTGGGGGCAAGTCCCAGGTTCAGCTTGGCCTGGGCATCCATTCGTGATCCCCATCCAGCGGTGACCCCAGCAGGTCTGGCTGCCGGGAGAGGGACAGTGCAGGAAGAGGAAAACACGAGGACCACACTTCCCAAGGCTCTGCAGGGCAAGGCCACCCAGAGGGAAGGGAGAGGAGACCCTGGAGAGGTGGCCTGGGGCCCTGTCTTCTCCCAAGCAGGGGACAGGGTGGGAGACACCTTAGTCCCCCGCCGCACCCTGACCCGAGTGTTGGAGCTGCTCTAGGAGGGGAGCTAACTGAATGATGGATCTGCCTCCATCCAAGTGTCACCTGCTGTGGGGACAATAGGGCAGCTTCTTAAGCTCTGCAAATTGCCTCTCAGACCTGGGCGCTAGCAGTTTCCTTTCTTCTTCTTTTTAATGGGGCTTTAAGGCCAAAAATACACTCTCTCTCTCACACGCACGTACACAAAGGGAGGGTGGCAGGAGCAGCTGAACCCCACATTGTGGCTCAGGCTTTAAAAATGCACAGGCGGTGCTTGGGGAAGTGTCACAGCTTGGCTGAGAGCACGGTGGCACTGGCAGGCAGGGGGACGCAGAGAACGGGAACCGAATTTAGGACTGACTGGAAGGTCGACAGGAAAGGAAAGCCAACGCATGGCATCTATGCATAGAAACGGGAAGCGCTGCCGAGCATCTTCACGGCAGCCACGGTCGCCTCTGGGCGTGAAGCCCTGGCCCGCGGTCAAAGACCTGCCCGCCGGACACACGCACGCCAGGCACCTTCCTTCTCCCAACCTTGGCTTCTGCTGATGCCGACATTCGGAGATGCTCTGCTACCCTCTGTCCCCGCCACAGCACCACCAACCACACACACAAGACCTGTCCAGTCTCCCAGGCTGGCTTTGGTCTCCATCCACATTCAGACACCTTTCTGTCTGACCATCCTATCACCTAACTATCTCCCACGCCCCAGAACTTTCAACGATTTGACCCAAGTCTGATTAAGCCTTTGTTCTTAAAAGGCCCTCCTATTGTCTCCTAGAGGTGTGAGCAGATCGACGTGATCTCCAAGCACAGGCTCAGTGACATCCGCCTCTCCTGTCTTCTCCCGGCCGCGGTGGCCGTCACGTGATTAGGGACAGCATGGAAGCACACAAACGCAAGGGTGGGCTCAATTTTCACGGTCCACCAAGCATTTGCATAACTGGGGACCGTCCAGGCCCAGCAAACACCCATATGCCCCTCTTCCGTTCCTCTCATGAGCAAATGAACTTTTCCGTGAATTTTTTTCTTTTTTTTCCTGCCCAAAGCTGTTTTGCCAAGGGGGCCCTTCTTTTCCAGTTTGGTGACATTGAAACCTCTTTGCCGGCTGCCTAATCACATCCAGTGGTCCAGTGTTGTCATGTTGTATCAAAAGACTGCGAATGCTTTATACTGCAAAAACCACAGCACATGGGGGATTAGACCAGAAGAATTTAACTTACTTAACTGTGAGATAAAGTCTGGTGAGGGAGATTACAGCTGTTTACCCGAGAAGTAAATATCTCTGAGCTCTGACTAGGCTGGAGGAGGGGAGGGTTGGTCTGGTAATTTCATCATCTTGCAGGAAGAAAAAGGAGAGAAGAAAAGGGAGAATGAAAGATGAGAGGTGATAATCTCTGAAGTCGAGATCACTCTTGTGTTACAGCACATGCCAGAAATGAAAGATAACCGCGCTCGCAATCGCGCTGAGAGATGGCCGGCTCAGACACGGGGGCCGCCCGCCTGCTGCTTCAGAGACGGGCAGCGTCAGGGGGCAGACTAAGGGGGACCCAGAGATAACTGCTCCAGGCAGAAGAAAATGGGTGAGGGGGGAGGCTCCAGGAAGAGAGATGGGCAACGCAGAAAGGCTGTCCTGTCTCCTCTCTTCCAGAACAAATATATCCTTAGACTCCAATCATTTTACACCCAGAGCAAGATTCTAAACCATCGATGGAGGGATTCTCAACTGTGGGCAAAACGGCAGGAGGGAATGAGGAGCATCTCACCCAGAAAGGGGACGGCGGAAGACAGGAATGTGCAGTTTGCAAAACATGCTTTATGATCTACTTCAAAATTTTTTAAATAATAATCATTGCTTTTGTAAGGTAAGTTGCAGCAAGTAACGCTCAAAAAAATGATGTCATGGGAAAAGCGTGGGCTTCTGACATCAAGATGTATTTGGTGGTTCCTCCACTTACTAGCTGGATGGCTTAGGAAATGACTTCACCTCTCTGAGCCTCTATGTCCCCATCTGTAAAATGGGGTCTCGCCTGACCTGACTACCTAACACAGCTGTTGTGAGAACAAATGCCATCATGTAACTAAATGCTCGGTATTTGGAAGACACCCAGTTATTGTTTGTTTCTCCACCATCATTTCTGGGTCCTTAAAATTATAGAACATCAAAGAGATATGTGTCCTGGGTCATCTAGTGTTCACCTCATGCAAACTGAGGGTCACTTCATCCCCATCACCGTGCCTCATGGAGAACAGTGACGGCCAAGAGCCTGCTGCCAGGCCCTGAGCCAGGTGACTCGGGGGGAGCCCTGACTCTTCCCCTGACTGTGTACATATGGTTCGGGCAACTCACTTCCAGCCTCTGGAAGCCTTCATTTCACCCGGTCAAGAAAAAAAGAATGTTAGGCCATATTAATCCTAGTACTTCTTAAAATTCTTTCAGCAAATGGTTTTGGCACTGGCAGCCTGGACTGGTTCCCAAAGGGAGTAAGGAGAGCATCAGGGAACTCAGAACGGGGGGTTCTGAAGAACAACAGAGGACACTGGGGATGTTCAACCAGGAAAGGAAAAGCTGGGGGTGGGGCCACGACAGTCCTCCCAGGCCGACGGCCCCTTCGCATCCAATCACATTAGTAACAATGACTTAACTTCCACTGGATCTCTCAGGATGTCCGCCCCTCTGTAATTAACCCCCAGTGTTTCTAGAATCCCTAGGGGTGCCTCATGCATGCCCAAGACACACACAGTCAGTTTCCTTGTCACCCACCACGTGGTTCCCCTTGGCCCACTCCAAGCCCTCTGCCAGGACACTGACCCCGCCATCTCTTGCTGGGCACTGCTGTCCCTGCCACCGCGGAGGTGCTGGAGGCCCCCAAGCCAAGCGTGTGCGGGGTTCCGCCACGTGGTGGAGGAGAGAGCCGTTCTCCCCCATCGTGGGTTTTACTCTCAAAACCAGTCCCAAAGCTAGTTCCCAGGTGACCACCACGTATTAGTTTAAAGCAGCTCTTTCCATCTCTATATGCTCTCCATAAGTAGCTGAAAGAAGTCCTGTGGGAGCTGAGTTGCACCCAGAGTCGGTTGTGAGCAGCACGCCAGGCCATGCTCAGAATTCCTCCTGCCCTGCTGCAATCAAAGCTTGGTTACCAGGCCACTGTTTGTGCTCAGTTCCTTCTTCCTCCAAAATGAGCTCCTTCCCAGGAGGTTCCACAGTCTCTCTTGCAAATAGACTTTGAACAGATCCACCCCGCAGTTCACCAGGCCTGCTCAGACATGCCTGACCAGCCTGGGCTCAGGCTGCAACTCCCTGCAGGCTCCCCGAGGGCCAGCCTGCCACGTGGGAGAGGCACTGTGCTGGTGCCTCCCAGCCACAGGAAGACCAGCAGGTGGAAGCTGCAAGGAGACAGAATTGTTTTCCTTGTATGTTGAGCCCAAAATTGAATGCATGTGCCTGTAGGTGGAATGAAATGTCTCAGGCGGCCATGAGTGTCCTGTATCATGAACTGTTTAAGTCAGATGGTACCCTAAAAGGGATTTCATTTAAAGATTCCCCAAGTGTCAGACATCGCCCTGGAAATCTGTGCATCTATCATCTTTCATGGCGCAGTGCTTACTGGGAAACACCTCCTGAATTGCCCCAGAAGAAAGGTCCTGGGCTTAGCAACTGGCTTCATTGCCCAGGGAGAAAAACCACGCTGGATTCCTCTGCAGAATCTAGTTTTCACGAATCAGACCCTCATGTTTGCAGATGGAAGTGCGTTGTACGGTAGCCAGGACCTTCTGCAACTTGCAAGGATATTGCCAAGTGATTGAGCCCAAGGAAGAGCCCCTGGGTATCATCACACTTTGGGGGATCAAGTTTTCCCAGGAGAAGAGATAACCCGGGGAGTACATTAGCACCCCACAAATGTACTAGGAGGGGCACGCAGCAGAGCACATTCATATTTTCAGGTTAAGGTAGTAAAAATGAACTCTGAGTAGGAGTCAGATGACTGGAGAATGAGCCATAGCTGCTGCCCATGCAAACTGGGACTTCAGGCAAGTCATGGAAACTCTGAGCCTCCATTTGCTCAACTGTAAAGTGGGCTAATAACAGGCACATCATAAGGCTGATGTGAGGAATTAAAATAATTATGTAGAGTACATGGTGAGCTGCAACAGGCATTCCAGAGCTGAGCTCTCCTTCGTGTCTTATTCGGCTCTCTATGTAACAGGGAAGAACAAATCGGACTCCATATTGGATGTTTCTTTTACTTTAACCTTTGTGTTCTACTGCTTTTGCTACAAGAATGTTGCCTATTGCCTGAAATATACAGGATAGCTCATTCTCAAGGCTCTGACCTTTAAAGGTATAACACTTCCATTCATAGAGAGATAAAAAGTTGCAGAACAGAGAATAACATTTGTCTTGTTGGAGGTTTTACAGAAACATCAGTTACCTGACCTATGTGGACAGCTGTAAGAACAAAGGATTCTGACGCTAAGAAGTTTGTGACAACCAACCGCTCCCCACCCCTTTAAGCATAAAAGAAGCCTGAATTCTATCTCTGGTAAGATGGTTCTTTGGGACACTAGTCCATCATCTTGGTCTGCTGGCTTTCCAAATAAAGTCAGCATTCCTTGCCCTAACGACTCATCTCTCAATTTATTGGCCTGTCATGCAGCGAGCAGTATGAGCTTAGACTCGGTAACATCTACCCCCAGTGCCTGCATCCCCACCTGATAACGCCACACCAGGGTTCGACAAATGTCCATCACATGAACTGATGTTTCTCCAGAGAAGAAACATCTCCAGAAGGCAATCAACAGGTAAAAGTTCTAGGAAAGCTAAATCTGCCTTTAACTTAGGCAAGATCCACAGTGCAGGCAGAGAGGGCTACCAGGCCGATTCAGAGGCAGGGACCCCCGCTGTGTGGAGGCGTCCAATTCCAGGAGCCTTGGTGGCTGGTAGAGAATTCATGCTCTAGAATGAAGTTCATGCTCTAGAATTCATGCTCTAGAATGAAGTCTCCCCACAGAATGTGGGAAGTAGATAGTGGCAGAGCCACACCAAGGGGCAGATACTTCCCTGAACACCCACCTCGCTCAGCAGCCCTGGAACCAGCCCTACACACAGCATCTCAGCACGCACGGTTCAAGCTCAGCGCCACATCCCCAATCACCGTGTGCGTGCACATCTGGGGCACTCACACATGACAGCAAACGTGAAAGCCGCTCACGCCAAGGGTTTATGGAAAACCGTACGCTCTCCCTAGACCTCCCGATCCTGTACACTACCGTGTGGTGACCCTTCACTCGCGGATGGGCACCAGACAAGCACCAATTCACTCATTCATTCGACAAGCATTGCCGGAGCCCCTAATCCGTAACAGGCACTGTCACAGGGTGGGGAGGTGGAAGTGGTGGCTGAGGAGGGGACGACAGCTAGGGTAGGACACAGCATCCACCAAAATTTGCCCTGCCTCAGGGAGTATTCACTTCTATCCAGGAGACAGACGTTCCATAATAGCCAAACAAATAAATGCGTAAGTGCAAACTGCAATCTTCGCTGTGAAGGAAAAGTTAAGGGCCTCTAAGGGGCCACTGTCTGAAAAGGCTTCTCTGAGGAAGCGACATGGAACTCAGCCTTCAGGCTGAAGAGTAGAGTCAAGCTCTTAAGAACAGTAGGAACAGCGTTTAGGAGGCAGGAACGTGACTGAGAGAGTCCAAGAGTTGCCATAAGGGTGAGTGGAAAAAACAGTGATGGAGTGGGCCAGAGGTCCATGTTACAGATTTTGTCTATCTTATCCTAAGTGCAGGGAATCATCAGGAAAGGATCTTCAGCGAAGACTGGTAAGGTCAGATTTGGGGCTTTAAAAAGATCATCCCCAGAGAAGGAAGCAGAAAGGACTCAAGAGAGGAGCAGTTAAAAAGCTATTTCGGGGGTCAGGCGGGAAGGGGGTACAGTGGTGATCTGCACAAAAGTGGGGTGGCAGCACAGAGGGACTAGCCAATGTTGATTCTGTTTGAGCTGCCACCTCCAGGAAAGGGTCAAAGAGCAAGAGGAAAACAACCCTGTGAGCTCAAGGAAAATTATGAGAACACATTTAAAGCAATCCTAAAGTCTTAGAGTCTGAAGACATGTAATTAGAGTGCAAAGATAGATCTTCAGCCCAGATCATTCACAGAGCCTCGGGCTACTACTTCAAGAAAAAAGAATAGAAGGAAACACACCAGTATGTTAACAGCAGTTATCTCGGATTACCCCTGCTTTTTCCTCCCATCGTTGTGGGTTTCTGTTTTCCAAGTTTTCTATGACCATGTATGTGTTTCTCCTGGAATTAGGGGGAAAATCCATAGATTAATTGAAAAAATAATAATGTCTTCTTCTCAATTCCTGGGTGTGTCTCCGGAAAAGAATTAAGGGTGTCTGCTGGGATTTCATCTTCCCAGCGGGATGGTTATCCTTCCTACGGAATAAAGAGGGAGAGGCATTCAGAAGTGACTACGAAATTCTCACTGCCAGAAAGTCCCAGATCCTTAGGACAAACACACACACACACACACAAGTGATTGCTTCCTTCAACTGCCCCAGTAAAACGTACAGCTCCCTTCCACAGCTGACCCTGTACCATCACCTGCTGGCCGCACCCACCCAGAGGGGCTCCCCTCGAAGCTGACAACTCCCCGAACTACTGCCAACTGGACCAGAGATGGAAGTGGGACTCAAGGTATGCCAAATGGATTTTCTCTCTCAGGAATTTGGAACTGAGGCAACGAGACTCAGTGAAGAAAGATGATGGTACTTGGACAAAAATATGGTCCTCTAGCAACAGGGCAAAGTTGATACAAGTGTTCCTGTAGCATCAGGGCACAGCGGATACAAGTCAAAGCCATGAAGAAGTAAAAACTGAGACACTCCCGGAGGAAACCCCTAAGAGGGGCAGGAACAGAAACAGAGGCACATCAGAGACTGCATGGCTCCTTGGAAGGTAGAAGAAGGAAGCCACACCCATCTGCTGCCCACCTCATTCCCCAGATGGCCTGTCTCCTCTTAGCTGTCTGAAAGATGGACTGTGGTGTTCCTTCAATAGATCCTGTTTACTTGCATTTGTCTGAGGGGTTTCTCTTCCATGTAAAACCAAAGAGCTCCAACTAACAGACTCTCCTCCTATTCAGCCAGCAGCCCAATTTCTCATTGTTTATGAGCAGATTATCCATCCTGCTGATTATCAAGCCTCTGCCCAGGCCTAAGTCACTGTGATCTGGGGTAGGCCATGGGCTAGGGTCTCTCCCCTCCAACCAGGCCCCACCACCCAACCAGCTCAGGCCAGGCTCCTACTCCAAGCCGGGTCAGCATCTCCACTCTCCAAAACTCAACAAACCAAGAGAGGGCTGCAGCTCCCCTCAAAGGCCATCCTGCATATCCACCAAGAAGAAGTCAGTGCCCTGTGGTCTCAAGAACTTCCTCAAGGCGGAGGCTTTGCCCCTTGGGGAGAAGCCCCTCCCCTCCATAGGAGGGCCAAGGGCCCAGCAGCCGCGCCTTAAGCCAGAGGAGGGAGGGAGTTTGACAGCTCCAAGGTAAAGCCTCTTTTTATTAAGACAACACAGCAAACTTTTTTTAACCGCAACTGACATCACTCTAATAAATCACCGTCATGTCTTGTGGGATAGAAAAAGCCAAAACACTGTCACATTTGATTTTGCTGGCTACTCTCGCCTAGAGAACAAACCATGTGTTTTTAATCAACAACACTTTGTTTTGCATTTCTCAGACCCCAATACTCTTTAAATAGCTACTTTGACCAGAGGGCTATTTTAAACCCAGGGCCAGCTTCTTTGCAGAGGACATTAAGAAACAGAACACCGCGTTACCAGTTCCCCAGGCTTATCCAAGCACTTTCTCTGCTGGGATGATTATGTATTAGGAGGTTCTCTCTGTCTGTTTCATAGGGGGCTTTCCTTGTCCCTCTTTGGGAATTGGATTACATGTCTTCCCAGAAAGTTGGAGGGGTTTTTTTTTTTTTTGGTTTCTCTAACAGGCAGCGCAACTGGGTTATGGGAAAACGGCAAATTCCCAGCCAAAGGAAACAGAGAAAGTCACATCTGGGACGAGGATTCCAGAGGAGTGAAAGAGGAGGTGGCAGAGGTGGGGGACTGTTTGAGGTGAGAGGAGCAAAGAAATAAGATTTCTGGAATGGCACGTGTCAATTTCTGATGCAAAGAGGCCTCGGGCTTCTTGAAGGCTGATGGGCTCGGAGGAACCAACTGAAGCCTGCAAGGGATTCACCCTTTGGATCTTGGGGAACGGGTAGCACCTCGAGGCAAGAATAAGCTGTGTGCAGGAACCTTGCACTAAAAGGGGCTGCTTCCCTGACTGCCCAGTCAACACACCAGGATCTCAGCAGTGATTGGCAGCTGGGCTCATTGTGTCCTGACGTAGGTCTGCAACAACACCTGGCTTTGGAAAGACGATAGAAGGGGGCTGCGAGAGACCTTAACCTTCAACTAGAGAAACACTCTACACTGTTTGTGGAACAGTTAACTGAAGCCCAGTGGAACAATTTAACCAAAAATACAGACATGGCTTCTGTGTGGTTCCGGTGTCAACCACTATCCCTCAGCTGTCTGGTAAAATTCTTTTCTTTGAGCGACTAGTGAAATCTTCCAACACGGGTCAGCTCAGGGCTTTCTTCTCCCCTGGAGGTCCTAATTGTTCATCCTCTGCTGGTCCGATGATGCATGCCATCCGGGGGGGCCCCGTGCTGATGTGCCCGGACCCAGGCCCTTGCACATCACACTCATCCCTCCCTGGGTCTGAGCCGACGGTCTAACTACAAAGAACTCGCTCTCAGTTGTTCTAAGTTCACTCTTTCGTGGAGAGCCTTCATCAACTATACACTCTGGTATTCCTTTTTCTATGTATTATTTCATAAAATCACGGAATGTGTAAACATGATATTAACCCATGGAAAACCTACTCTGTCGATATCCTCTGCAAAACCGCCTGCCCCCACACTCCCCAAACACCTGCAGCTGTGTTGGGGAAGGCAGTAGTTTATAAACACACCTGTCATTGGGAGGGGTGTGGTCCTCCAGGCTGAATGCCGTCTGGAAGACCCTCTCCCGTAACTCAAAAGCCTTCATTCCATGGGCAATTCTGTCTCCTTCTCAGAGATGAGCCAGAATGAACAGCTATTGACTTGCAGCCTCACTGGGATTTGCTGTTATCGTGGTCACCTCTGGGGATTTCACTTGGCCCCGTAGGAGTCTTGGGGCTGACTACTTACAAGTCCAGGCTAGGGATTACTTTCCAGTTAAGTATTCCAAAGAGGTATTTAACTCATGGTCTGGAACCTTAATGTTCTATGGCAAACGTTCTCATTCATTTGTATGTCTTCACAGAATAAACCAAGAAACCTGAAAAGATAGTCAAATATTGGAAAACATCTTCTGGTTGCTACTTATGCGGGGATTCAAGACCAGATTCAGAAGGAAGGGTGTGTGTGGTGTGTGTGTGTGTGTGTGTGTGTGTGTGTGTGTGTGGTGGGGAGAACTGAAGATTCCACGGTTGGTACCTGACAGGAACACCCTCAAGCAAGCCTCTGGAGTTGCCTCACAGATTTCTTCCTATGTTCACCTCCACCTGCTTCCCACATCTGCCATCCCTGGCCATGGCCAGGTGCACAGCTGTCAGGATTAGGAAGGGATAGAGCCTTGCTACCCAAAGTGTGATCCATGCACGGCATTGGCACGCTTATTAGCGATGCCCAAGTTCCCCTGCCCCACATGGATGGACTCCGAATCTACGTTTTAATAAGATCCCCCAGGAGATCTGTATGAACAGTAAATCTGAGAAGCACTGGTATTTCTTAAGCCTGGCTACACATTAGAACCACCTGGATTTTGATACTAAGGTTTAACTGTAGACCAATTAAATCAGAATTTCTAGAGGTGGGGTCCAGGCTTTGGAATTGTAACCATCCCATGTAAGTTCAATGTACAGCCTGGGTAGAGACTACTGGTCCACAGACGCCAGAGCCACCATTTGAGCCACACCTCAGCTCCAAGCACCATGCAGCCGGCCTGTCCATGGTAGTGATACCACACGTCTGAGGACCAGAGACGAGCGGGGAAGAACAGCCGTGAAGTTCCAGGAAGCGCAGGCCCAAGGAATGCATCGTTCCTCTCCCAAACAAGCCAAGCAGGCTGCGGTGGGAGAGCAGATTGGAGAGCGCGGCCACCGCCCAGCAGAGACCCACAGGTCACACTGGCCGTGACCTCCCTGGGAAGGCAGGTGCAGCAGCCCCCAGATCAGGAGTGCCCCCCCCCCCCCAGAGGGAACCCCCAGCAGCTCCTGTCTCGGAGCACTCAGAGAAGCCAGGCCAGCCCGGTGAAGGATTTCAGCCCGATTTAATGGGACCTTTGCGAACAAAACGTGCTTATTAGTAAATAATAATTACAGGAGAGCCGGTGCCCCAGGGGGAGCAGGTAACATGGGATCCCACTTTCTAATGCCCTCCATGAACAAACCCTGTTTGAAATTAAAACACCCCTGCTGTCAACACGAGTGTTTAAAGGAGTTTCTGTAATAGAAGCGGTAACTCTAATGCCAACTGTTCACGGAAGCCTTGCTCATGTACAGGGAGCTCTCACAGATACTAATGCTTTTAAGCCTCAAAACAAGCCTGGGAGGCAAATATTTTTCCTTATCCCATTTTATAGATGAGGAAACAAGCCTCGGATATTAGGGCAGGCCCAAGTTCACTCAGCTAGTCACTGCATCAGGGAGCTGGGCCTTGGGATGCAAGGTGGGTACCCAGTGCCCTGCCCCATGGCTGCCTTCCAAAGTGAACTAATGTCATCTGGTCAAAACTCTAATCCCACCAGAAAACTTGCCCTCCTTCACTTCTGGAATTCCCTTTGCTGCTGGCCACCAGAGCCTCTGGGGCCCTACCTATGTGCTGTGTGCCAGCTGACCTCTAGGGAGACATGTTTGTGGTACCCAGGTGGGCCCCTCTCTGAGACTTAAGGCAGCTATGAGCAGGAGTTTGCCAGCCAACAGGAGAGCGGAGGCAGGTAAAACTCAAAGAGTTTACACATAGGCGCACGTGCACACACGCACACACACACACACACAGTTTTTCAACAGTAGTACACATTCAGAGTCATGTTTCTAGTCGCCCCCAAATTCTGGGTGGAAGTCGTGAGCCAAAGAAATCGTGAACACTTCAAATATGGCGACCAAGTCATAAACGTCATCACCAACTTGCAGAAGATTAAGGAATCTGGGAACAAATCAGCCTGGTGTAGACAGTGACTTACGGAGACGTGTCAGAGAGAGTCAGAGAAGCCAACGAACGATTTCAAATCCTGTAAAGTTTCTTAATCGAGTGACACTATTATTTGAAATTGGCAGAACACCAATGGATTTAGTCCAAAGACATAATATATGCCTTTTTTTTTTTCGGGTTTTCTTTTTTAAGGGCATTAGGGTTTTAGTTCTTTTTCCTTTCTTCTTGAGAGGTGTTTTTTTTTTTTTTTTTGGCAATATATTGCTTTCTTTTCTCAAATCCGTTTCCATCCGACATACAGAAAATGGAGACATTCCAGGGAGCCCTACACCTCCCTTCTCCTTGCACCCCTAGAAGAGCAGGCTCCTTGGTTAAACTGGCCGGCTCTGCAAGCCACAAGCAAGAGCACACAATTTCCTGCAAATGGTTCAGCTATTTCCTTGCAGGGAGAGAGGGTGTGAGAGCCCTCACCACAAAATCACCCCCAAGATTATGGGGGACCTTCCCCTTCAAAGGTCTCCTCCATCCGCCCCCCTCTCAGGGGCTCCACTCACAAGGCTGCACAGCCCCAGGCGTCCCTCTGTATTTCCTCCCAGCCTCCCCGGGCCTCAGCCCCACTCCCAGGGCGGCCCTCCCTTCCCGGGGAGGCCCCAGAGAGGCCGTCCAAGGCCCTGGGAGACTCTCGTTCCTGCAGCTCCCCTCCCACGGCCCGGAGAAACCCCGGAGATCAAAGGCTCAGCAGCAGACCAGGTGTCCAGCCTCGTTCACAGGCCACGATTAATCAAACTCCTGACTCACAAGGAGATCAAACCCGGCCCCCTGCCAGCTGTTGGTTAAAGCTGGCCTTCAAGTTGCCCTCATTAAATTTCCTCTCCCTCTCTCCCTGCTGACTCTGCCCCGTGACCATCTCTCTCTCTCTCTCTCTCTCTCATCTTCCTCTCAGCGCCAGTTTCCTCTCCCTCCTCCCTCCTTCCACTGGCCTAACAGTTTCTGATCTCCTCCGTCCCCGCCCCCCTGCCTCCCCAGCTCCCCAACACCCCAACTGCTCTGTTCTCTTGGTCCGATTCCTTCAAAAATCCACGGTCCCCAGACTCTCTCGCCTGGACATTCTCTCCTGGACCCTCCTGCTTGGCCCCTAAGAGTTCCAAGAGGAAGTCATCAGGGGCGTCTGCTGGGGGGTCGGAGAGCGGGTTTCCCCTGCTCTCAAGGCCAAGGATGAGTTCATCCATGCGGAACTGAATTCTCACCTGCCTCTCTTTGCAGCAGACACAGGCCTGTCCAGTACCACAAGCACAGACACACACACACACACACACACATGTACACACACATACAGACACACACACACAGAGACACATACAGATACACATACATATACACATACATACACATACATACTCACACACATACAGACACAGAGAGACATACAGATACACACACATACAGACAGACACACACAGAGACACGTACAGATACACATACATACACACACATACACACATATACATATACATACACACACAGACACACATGCAGACACACACAGACATGTGTATACACTTACAGACACAGAGAAACCGACACACACACATACAGACACCTACACACACACAGACATACACAGACATACATACTCACACACATACGCATATATACATACTCATACACAGACATACACAAACACATGCGCATACACACATGCACGCATACATACACACATACATACCTACACACGTACGCATACCCACATATCCCAGCTGGCCAGTCCCCACCTTAGCACGGTTCTCGACTGTCTCACCCCTGAACAGGAAGCAGCAAGTACCCACTAGAAGTTGGAACACAGGCAGCAGGCCTTCGTTTTCCTCCCAGCTCTGCCCAGAACGGGGAAATTTTGAATCCTGACTTCTCCCCGGCTGATGTGTTGAGAATATTCACTCCAGTTGTCTGAGGTTTGTTTTTATACACTTTTTCCTACAACAAACACTGACAAAAAAAAAAAGCGAATCCAGGCTGCAGAGCACTGTCCTCTCTTTTCTCCGTCTCGCTACATACATCTATGTATTTTTTAACTTGTTTTCCATTTCAGTGGTTCTTCAAGCGCACAGGCGTGAGAAAACACAGATGGATCGGAGCAGGGCCTGTCGGAGCCGTGCGCGGGAGGCTTCGCACCGCGCTGGAGATTTTTAGAAGTCTTGGAAGACCTCAGGATGCAGAGGGGTTTTTTTTGGTTTGGGTGGTTTTTTTCCCTTTCCTCCTTATAGACTTGGAATGTTCTCCTCGCTTCCTCTCCCGGTTCTATTCCTCTAGCCCTTCATCACCTGCTGTGGCTGGGAACGCAGGGGCCCTTGGCTTCGGTGAATGGGTCGCTGTGGCTGCCCCGGGCGTGACCCCTCTACCTGCCCATGTTTCCCCAGCTGTGGTGAGGCGAGCCCAGGGGAGGAGAGGCCATCCGTCACCCGGGCGGCAGCGGAGGCCTGAATGAGGGCGAGAGGGGTCAGGGCTTGCCCACTTGGGCAGCTCGGAGCGGGGCAGAGGCATTACAAATTGTTGAGATATCAGGGCCGGCCTTGATTGATGGTGCAGAACGAGGGGCAAGATGCTGGCACTGGGGCCCAGCCTGCGCTGCGGTCCTCCCAGCTTCCTCCCAGCCCACCCCACAGCGGCCCCTCTTCCCCAACTTGCTTTCTCCTGGCCGCTCACAGCCCATCAGTCAAGCCGTGCCCCGAAGCTGACCTCTGGCAGAGAACAGCCAGCCTCAGAGAACCATTTCTCGCTGAAAAACCTCACCAAGGAATTTTATTAATGCTGGCAGGCCAGCAGTCACCGTGTGCCACCACCGCTTCCTGTCACCGCCGCCTGCCTCCGCGCCCCTGAGTTTCATTAGCTTTGAGCCAGAACAGAAAGGGCCGGGTGTGACCAGATTGCCTGAGCCGCTCCTATTTCTCTCTCTCTTGGCCCCAAACCCACTTCTGCCGCAGGTGGAGCTGCTGGTCTGAGTCACCTGTGGACGTGTGGGATGCCTGTCTCATCTGAGCCTCATCGGTTTCCACAGCCCCACCTTCACCTCCACGCAGTCTGGCCTGAGTGATGGGCGTTTCAGGAAAGGCACTGAGGCCTCCTCTGGGAGAAGAGCGAGCATCAACTGAAAAGTCCAGCTGGATGGAGAGGAGAAGACGTGCTCTGGGCTCGGGCCGGGGACGGACACACCGTCAGGCAGTTGCGAGCTGCCTGGGGGACCTGACCATCTCCTCGGGGCCCCTCTCTGGAGACCACACAGGTTGCCAGTGGTGCCACTGCAGCAGCACAATAGAATGGAGAGTGGGGACATGTTGGGGCAAACGGTGATGGAAGATGTTTAATAGAAGTACTATTAGGCCTCGAGTTAATGAATCACAACTGCAAGAAATCATGATAATCCAGCAGGCATTAGTGACAGATTAGCTTCAAAGCTGCCATAAAAGTGCCATAATGCTTACCTAACGGCATGATTAATTTTCCCAGTACATAATGGCTTTATGGAGGAACCAGGCAACAACAGAGGCTTGACAGAAAGCCACGCCAGGATCCCCGGGGCGCCGGGGGCGCCCGCACCCTGCCTGGGCCCCATGGCTTCCACTCTACCGGGAAGCAGCTACCCCACTGGATTGTCGGTAGACGGGCAACTGCTCAGGCTAGCCCCGAGCCGCCTCAGGACGGAGACAAGGAGTCCCCTGGACTCCCGCCAGGGCTTTGCCCTCCCCCGGTTGCTGTCCGGGGAGACCGGGAAGTCACATCACCCCAGCTCCCGAGATAGGCAACCCCTGTGACCAGCACTGGTGCCTGGAGAACCCCATCCTGGTCCCCTGCTCAAAGGGTCAGAGATCTGGAAAGAGTACTCAACTGGGGAATTCACCATGACTGTCCTCACCCACTGTGTGACCTGGACAGTCACTTCATCTCTCTGGGCTCAGGCAGTCAGTCTCCGAGCCTGCACCCTTAACCACTAGACTGCCTTCCTATAATGGCACCTAAGAATTATGAATCGCTAACTTGTCTTTCAGGCATGATGCAAATCTCATATGTATTCTTTCATTTGCTGCTGCCAACAACCCTATGAGGTAGGTACCAATACGTTCACAGATAGGGAAACTGAGGCTTGGAGAGGTAAGGTAACTCCACAGTTAACCTAGCAGTAAATGCGGAGCCAGGCAACACTCCCCAGTTCCTTGCTTCTCTATCGGCTGTCTTTAGCCCTAATACCACCAATTTAACCTCAAGGGAAAAGCAGCTTGTGAGACACTGAACATCATCTTTTACAATGTTCAGCTCTGCTCGACTGCCCACCCGCTGCCCACCCCACCGCCTGGGGCAGTGGAGAATCTGAAGCGAAAGACAGCCAATCTGGACTCCTCGTCTCCTGTTTACCCCGACTCTAGGATCCTGTTCTGATAGTGATACCTTGGGCACAAAACCACTCCGGGTTTCTGTTTCAGCTTCTCTTTTGGACCAAGGGAATAGTAATGTAACAGAAGAACAAGCCTGACTCCATATTGGATCTATTCCTTTAGCTCTAACCCTTGTGCTCCCTTGCCTGTGCTGAGTCATGCTGACTCTGCACGTTTTATAAAAGAATGTTGCCTATAGCCTGAAATATACAGGGTAGCCCATTCTCAAGGCTCTGACCTTTAAAGGTACAGTATAACACTTTTCCATTCATATAGAGATTAAAAGTTGCAGGCCAGACAATAACCTTTGTCTTGTTGGAGGTTTACAGGAACACTGTGACCAGACCTACGTGGACAGCTGCAAGAACAAACGATTCATACACCAAAAAGTTTGTAACAACCAGCCACACCCCCTTCCCTTTTATTTTTTTTTATTGGAGCATAATTGCTTTACAATGTTGTGTTAGTTTCTGCTGTACTACCCAAAGCAATCTACAGATTCAATACAATCCCCATCAAACTACCAATGGCATTCTTCACAGAATTAGAACAAAAAAGTTTACAATTTGTATGGAAACACAAGACCCCGAATAGCCAAGGCAATCTTGAGAAAGAAAAATGGAGCTGGAGAAATCAGGCTCCCCATCTTCAAACTATACTACAAAGCTATAGCAATCAAGAGAGTATGGTACTGGCACAAAAACAGAAATATAGATCAATGGTACAGGATAGAAACCCCAGAGATAAACCCATGCACCTATGGTCACCTAGTTTATGACAAAGGAGGCAAGAACATACAATGGAGAAAAGACAGCCTCTTCAATAAGTGCTGCTGGGAAAACTGGACAGCTACATGTGAAAGAATGAAATTAGAACACTCCCTGACACCATACACAAAAATAAACTCAAAATGGATTGAAGACCTAAATGTAAGACTGGACACTATAAGACTCTTAGAGGAAAACACAGGAAAAACACTGTTTGACATAAACCACAGCAAGATCTTTTTTGACCCACCTCCTAGAGTAATGAAAATAAAACAAAAATAAACAAGTGGGACCCCTTCCTTTTTAGTATAAAAGAAACCTGAATTCTAACTCAGGTGAGATGGTTCTTTGGGAGACCAGTCCCCATCTTCCCAGTCTGCTGGCTTTCCAAATAAAGTCACTATTTCTTGCCCAACAACTTGTCTATCGATTTATTGGCCTGTCATGTGGTGAGCAGTACGAGCTTGGACTCAGAAACTGTAGTAGTAATAGTAATAATAGGTTGCCCACCTCACAGCAAGAATGTCTTGACCCCGTAGGGCTCAGCTCTACCTTTTCACAACTCCCACTAGGGCTAGGGCCACTCTCCTGAGCACAGACTCCACTCCAGAGCCTCGCTCCGTGGTCTGCCCATCTTCCCATAAATATGGAGGCAGTTAGCAGGAGGCCCAGGTCCAAAGGGAATTCACAGAGCCATGTTCATCTTCATAATGTTGAAGAAACCCCCCAGGAGGCCTGAGTCACTGCCGTGGCAGGCCAGCTGTTTCCGGTCTGATTAACTAGGGCTCCATGAGAGGCACCCAGCCCTGCCTCCCAGCCCACACCGCTCCAGGATTCCCATCAAGTGGGGACCGACCCCCCTCAGGCTGCCACAGATACACTTGCAAAAAAGTAGACTGGCTCCTCTCCTGCCAAAGCATCAACAGGCTACAATCTTCCCCGAGGTCAATGCACCTCTTAAACTCCAAAATCAAATGGCAACCATCACTCCATCAGCAAATACAGTGGACCCTTCAACAACAGGGGTTTGTACTGTGTGGGTCCACCTACACACGTATTTTTTTCAGTAGTAAATACTACAGTGCCACATGACCTGTGCTTGGTTGAATCTGCAGATACGGAATCGCGAAAATGAAGGAACCACGGACGTGGCGGGCTGACTATAAGATATACGTGGATTTTCGACTGTGTGGAGGGTCAGTGACCTAAACTAGGACTTGTCCAAGGGTCAACTATATTTGTTTTTACGGGCACTATGGGAAAAGCCAGGAAGACTCATTTCATCCCTTTGCAGCCCTGAATCCCAAAATGGACATGAGGCTTGAAGATGTGTATCACCAGCATTGGGTGGTTTTTCTGACAGTGATTTCATGATGACCCATGCGTCTCGTAGCTGACAGCCTAATGGGTGTCAAGTGGACCCCATCACTTTAGTTATAAAGTCACCAAATCTCAGGGCTGGAAGAGACGGCAATGATTGTTTCTCCCGGCCCCCCTCCCCAAATCTACCCCCATCTGCTATTGACTCCTCTTGAGTCAAATATATAGTTCTTATTTCAACACGCTGAGCCCAATGAAAGCCCAATAAATATTTATTGATGGTGGTGCCTGTGATGAATTAACAGCCAAAGCTATAAAATGAAAGTTTCACACAAGCAGAGACCCTGGTGAGAAAAGAAACTGCTATGTAAAGTTTGACATTTTTCAATATGACAAGTATTCACACACTCACACTCACACACACGAGGTGTTAGACAGGAGACCATTGCTCTCTACCAAGCCTACCCAGAAAAACCCACTGTTTTCTATAAGAGGGAAAACAGGAAGTATCCCTCTTATAGAATGTTCATGCCTTTGTGGCAGGCGTGTTCAGCTTCTCAGAGGCCAATCAGCCCAGCCCGTCACCACGTGCTGGGCCCTGGACCCAGAGCCTCTCTTTGTCTCCTTGTCAGATCCAAGAGCCAATGCAATTCCGGTCCTAGAGAAACAAAATGGTACCACTGAGCGCTCCATCCCAGATCAGCTAAAGTAAGTGCAGTGACGTATACATTTCTCCGGATGTTAAAAATTTAAGGAAAAAGATCCAGGGCAGGAGAGGCAGCTTAAATGGGAATTTTTGACAAGACAGTGTGTGTCTAAAAGGAAATGCCATGGAGTGTGGCCATAAAGATGTCAAGAACTTTGAGGCCTGGTGGATGGAGACCAGTCATCATGCAGCCCCCATCCACCCACCCAACGTGTCCATATGCATGAACACACTGACTGTAGGTCTATGAGACTCACGTGGTTCTGTCAGAGAACCAACAGTAGAGCACACGTTTTCCCCCATCTGGCCTGCCTGGGTCCCCTCTAACTGCAGCTCCAAGGCACCAAAGCTCCCTGTCACCCACTCAATCTTAATCCATTTGACCCTGAACTCAAGTTCCAGGGACTTCACAAACCAAGCCACATAGCTACCTGGGGCGCAGTCAGAAAGGGACTCTGCCACTCTTGAAACCAAACAAGAGAGAACCATGTACAAGCTGATAAAGCACGTGGGCTAAAGAAAACCTCAGCCCGCTGGAAAGGAGGAAAACACAGACAACCTTGAAGAAACAAAATCCAGTTTGTGCTGAATTTATAAAGCGAGACTGTGCATGTCACTCCCTTCCTCTGAGCCTGGTCTGTGCACCGAGATTCTCTCACACTGGAGGAAACCGGCTGTAGTGTAGCATGTGGCAGGGCCTGGGGATGGGGACGGAGCAGGAGAAGTAGGAAGGGAAAGGGCGTGAAAACCGAAGATCCCCGAAGAAAGCTGTAGAGGGAAGAGGGTCGGAGCTGCAGGGCACGGTGCCCTGCCTCTTCTGGTCCTCCCAGACCCCATGATCTTCTTCATCTTCCAGCTCTTGCTCTTTGTCCCATCTCCGGGAACCCCCTTATTTGGACCTGCTGCTGGTGTTGACCAGGCAGCCTGGAGAAGAAGACAGAGAGTGAACCTGTTGATGACCAGCGTTTAGCAGCATCGCCCAGTGCCAGGCCCTCTGCTAGGGAACGTCCTCCCATGGGAAGATCACAGTATGCCCACGGACAGAAGGAACACCCACAGTCCAGCTAGCAATGCCTGCTGGCCCCTTCCCAGCCCGGGCCTGTCTTCCACAGCTGCTGAATATTGTCTCCTAATTCTGTTCTAGGTTTCGGTGTTTGTTCCTGCCCAGATGGGGAGTCTGATCTTGCCATGGCTGGTGTTTTCTGCAAAAGGGGACCTGGTACACTTTTATAGGAACCCAGTGGCTCCCTGGGGCCAGGCTCTAATGCTGTCCAGATGCAGGAAAAACAGAAGGGCCATTCAAAAACAACTGAAATATCAACACACTTTGAAAGCGGTCTGTTAGCACTTGTCATAAGCACAATAAACAAAACAATGAAACCATCAGAAAGGACCGTGAGACAGTCAGGCTTTAGGAACTTGGCTTTGATGACTTAGAAAAGCAAAGAGAAGGGGCAGAACCCGTTCCCACTTGGGCCGAGGCTTGTTTGTTCTGCTTATCTGAAGTTAGAGCACGAACGAACGATCCTCGCCGTGATGAAAGGACCTAGAAGTTTCTCCCTTGCAACTGGCCTCTTTGCAGATGGGAGCTGCCTTCCACAAGCAGTCAGTTTCTGAGCTCGGTCCATAAAACACCCATCTGTATGACACCGCGCCCATCTGCGGAAAAACCCTTGTCCCGTCTGAGTTAGCTCAGCAAACAAGTGAGCTTAGCCAACGACATCATTTGCTGGGTCCTCCCCAGGTGAGCTCCAGGAAATGAGACCTCGGCTGGTGGGGACAAAATTGCAGATCCTCAAGAGTCAGGTTCCCAACCCCAGGGGAGTCAGAGCCAGGACCGAGGGAGGAAGAGGTTGAGAGAGAAACGTCAACCGTCCACCTGGCCCGCTCCAGCCTTCCAGTCTGAGCTGTGGAGCTGGGGCCTGGGCTGTCTCCGGGTGAAATGAGGCCGCCTGCTTACCAGTTACACAAGGTTGTTTCCCACTGTCTCCGCGGCTCAGGCTTTACTTAATTCCCAAAGCGGGCGCCGGCCAACATCTATCAAATTACCTGCCAGTGATTTAAGTGAGCTTAGTTCGTTTGGGTGCAGTCCTGCATTTTGACTGTTAGTCAAGCAAAATAGGGCATTAGCCAAAGGGGGGAGGGGTACGGATCCAACAAGCCCATCGACGGTGGGAGAGGGGGGTTGTAGAAGCAAATGAGACCTGACGGCAAGAGTGAAAACCTGGGGGTCCCGAGACGCAGGCGCTGGTCCCCTGCTCAGCTGTTGTGACCCCAAATCCATCTCTTGTGACCTCCTCTCCCCGTACATACCTCCAGTCGGCCAGTCTGCTAAGCCCTGTGGGCAGATGAATCAGAAGATTCGATGCTGTTCTCCCCTCCTAACTGGGAAAGCAAAAAATAAAAAAAAAAAAACAGATGTCAGAACAAAGGAACAAAACATACATACAGCAGGAACGCTCCCATTTCTGCTCCAGACCTAAGGCCTGAAGTCTATTCTTCCGTAATCCTCCTCTTCCCAAGTCAAAATGCCCAAAGTGTCTGCTGTTTTAGTCTGAATCCGGCTGTCTCTCTGGAACGGGGAATGAACCCACAACGATCAGTAAGAATTCACTGAACACCTTCAATGTGCCCAGTCACTCCCTTCAACAACTTCAAACATCTTATCAGGTGGGAATAATCTTGGAACCGAAGCCTCAACTTCTCCAGCTGCCTTGCAGCCTAGGGAGGATGCTACCCTTAGCATCGAAGGCCCACCCAATTCTGTCCCTAAGGCCTCCCAGCCAGGTGGGGACAGAAACCCAAGAGACCTGTGAGTAGTGACATAATTCCTAGAACTTTGTAAGGACCAGAAGAGCTCATGCTTAGCAAAGACCAACGCACAGCCCAACACAGAGTATGTGCAATAAATATTAGCTCCTTTATGCTCATCTCTGCCCACATACAGCTGCCAACCCATAGATAAGTATTTGTTAGAAGCCAGTTAAGCACCCAACACAATGGGAGTTCAAAGGATACAGATAATAAGCCAAGGTTGCTGCCTTGGGGGAGCTCCCAGGATGATGGAGAAGATGAGCAGACCATTTAATCGAAAGAGAAATGGCTTCAATACAGAAACAGGGTCCTGTTATGATAGGGAGGCAATATGGTCCTTCCCAGGCTTAGACTCATCCTGCTTGGGGTGCTACTTACTGGTAAAATGACCCTGGACCAAGTACTTAACCCCTCTAAGTCTTCGTTTCCTCATCTGGAAAATGAAGAAAATCACATCTATCTCATAGGGCTGTTGTCAGGATTAAGTTAAATTTAATTTAATTTAAATATGCCCCTTATCAGTTGTGTAATCTCACATGTAAAATGTGGATAATTGACCTAACTCATAGGGATGTTCTGAAGGTTAAATCTGTTAGTACCTGTAAAGCGTTTAAAATAGGGTAAGGTTGGGGCTTCCCTGGTGGCGCAGTAGTTGAGAGTCCGCCTGCCGATGCAGGGGACACGGGTTCATGCCCCGGTCCGGGAAGATCCCACATGCTGCAGAGCGGCTGGGCCCGTGAGCCATGGCCGCTGAGCCTGCGCGTCCGGAGCCTGTGCTCCGCGAAGGGAGAGACCACAACAGTGAGAGGCCCGCGTACCGCAAAAAAAAATAAAATAAAATAAAATAGGGTAATGTCATTTTTCCCTGTTATTACCCTCAAGAATGTAAGTTCCCTGAGGGAAGGATTTGGGTCTGTTTTACGCATTGATGCATTCCCAATAGAACAGGACCTGGTACATATTGCATAAATATTAGTTGAATCAGTGCTACAGGAGAACCAAGCAGAGGGGCAGATTCCACTCCAGGAAGGCTCCCTGGAGGAGGCGATACAGAATGGTGAATAGGAGTTAGCCGTCCTGAGAAGGAAGGTGGGGAAGGGAATGCCTGCAGAGCAACTAGCACAGGGGGGTACCAGGCGTGAAAGAACATGGTGTGAACAGGAAATGCCAAGCAATCTAGTATTCGCAGAATAAAAAGGACAGGAAGAGGCAGGAGATGAGGCTCTCTCTCCTAGATCTTCCAGTGATTGATCTTAGTGGAGCCAAATATACCCGGAAAACATACCCAAGAGAAATGTGAGTATTTGAAAAAGAGAGCTCCCATCAGCCCCTCCCGAGGCCTCCAAGTCCCTGGGCCAGATCCAAGAGAGCCCCAGAAAGAGCAAATGCCCTGGGGAAGGTCCCTTCACATGGGACCCTAACCCATCTGTCTGCAAGATTTCCAGCTCACTTGGAGAAGCAGGCGACCATGCCTGTGAACTCTGACCCCATCCATCCCAGCAGGGCCTGGGGAAGCATTTACATCTTCAAAGGTCCTGGTAAATGTTAGCCAACAGCCTCTCCCCACCCCCCAATCCTCCCTCCTCCCCCTCTGGGCCACTAGGGGTCAGGGACCAGGGTCACACCTGGCCAGGCCCAGCCCAGGCCCAGATCAGTCTGGCATCTCATCCACAGACCATCCTGCTGCCCCTCCCCCATACCTTCTCCCTTCCACACACACACTTGGGTCCAGGGCTAGGGGAGGTGCAGGGCCACAGAGAGAAGGCCCCTATAAGGAAGGCCCAGGACATCTTCCAAGGGGCCTTTAGACAAATGAGGGCTTGGGCCAGCCACCCTGGAAGGAGCCCCGGGTTCTGCATTAGGGGAGGGGGCAGGATAGGCCTGTAGACAGGGGTCAGCTCCAGGGACTGCCATCAAGCAGGTTTCAGCGACCTCTCCCTGACCCCCAGAGTCCCTCTGATCTGCTCGAGGCAGGGAGGCCTGTTAACTTTTACCAGACTCCTTTGACATGGAGCAGGGAGGTTCACTCAAGTGTCAGAGGCTCAGCGCAGACTCCCACAGCCTCAGCACCCCCCCCTCCCCCACCCTGCAGCAGCTCCCAGGCCCAGAGCAGCAGAGGGGCGCCAAGGCCCCGGGGGGAGGGCAGGGGGAGGGCGGCTTCCACACTGGCCCTTCACATGCCCCTGCATTGTGACACGATGGCCTCAGCTCACAGCCTGAACTGACCGTCTGACAGATGATGGTCTAAAAGTTTCCCCAGAGAGTCGGGGCCTTGCCACACGGAGCGACGACTGGAACCCAGGCCTCGGGAGCTCTGTTGAGCTGGACGACTTTGGGGATGGCTGCCCAGCCGGTGCTGACCAAATGGGCCAGGAATGAAGGGGGGCAGCACCCCCAGGCTGAGCCTCCCTGCCCTTCCCCCCTCACCCGTGCTCCAAGCCAAGGTCCCCTGCAGCTCCCACCCAAAAGGAAAGGAGACTAAGTAAGGGGCAGAGGCTGGATGGCCTCCTCGGCTCCACAGGAATGAGCTGCCTGGCTTGGGAACCACTTACCTTCCTGTGCCTCGGTTTCCCCACTTGTAAAACAGAGCGGGGAGGAGGTCTCTAAGATAACCTCCCCATTCTGCATCTTCTGATTCCAAGTTTTCCATCCGCCTCCAGTTTCTTCCCCCCTCTGCCCGCCCCTCCCGCCCTGCCAGCAATCCTCTTCCAAAGCCCTGCTAGATTCATCTGGGTTCACCACAGACTCTATAGCCAGAGGGATGCATCTAGCCTAAGCCTTTTACTTAAAAAATGAGATTGCTGGAATGCAGACAGACGATAACTCATCTGAGTGACCTGCAGTAAAGACCCCTAGAGGCACAGCCAGGCCAGGAATTTAGGTCTCCCTGGACCTTGTCCTTTATGCTGGGCCAGCTGAAAGCTCCAAATCCCCCCGGGGAACACCACCTCCTCAGAGGGAACAGGCCGGAGTCTTTACTGGGCATTCGAGACCACCTGCCCACAGCCTGCCCACCGGCTGGTACTCTTAACTGCCCCCTGATGACCACCCTGATCTTCAGTCAACTTACCCTCTTCCCAGCAAATCCCAGGATCAGGCCTGGCCCGGCCTCTGCTCCTGAAGGCCCCATCCTACAACCTGCCAAGTCCACCCTCTCCCCGGAGCTTCCTGCCCACAGGGCCCTGCCCGCCCTCCCTGACCTCCCACAGGCCACGTGTCTGAGTCACACCTGCTCACACGGCTCCTCATTCCGCTCTTGAAGGGATCACCAGCCCCCTGCTGTGGACACTGGACCACTCTGTCTGGGAGCCACCTGTGGATCCTGGCAGCCTGGGGTTGCATCCTGGCCCACCTCTCACTGGCCACGTGGGCAAGCTACTTCACTTCCTGTGCCTCAGTCTCTTCATATGAAACGTGGGTATAACAGGAGCTCTGACCTCAGCCAGCCATGGTTAGGATGCCCTCTAACACATGCACATACTTAAAACCATGCCTGCATACATACACAGACAGACCTCGGGGATTCTGCGGGTTCCATTCCAGCGCAATAAAGCAAATACCCCAATAAACTGAGTCACAAATTTTTGGTTTCCCAGTGCATATAAAAGCCGTGATTACGCTACACTGTAGTCTGTTAAGTGTCAAGAGCATTATGGCTAAGAAAACAAGGCACATCCCTTAATTTTAAAATACTTGATTCCTAAAAAACACTACCCATCCTCTGAGCCTTTAGTGAGTCACAGTGGCAACATCAAAGATCACTCAAACATAATAATGATGAAAAAGTTTGAAATATGGCGAGAATTACCAAAATGTGACACCAAGACACAAAGTGAGGCAATGCCATTGGAAAAGTGGCACCAATAGACTCACTTGATGCAGGGTTGCCACAAACCTTCAAATTGTAAAAAAACCACAGTATCCGCAAAGCACAATAAAATGAAGTGCAACCAAATGAGGTCGGCCTGCGTATGTATATTTACTATGTATAGTTACATAATATATATTATGTTTCATGTATATATTTTTCCCAGCTGTAAGTTTCTCTGAATGCAAGTATAATACTGGGTTTCTTGGTAACTTCTAGAACTGTGGCGATGTGGGTCAAGGAGGCTTTCGGAAATGGATGGGTAGGTATGTAAATGGATGGCTAGACTTGCAGGTGACTCAACATCAGGTTGAGCTCACTTGTTCTTGGAATGCCCTTTATCGGCACGGCTCCAGAACCCAGGAACAGACATTTTCTCCCCCAAACCATGAAGATTCCCCTTAAAATTCTAAATGCCACTTCCTATCTCCTGCCACCAGCAGAGTTCCTTAAATTCTCTTGGTTCACCCACTCTGCTTCCCGCTCACCTCTACAGACAAAGGGCTTACAGGTGATTGATGGTGACAGTGACCTGCCACTGACCCTTCCAACCTGGGCTTGCTGCCGCCCATGAGGCCCTCTGCAGCCTGCATGGCTTTTGAAATGCAGACCTGACTGGTCTGCTGGTTTTCTTCCCCTTGTGAAGTGGAACCTTTGAAGTGGACCCAACTGGGTTCTGTCGAAACGCCTGAGCCCCCCAAATCACCATCTCCAACAGCCTTCCCTGTAGACTGCCTTTGCAGGGTCAGGGCGAGAAGCTAGACAGACCTGGGTTCAAATCCCGACTCTGCCACTTTCATGCTTTTTGCTCTCCCAGGCTCCGAATCTCAGATCCCTTATTGTGAAGACAGAAGATAAGGAAGGCATGGCCCAGGGAGCTGGTGGAAGGACAGCTTGAGATAACATATAAGGCTTTTGGCCCAAGGCTGGCCTGTTGTAATTACTCAGTATGTGATGACCATGGAGAGGAGGAGAATTATATGAATGTGAAAGTAGAGGACTGGACATGAGGACAAACGTGACTCTGTTCTGTCCTCCTTCTTCTTCTTACAATATAACCAAACTCCTTGGTCTCCATCCCTGGAATGGTCACACACACACACACACACACACACACACAGAGGCCACATTCTATCCATGGCTTTTTTTTTTTTTTGCAGTATGCAGGACTCTCACTCTTGTGGCCTCTCCCGTTGCGGAGCACAGGCTCAGGACGCGCAGGCTCAGCGGCCATGGCTCACGGGTCCAGCCGCTCTGCGGCATGTAGGATCTTCCTGGACCGGGGCACGAACCTGTGTCCCCTGCATCGGCAGGCAGACTCTCAACCACTGAGCCACCAGGGAAGCCCTATCCATGGCTTTTTACTTAAACTTCTCCCTGCCCAGAACTTCTTGGGCTGCTCTCTGGGACAACCTAACCCCATGGACCTGTCTCCTTGCTCCTTCCCTTGGTCATCCAGGGATTTGCTGGCTGAGCTCACGTCTTCCACAGCCGAGTCACCCGAGACTTGCTGTCCTCACAAAAGAATCTGTTTCCATTAAACCACTGAGCATTTCCCACATCACCATTTTCAAACCATTTATTTATTCATTGTCTTGAGTTTATTTGCCTTGTTCTCAAAAAATATTTGGCAGGAGTGACTTCCTGTTACTGAATTTGGGCGCCCGGCCGAAAGGTATCAAACAGCCTGGACTTTGAGATGAGGCTGCGGCTGGGTCGACCACCACTTTGAAACAACCAGAAGACCAAACGAAGCCGCAGCTGGACCCATGCCCTGCAATCTTACACAGATTTCAGTGCGAGGGGTTCCATGAATAGCAGTTATTGGAGAGATGAAGCTGACGAAAGCCACAGGGCCAGTGACGGCCCTGGGAGCGCGAGAAAGAGGATCAGAAATGCACCAGCGTCATAGATGCAAACTATTACATTTAGAATGGATAAACCACAAGGTCCTACTTTATAGCAAAGGGAACTATACTCAGTATCCTGTGCTAAACCCTAATGGAAAAGGATATGAAAAAAGAATGTCTGTATGTGTATAACTGAGTCACTTTGCTGTACAGCAGAGATTGGCATAAGATTGTAAATCAACTATACTTCAGTAAAAGTAAATAAATGAATGAATAAATAAATAAAATAGTTTTTTTTAAAGTAGAAGGAATGATGGAAATTTTTAAAAATCAAAAAAAGAAAAAGAAATGCACCAGGATCAGAAATGCACCATCATCACAGCTCCCTTGAGGCTACTCACGGGTGTAAAACTTGAAGTGGAAAAGTAGAATAGGTGCTTGCATTTGACAGGGAAGGAGGTTTGGCTTACCTCAATCCAGCTCCACAAGCCTGAAGACTCGCTCTCTCTCTCTCTCTCTCTCTCTCTCAGATCCTCATTCATGGGGCCTTAATGATACCCAAAAGCAGACTTCCTATACTTTTTTAAATGTTTTTGTTTTTTTATTGAAGTGTGGTTGATTTACAACGTTGTTTTAGTTTCAGGTGTACAGCAAAGCGATTCAGTTATAAATATACGTATATATATCTCTTCTTTTTCAGATTCTTTTCCATGGTAGTTTATTACAAGATATTGAATAGAATTCCCTGTGCTATACAGTAGGACCTTGTTGTTTATCTATTTTATATATAGTAGTTTGTATCTGCTAATCCCAAACTCCTAATTTATCCCTTCCCTCCCCTTTCCCCTTTTGTAACCACAAGTTTCTTTTCTGTCTGTGAGTCTGTTTCTGTTTCGAAACTAAGTTCATTTGCATCGTTTTTTTTTTTAGATTTCACACATAAGTGATATCATATGATATTTGTCTTTCTCTGTCTGATTTATTTCACTTCGTATGATCATCTCTAGGTCCATCCATGTTGCTGCAAATGGCATCATTTCACTCTTTCTTACGGCTGAGTAATATCCTGTACTCTTCATTGTAAGGGAATGCACTGGGGCAGATGAGAACCCAGGAAAGAAGGAAACTATAAGTCTCGAATAAGATCACCCTGTTAAAAGAATGGCAGTAAATGCCTCTGAAAAAGAGCCTTCCCTGGAAAGGCAGTGGGGAAGGAAGAGATTTTTCCAGGCCCCAATTCCAGGGAGCTCCTGGGACAAAGAGATTTCCCTGAAGGACGTCCACGTGAATGGTCTCCTCCCTCTGTTCTTATACCCCCAGGGTGTTCAGAGCAGTGGGCAGTGGGGACCCGACTGGGGAGGGGTGTGCCTTGGGGGTGAGGAGTTTTCACAACTGAAACGTAGCCTCAAATGAGCCTCAGAAGGACTCATCTATCCCCCCTTGAACGAAATGAACTGAGAGAAGAAGAAAGAAAGGAGGCTGGGGGAGCTTACCAAGTGGAATGAGCCGCTGAGTTAAATTACAGGGGCCTGGGAGGGATGATTAACTACCCTCATGGTTTTCTGCTTCACAGCCATATTTCAGCCCAAACCTGGGGCTTCTCGGTTACACAGCCAGCGCAGGCCGACCATTTTTTCCATTGACTGAAAACACATTCTGACTGAAAACAAACTTTGGATCCCCGAGGCTTGGCAGCCCTGGGTCCTTCTCCATATTTAATCAACGGGAAGCTAAACACTTTCAGTCTGTGATGGCTCATTTGGACGGGGTCTCGGGGCTTTTGCCTGGTGCCAGATATAATAACTCTCTGCTCTCTTTTCTAAGGCCTATTTTATAATTTTGCTGTTTTTCAATGTCAAGCCCATCTTTTGAAGAATTTTTATTGGATTTCCTGCTAGACTTCAACGAGGATTTTTCTTGCTTTGGCAGAAATATCAAGCAGAACAGGGGAAAAACTCAATCATCGTCTTGGAAAGTCGTGATGGTGTGTTGAGAGGGGTTGGGGGGAAGGCCTTTGTTTGCGCACAAACAGGTTTCTAGAAGGTTGGAGCCCCGGTTGCCAGTTTTGGGGGTGGTGGGGCCTCTGACTTCTGATTCGTGGGGTGGAAATTGACAGGCAAGGTGGATGGATGTGGGAAGAGAGGGGAAGTTGGGACAGGGGAAGGGGAAGAGAGGCATGAACGCATCAGACAGGCTAAGAGGGGCGTGGGTGGGTTTCCAACTGATGTCCGTGGTGAGGCCTGGTCCCACCATACACACCCGTTCACGAGGGCTGCCGGGATGCTGAAGAATGGGACGCAGTGCCCACTCAGGGGGCAGCAGGCAGACTCTTAACCAACAGCGTGACTCCTCGGAACTGCTAAAACCCCAAGAATGAGCAGGAAGGTTCCATCCAGAGGGTCCAGTTCTACCAGCCTCAGCCGCGAGCTCTGCGCCGGCTCCAGGCAAGGTTCAGATCTTTAGTTTTTCTTCCTACTGATGATTCCCCCAGAGGCAGCAGCTTGCCAGTGAGTGACAGCTTTTGTTTGCTGATACTTTCCTCTCTTCCCAGAGTCAACTTTCAGAATATACCAGGTTGCTCCCTCTTACTCCTGGACTTTCTTTTAATTTCTTTTTTTTTTTTTTTGGCAGGGGTGGGAAAGGGGGAGTCTCTAGAGAGTATTAACCAGAGAACAGAAGTGGTTCTTTGTCCCAGAATGAAAGCGGGAGAGAGAGAGAGCACTTTGCTTCTTTCCTTTTAGGTTGTGTTTTTTCTGTTTGAGTTTTTGACTTTCTATGATGACATGTTAAGTAAACCGAGCATCACGCCTCCTCGGCCACTTCACATCTACCGCTCTTGGCTTCACAATTTACAGGATGTTTTCACATGTCTCATCTTTTTATTCCCACCACAGGGCAGTGGCCACTGTAGGGGTGAGCAACCCAGATTCACACGAGCCACGTGCTTTGCCCCTGTCTTGTGGGTAGTAAGTAGCCGAACCAAGCTGAGCACTTTTTTCTTCTTTGCTACAAAATGTGTATGCTGCAGGGGGTGGGGAGGTGTGGGGCTGGCCCCCTTTAAAATGACATCTCCCTGTGCTGGGCAGAGTCCTCAGTGTAAATTTCCTGCAACAGAGCACATTGAGTGTTAAGACGTCACAGCAGTTTTTACCAAATCCACAAATTATGGAACAATTTCTCTTCGGGCCAGACTACAAGACCAGGCTTCCAGGGCATCTGAGCCATGCCTCATTCCTTCCATTGCCAGTAGGAAAAAGGACACAAAAGAACTTAGGGAATATCCACTCCGGGCCCAGCACTGGGCTCGACAATGGAGGCAGTCAGTGCAAGAAAAAGATACTGTCCTTGTGTTTGAGGAGTTTACAGTCCAGATGAGAAGATAATTATAAACAGAATTTTATAACTGCCAAAGACCTTAGAGATCATCCGTCTAAACCCCTCATTTTCCAGTAAGGAGATGGGACAGTTCAGAGAAACGGTGAATCAACAGGGGTAAAAATAAAATAGTTTTTTTTTTGAAAATTTCTTAAAAGCAAACTGTGTTTCCCAGGCAATAGCTGTTTTTCAAAATTGATTTTTATTGGAGTATAGTTGATTTACAATATTGTGTTAGTTTCAGGTGAACAGCTAAGCGAATCAGTTATACATAGACATATATCCACTCTTTTTTAGATTCTTTTCCCGTATAGGTCATTACAGAATATTGAGTACCATTCCCTGTGCTATACAGTATGCCTTTGTTGTTTATTTTATTTATAGTAATGTGTTTATGTCAATCCTCCCTCCACCTTTCCCCCTTGGTAATCATAAGTTTGTTTTCTACATCTGTGACTCTATTTCTGTTTTGTAAATAGGTTCATTTGGGCCATTTTTTAAGATTCCACATATAAGCCATATCATATGATATTTGTCTTTCTCCGTCTGAATTAATTCACTCAGTATGACAATCTGTAGGTCCATCCGTGTCGCTGCAAATGGCATTATTTCATTCTTTTTTACGGCTGAGTAATATTCTACTGCGTGTGTGTGTGTGTGTGTGTGTGTGTGTGTGTGTTTATATATATACCACAACTTTTTTTTTTTTTTTTTTTTGCAGTACACGGGCCTCTCACTGTCGTGGCCTCTCCCGTTGCGGAGCACAGGCTCCGGACGCGCAGGCTCAGCGGCCATGGCTCACGGGCCCAGCCGCTCCGCAGCACGTGGGATCCTCCCTGACCGGGGCACGAACCCGTGTCCCCTGCATCGGCAGGCGGACTCCCAACCATTGCGGCACCAGGGAAGCCCACCCCACATCTTCTTTATCCATTCCTCCGTTGATGGACATTTAGGTTGCTTATTTAATTTCATGCTGCAGGGTGCAGTGGCCACTGCATGCTGGTCAGAGAAAGTGAAGGGGTCGGAGACATGCACTAGGAGAAGATAAAACTTGATCTCGACCTGAAAGCATGTGTAGAGCAGATGGATGGATGGGAAGAGAAGGGCCACAGAAACCAAAGAGAAAAGGTAAACTTGAGCCTGGTGTGTTCCCGAGACCATGAGGGGCAAGCGTTTAGACATGGGGAGAAGGGAGGGGAGTCAAGGCTGGACACTGGCTGAAGCCACAGAGGATCTCAAGCAGTCGGGGAGAAAGTGCGCACATAGCCAGGGGGAGTCACGTGAAGGTCAGGGCTTCGACCCCAGCTGACCAGTAATTTTCTAAACTTTATACCCACGCCTAACGACCCATCTAAATGTATCCCACAGATGGCTGTGATCCCAACTGGTGCTCAACTTTGAGTCTGGACAGACTCACAACTGCTGCAGGGTCCACTTGCCCCTCAGCCTGTCCTGCCGGGAGGGTGGGGACATCACCCCTCCTCGTTCCTGCAGCCACGCCTTCGGTGCAAGTTCCCAGCCCCCAGCCCCATCTGCTAGGTCCCAGGCCAGGGCTGGTCCGCGAGGCTAAAAAGGCAAAGAATAAAGAGGCAATGAAGAGGAAGCCCATCTCAGGACAGAAAGAACTCCTAGCTGAGGATGGGAAATTAGAGAGAAAATCTCTCTCCCCAAGACGTCAGAGTAACGCCAAGAAAACCTGGAACAGAATTCTCTCCACAGCGGTGGGGGGGGGGGGGAGCCTGAGGGCATGAAAGCTGGAAAGGGGCCGCCCCTGTGACCTGAGCATCTCCACCCATCTTTGTTCCTTTTTATGCCTCACTTTACCCATTTGAGCCTAAAAACAAGAGTGCCAGCCTTCTTCCTTCTTAACAGAGACTGAGATGAGGACAACGCAAAAGGCGAAGACCCAAAACGCTTGTGGGCATGGTTGCCGTTGCAGCTAATACTAATGATGACACAATAATGTCATTGTCACTCTGCCTCCAAACACAGAGCCTGTCTGCCCTCGCGAACAAGTCCTTTGTGCTTCCGTAGCCCCCATGTGAAGGGGAGCACATCCTCCTGGGGATTCCCTCAGCACCCCACCTTCCATCTTCCTCTCCTAAAGAAGCGTCCCCACTACCCTGAACTCAAGGCTCCGTGTTCCTAAAGCCCCAAAACAGCTCCTCTGACTGTCTTCCCTCCGGGGAGAAGCATCACCCCCATTTACCCTCATTTCCCGCTCAAGGACAGAAGGAGTGAAACTTGCCCACCTAGCCCGGTGACAACCTCTCCCGGGGAGACCGTCCTCCACCCATTCATCAGTTCTGATCCATGCTGGGAAATTCAGACTCCACAGTCAAGTCCTCGCCTTTTGATTGTGAACACAGTAAGTCCCCTACATCCGAACGAGTTCAGTTCCAAGAGCGCGTTCGTTAAGTCCAGCAAAGTTAGCCTAGGTACCCACCTAACACAATAGGCTATATACCACTGCTTTTACGCTTGCTTCGGGACCTCCTGGGCTTGAAATAAAGGTACTGTACTCTATACAGCACTGTACAGTAAAATACACAAATCACAACCGTTTATAGAGGATGCACGCACGTGACAGTGTACGCCAGACACGTGAACTAACACGTGATTGGACATGCGACTGCACATTTGCATCTTTGAAAGTTCGCAACTTGAAGGTTCGTATGTCAGGGACTTGCTGTAACTGCCCAGTTCGGGCCATTCCCAAACCCGATCCCCACAGCCCTGAAACGTACACACCACGCCCCAGGGATGTGCCACTCCACTAGGTAGGGCTCTTGCCAGGTCTGAGAGATGAGTGCCCGGGGCCCTCACCTCTCCAGCCAGGTCCCACGCTGGCCTGTGCTTCCACGCCCCTTGAGGTTGCCCCTGAGTCTCCCAGAGCTGCCCCCTTGCCTCTTTGAGTTCACAGTCCTCCTTTTTTCCTTCCCCTGGCCCCCATCTTCACCTCCCTCCTTTGGTGTTTGAGATTAAGAAGCATGCCATGGTCGTCCATAAATTACACAGCGACAGTAGATGACAAAAACAAAATGTAATTCAGATTAAAGTCACCCTCCAGCTGAAATGATAGTTTTTTAACTAAACAGCAATGTTGCCCGTCCACCTTGCTGGCAACTGGGCCCCTTCTTAGTCATCTTTCTTGGGGGTGACTTAGGACCCACCTAGGCCTTCGGAGAAGATTCTCCCATTATTTCCTCCCCATCTCTCTGGATCAAGCTGCTGGGCTTGGCACAGATGACAAATTCCCCAAGTAATCCCTCAAAAGATTGGAGAAATGCTCCGAATGCTCCATTAAATTTATTTTCCATGCTTTAAGAGACCCAAAACTATGTCCAATAAATAACTGTTCCCTGTGATTTACTGAAATGCTCCTCTGATTTAAAGTTATAGGGGAAAAAATATGGAGCCCCTGGGAGCCCAGGACCAGCCGTGCAAGTGAGACCAGATGTGAGATTTCTGCCCGGGGAGGGGGTGGGAGGAGGGGGGGGGGGAAACAGCTCGACTGATGGAGGTTTGAAAGTGACAATGTCTGAACCCCGGTTCTCGGCTTTAACATAAAAGGTCCCCAGTTGAGCATTCTTTCTTACAAAATTTATTGTGGTTGTAGTTAGAGGGGGAACCATCAAAAGAGTAATTCTGGCCCTTGTTTTGCAGAGCTCTTTTGATAAATATGATACTTAGAAATATGCCTCCCACTAGACAGAAAAGCCATATAGTTAAAATGAAGTAATCTGTCAGTAAACTCGCTAGAATCAAAGCCAAAATGAAACCTGTAACAGGAGAAGGGGAAAAAAACTCCACTTAGAAACGCTTGAGTCAAGCAGGGGAGAAGGTGGAGATTAAGAATTGTCCTTCATTCAGATATTTTTATCTACAGAGTTAAAAGCGGAGATTTATTTTTAAAGGGGGCTATTTATGTTCCAATCTTCACCAGATGGGCCTGTGTTTCTGCCTCTCTTGTGCAGGCCAGGCTCAGCAAAAACAGCTTCTCTTGTGAGCTGAAACTTACCCAAACAAAGGAGGAATAAAAACTTTGGGAAGCGAATGTAACCTTTGGAGCTGCCTGGTAAATATTGGATGTGTTTCCTGCAGGGGCCCAGGTGAGCCAAAACCAAGAAACAAACAGGAAGGAGCGGAAACAGCCAGTGTTCAGACTAAACCATATATGATTATATATTATACACATACTGCACGTGTGTTTGCGCACACACATGTGCTGATTCCCAAAGGGCCAGAAAGCTTAGGCTACGAAACATCCCAGCGGGGAGACGACATCATCAACGGGTTGTCCCAAATAGCCCTATCTTTGGAATCCTCTCCTCCATCTAATAAATCACCTGTTTGAAAAATGCCTTTTTCATGGTTAGGGATGAAAATTATAGGGGGTAATTCCCCTGGTGAAATTACCCCCAAAGTGTTTCTTACTCTTTCTTCCTCTGTACCTGGAACCAAAAGAAACTAAACCCCACGCCCTGCAGGCTCTCAGGTGAGCTGCTTTGGAATCTCAGACTTCCCAAACCTTCCAGAGCAACCAGGCCAGCACAGGAAGAAGCTCACCTCACTGCTCAGGGCGCTGAGCTGGTCAGCTTCCCCAGAGCCTCACCCCGGGAAAAGCCTCCTTTGTTGTGTCTGCTTCCCCATTCCTGTTCCCAGAACAATGCCTGATACAGCCATCCCAAGAGTATCAGAAGTCTCCATCACTTCCCTGCCATGATAGGAGGCAGGAAGACCTCCCTGCTGTCGGTCTTGCGTTCCACATCTACCCAAACTGTAGGACAAAAACATTAAGACCCAAGGTGTGTGTGTGTATATATATATATATATATATACACACAGCCTCGGACACATTACAATATTCACATTATCCCATTCCCTCCCTCCACGAGTACTTGTACTACAGTGAAGTGTGCCTAAAATGGACCTGGGGAAGGAGAGGAGAGAGCAGAAACGTCCTGGAAGGGATCTTAGACATCTGATGAATTCAATCACACCCTGGCTCTGCCATCAGGCATCTGTGCGACCTGAGCCCGATGGCTTCTCCTCCCAGAAATCTGTCTCTTTACCTCTTTAGTGAAGGGTTGAACCACACGACCTGCTATCCTCAGACTCCCAGGGGCAGCTCCTTTCTCGTGGCCCCAAAGGCGCCCTTCCTCCACGGCACCCCTGCCGGTCCGGGCAGAGCTGGAGGGTGTGGGGTATGAGAAACACCTGTGTTTACACTGTACAATCTGCAGTTTACTGTCATAAAATCATTTAATACAGTTATAATTTTTTTGGCAAAGAGTTGTGTTTATGGTGAAGCAAGACAGAGAGGGAATGATTGACTACAACTGATTAAAACGATAAATCAAAAACAAAAGAGGGAGGATGCAGGGAGCCCAAAGCCACAGGCAAATCCAATTTAAGTCTCCGGTTCTGGGCCTTTGTGGGAACAATTCTGTCTGATGAGGAACCAGCCCTGGAGGTACGGGCCCGGGCCTCGGGGTAGGCAGGATGGAGGCGCAGACTCAACAGGGTAGAAAAATAAGGAAATGGTTTTACAAGAAGTAGTTTTACAAGAACTGGTTTCCTTGGGCCTCCATCTTCAAAAAGGACTTGGGGGGAGGACCTGGGAATAAAGGGCTGTGTGTACATGTGTCTGTGTGTCTGTGTGTGTGGGGGGGGGGTGCATGTGTGTGTCTGTGTGTGTCTAGGTAGAATAATTTCAGCCAGAACTAGGATTTTCCAGAATCAGAACCATCCCTCAAAGACAGTACCTGAAACCCCACCACCAGCAAGGATGACATGAGACTGCAAACACTCTGACCTTGCAAACATGACATCCTTCGGCAACTGAGGGCCTGCTGCATGCTGGGCAGCGTGCCAGGGCAGAAAAGGGACAAAGGATTGTTCATGCAACACACGCTGAACGAGTGTCTACTCTGGTCCAACTGCTGCCCTAGGCTCCGGGGAACACAGAGTAGGAAAGAATCCTGACCCCATGCAGCTTCTGTTCTCATGACATGGACACACACCACGTTCAGAAGACCCATGGGCACCCAGTTCTTTATGCTCCAGTGTGATAAATGCTGTAATCCAAGTATATTCAAGGAGTCAGGAACACTGAGGATGTTACTTCTGAGCTGGATCGTGAAGAACGAGAAAAGTCATCCTTTCCCGGCCGGAAGATAACTGTGCTCCAGAGGGGTCCCTGCACCGGCAAAGGCAGAGAGCTCTGGAAGGGCCTGCTGAAGATGGGAGAGAATTTCAAGGTCTAGGAAGGGATGGGTATTGAGCCGATGGTCTGGTTGTCAGCTAGGAACTTAGTCACTTAACGGCGCTCTGAGAGCAATTCTTCGAAGAATAATCAGAGGTCAGAGCCGGGAAGGGGAAAGAGTCACAAAACTGGGAGTCTGTGGAGGAGTGCATTAGATGGAGTCAAGACTAACCTCACTTGGAGGCTTCCCTGGTGGCACAGTGGTTAAGAATCCACCTGCCAATGCAGGGGACACTGGTTCGAGCCCTGGTCCGGGAAGATCCCACATGCCACGGAGCAACTAAGCCCATGCGCCACAGCTACTGAGTCTGCACTCTAGAGCCCGCGAGCCACAACTACTGAGCCCGTGTGCCACAACTGATGAAGCCCACGTGCCTAGAGCCCATGCTCCGCAACAAGAGAAGCCACCACAGTAAGAAGCCCACGTACCACAACGAAGAGAGCAGCCCCTGCTCGCCACAACTAGAGAGAGCCTGCATGCAGCAATGAAGACACAATGCAGCCAAAATTAAATAAATAAAATAATTAAAAAAAAAAAAAAAGACTAACCTCACTTATTTCCCAGCTTTGCTTAGGGTGGTGTGGCAGAGATGACTACTGACCCCCAAGGCTCATGCCCCCCTTGACACAGTGTGGCGTTGTTTCTGGGGATCTGCTGCCCCGTCTACAATTTTCAACTCCATGCCCACTCCCCACTCTGTGCAACTACATCAGTTCATGGGACTCTCCTCACCAACAAACGTGAGCCAAAGGGCTGTGTCAGGTTCAGGCCCAGGTGGTTAAGTCTCCCGTGCGCTCCCTGGATGGAGACCCGTCCACAGAGACCGTGGCTGCCAGGTGGTGACAATGGTGCCAACCATCCTCAAGGGCTCAGAGGAACCAACCAACCAACCAACCAACCAGAAACAGCCTCATCGGGTTTTTCATTAGTGATGAAAGCACTGTTTTTGTGTTAAGCCACCAAGGTGTTGACATTGTTTTTTATGTTTTGTTTTGTTTTACATCTTTATTGGAGTATAACTGCTTTACAATGGTGTGTCAGTTTCTGCTTTATAACAGAGTGAATCAGTTATACATATACATATGTTCCCATATCTCTTCCCTCTCGCGTCTCCCTCTCTCCCACCCTCCCCATCCCACCCCTCCAGGCGGTCACAGAGCACCGAGCCGATGTCCCTGTGCCATGCGGCAGCTTAGTCCAACCTGATACAGGTAGCCCGGTTCCAGGTGGAGACTCAGCATTTAGACATCCTTACCATAAGGCAGGTTCCCCAGGAAACAGTCTGAGACAGAGCACTGTGGACAAAGTTAACTGATTTATTTCCCACTGTCTGTAGTATGTGTGTCTTACCAATGCCTCCACATACTTGCCATTGCTTGTTAATCCCCAGTAAGATTATCAAAATGGCATTAATAGAGTGTACCACTATGTCATTCTGTGGAATGTCTAGAAGGCCTAGGTCCCTTCAGGCTTTGTTATGACAGAGGGCAGAAGAGTTAATGTAGCCCTAGGCCAGGACATAAATGTATACTGTTGTCCATCTCCTATGAATGTGAAGTGCTTTGATCTCCCTGATAGGTATGGAAAAAATGCATTCACCAGATCAGTGGCCTGTACCTGAGGCCATACCAATCCGTCTAGCACAGATGCTACAACTGACAAAACAATTGCAATCAGGGCTCCCGCTTGGCTGAGTTTGTGCTAGTTCACTGTCATCCCCCAAGATCGTCTGGTTTTTGTAGAGTCTAAATTAGTGGGTTAAATGAGAATATGATCTGGGCAGTCATCTGGGCATCCTTTAGTTCTTTAAGAACGGCACTGATTCATGACATTTCCTCCTGTCAGGATACCATATTGGTTTTTATTTACTATTTTGGCCAGGAGGTGGGGGAAGATTCAGAAGCCACTCCTATTCCAATATCTCTTACCCCACATGCTAAGGAGCCAATGTGGTCCTGCCAACTACAAAGTCTATTCCAGTTATACGTTCAGGGATCAGGGAAGTGACCACTGGGTGGATCAGAGGACCCAATGGACCCACTGTGAGTCAGACTTAGCCAGAGCGACCATACTGAAGCTTCAGTTTCCTGGGAGTCAACACAGATCCGGTGTCCAAAAGTCCTTGATAAGTCTGCATCTTCCCTCTTCCCCAGGGAATGGTTACCCAAGTAAATGGCCACTTGTACGTTTGGGGAAGGACAAAAGAAATCATTAGATATTGGCTGTGGCCTTACAGGGTCCTCTCCTCTGGAAACCTGATCTCTCCCTTAGTTGATAGGTCCCAGGTCTAAACACTGGCTCAGGTCCAGAAACTAGGCAAGGAATCACACCTGTTTACTGGGGGTAGCCACCCTCAGCTTCCTGAGCATCAATTTCTCTTGGTTGTATAGCGTGAGTGATTCCCATCTGCTTGCCCCGAGGGATGATATTCTATTAACTAGGTTCATGGTTCTATGCAGGTCAGGCCCCCCACCACCACTCTGTCCCTGCTCCCCCAATAACTGTGCCTACCTTGCTTCTGACGACCGTAACACCAGCTGGCCCCTCTTATTTGGCGACCCTATCATCCCCATTGCTATAAAGGAGTGAATTTCTGTCACAGAATCTCCGATGGTCAGCCCTAGCCTACAGAGGACAGCCACCACTGAGTTTCTCAACAACACTGGTGAAGGAAATAGTCTTCATTACTTTCATAAATGGGGGTTGGCTAAGTGTCCATTGACAGACGAATGGATAAAGAAGATGTGGTACATATATACAATGGAATACTACTCAGCCATGAAAAAGAATGAAATCATGCCATTTGCAGCAACATGGATGGACCTAGTGATTATCATACTAAGTGAAGTAAGTCAGACAGAGAAAGACAAATACCATATGATATAACTTATATGTGGAATCTAAAAAAATGATACAAATAACATTTATAAAACAGAAGTTGACTCACAGACATAGAAAACAACCTTATGGTTACCAAAGGGAAAACGTTGGGGGGAGAGGGATAAATTAGCAGTTTGGAATTAACAGGTACACACTACTGTATGTAAAATAGATAATCAACAAGGACCTACTGTACAGCACAGGGAACTCTACTCAACATCTTGTAATAACATACAAGGGAAAAGAATCTGAAAAAGAATATGCATATATGTATAACTGAATCACTTTGCTGTACATCCAAAACTAACGCAATATTGTAAATCAACTATATTTTGATAAAAATTGAAAAAAATGGGGGTTGGGTTGGGGGAGTCCTTCGGCTCCCTTAGAGAATAGTCAGTGTGAGTTTTCCAGCCCTACTAAATCAACTCTAACGTGGCCACTTCTTTAAGCCTATCCACCCATTCTTCCACTGTCCACCACGACAGTTCTGGAATTTCTACTTCACTAAGTCTAGGCCTGCACTTTCTCCAAGTTTCCAAGAGTCTCCCTAGCGGCACGTGCTAGCACTAACTTCCAGGGTCCTCGTCGTGTGGCTCAATCCTCAATAAGAGGAGAGTGCTCCCCTAGCAAACAAATAAAAACAAGCAAATATAAAGCCCTCTTTGGGCTTCCCTGGTGGTGCGGTGGTTGAGAGTCCGCCTGCCGATGCAGGGGACACTGGTTCGTGCCCCGGTCCGGGAAGATCCCACATGCCGCGGAGCGGCTGGGCCCGTGAGCCATGGCCGCTGAGCCTGGGCGTCCGGAGCCTGTGCTCCGCAACGGGAGAGGCCACAACGGTGAGAGGCCCGCGTACCGCAAAAAAAAAAAAAAAAAAACCCTCTTCGATTACCTTATGTTTTGCCACTCAATCCCACACCTTCAGAAAGCAGCTCCACACACACTCTCCCAGCTCTGGGAGGTACCTGCTGGATACATCTGCACCCCCTTTGGTGTGCAGGCCCTTTCTTTCCTTAGCAGGCCCAGCCTTTTTCTGACCAGATTATGTCATGACTTATCCCCAGTTATTAGGCTGGTGGCAAGAAGGGAGGAATGGCTGAGTCCTGAGGGGACACCTGGGGTCTTGAAAGGCAGAGCCCCCTCCACTGTCTTCAAGCCAAGGAGGGGGAAGGGGGGCAGTTAGGCTTTAACAGGAAGGAGTGGGCTGCTTCTGCTGACCCAGAGGGGTCGGAGGAATCTGGGGATTCAATGTTTTAGTGTACCAACCCAGGTGTCTCCATTGCAAGTCTCAGGACCCTGATTTTGGCAGGGCAGCCTGGCTGGGGTAGAGGATCGAGCCTTGCTCTGGAGCTCTGCTGTCTTTAGTTCTAGGCCTAATCCCCACTATCCCCCCTCTAGCTTCAGGCAATAAGATTCTCTTTATATGGAGGTCCTTGGTGTGAACTTGGTGATTAATTATCCCCAACCTTCATTGTCTCTCCCCAATGCATCAATAGCTCCCAGGAACAGCTATGTTTCCTTAGTCCAGATAATCACTGCTGCCCCCACCCTCTCAAACACGTGAGACATCATACCTGCCAGGACATTTCCTTCCATCCACGTCCAGTCTCATCTGCCTGCCAGTGAAGGTTTGACAATGGAGCTGCTACCGCAGGCCAGGTTCCATGGAAACATCAGCTACCACCAGACACAGGGCCTCATAGCCAGCTGGCTGGTGGATGCTCCAGCTCCCAGGCCCCATTTTTTTTTTTTAACATCTTTATTGGAGTATAATTGCTTTACAATGGTGTGTTAATTTCTGCTGTATAACAAAGTGAATCAGTTATACATATACATATATCCCCATATCCCCTCCCTCTTAAGTCTCCCTCCCACCCTCCCTATCCCCCACCCCTCTAGGTGGTCACAAAGCACCCAGCTGATCTCCCTGTGCTATGCGGCTGCTTCCCACTAGCTATCTGTTTTACATTTGCTAGAGTATATATGTCCATGCCACTCTCTCACTTCGTCCCAGCTTACCCTTCCCCCTTCCAGTGTCCTCAAGTCCATTCTCTATGTCTGCGTCTTTATTCCTGTCCTGTCCCTAGGGTTCTTCAGAACCTTTTTTTTTTTTTAGATTCCATATACATGTGTTAGTATACGATATTTGTTTTTCTCTTTCTGACTTACTTCACTCTGTATGACAGACTCTAGATCCATCCACCTCACTACAAATAACTCAATTTCATTTCTTTTTATAGCTGAGTAATATTCCATTGTATATATGTGCCACATCTTCTTTATCCATTTATCTGTCGATGGACACTTAGGTTGCCTTCATGTCCTGGCTATTGTAAATAGAGCTGCAGTGAACATTGTGGTACATGACTCTTTTTGAATTATGGTTTTCTCAGGGCATATGCCCAGTAGTGGGATTGCTGGGTCATATGGTAGTTCTATTTTTAGTTTTTTAAGAAACCTCCATACTATTCTCCATAGTGGCTGTATCAATTTACATTCCCACCAACAGTGCAGGAGGGTTCCCTTTTCTCCACGCCCTCTCCATCATTTACTGTTTCTAGATTTTTTGATGATGGCCATTCTGACTGGTGTGAGGTGATACCTCATTGTAGTTTTGATTTGCATTTCTCTAATGATTAATGATGTCGAGCATCCTTTCACATGTTTGTTGGCAATCTGCGCATCTTTTTTGGAGAAATGTCTGTTTAACTCTTCTGCTCATTTTAGGGTTGGGTTGTTTGTTTTATTGATATTGAGCTGCATGAGCTGCTTGTAAATTTTGGAGATTAATCCTTTATCAGTTTCTTCATTTGCAAATATTTTCTCCCATTCTGAGGGTTGTCTTTTCGTCTTGTTTATGGTTTCCTTTGCTGTGTAGAAGATTTTAAGTTTCATTAGGTCCCATTTGTTTATTTTTGTTTTTATTTCCATTTTTCTAGGAGGTGGGTCAAAAAGGGTCTTGCTGTGATTTATGTCATAGAGGGTTCTGCCTATGTTTTCCTCTAAGAGTTTTATAGTGTCTGGCCTTACGTTTAGGTCTTTAATCCATTTTGAGTTTATTTTTGTGTATGGTGTTAGGGAATGTTCTAATTTCATTCTTTTGCATGTAGCTGTCCAGTTTTCCCAGCACCACTTATTGAAAAAGCTGTCTTTTCTCCATTGTATACTCTTGATTCCTTTATCAAAAATAAGGTGACCATATGTGCGTGGGTTTATCTCCGGGCTTTCTATCCTGTTCCATTGATCTAATTTCTGTTTCTGTGCCAGTACCATACTGTCTTGATTACTGTAGCTTTGTAGTATAGTCTGAAGTCCACCAGGCCCCATTTTAACACATGCTTCCTTGCACCTCTTCTTACACCAAGTGCTGTAGGTCCCTCTCCCCCAGAAACAGGCCTTGAGATGGAGATCTGCCTGCAGGTGATTTATTGGGAAGTGTCCTTGAGAGTGTGTGAAGGAAGCAGGATGGGGCAGAAGCTGAAGTTCAGTGGCAATGCAGCTGTAGCAGAGACCTTAGCCAATCCCATGGAGAGCTCTGTGGCTGTGCAGGCCTTCAGAGATGTCTCACATCGAGACAAGAGGACCAGATCTTTCCATACCACATTGCCCAGTCCTTGGACATGGGCTGCCCCTGGAGAGGGGACACACCTCGGGTGAGGGAGCTCCCTTCAGTTGGGAGCAATGCCCAGAGGGAGACAAGCAAAGTGACACAAGCAGCAACACTTCCCGCAGCTGGAGAAATCAGTGCCTTTGTCCCCCGGGGGGATCGGGGAAGCTCACATTTAACTACAACCCCACGCTCCCAAAATTAGGAAAGTTTATGAACCCTTTGTGTAAAACTCTTGGTCTCCACTCCCAAGCAACAGGGTTTGACGCTTGAGGAAGGAGAGGCATGTTCAGACTATCTTGACTCATACAGGCCATTGTCCTCATGGATACGGTGGTCTTAGGAAAGAAGGTGGGGGGATGGAAGGGTGTGTTTTGTTTTCATCTTTCCATTGCAAGCACAGCTGTTCATGGAAATGATGCTCTGTCACTGGTTCTCAAACTCAAATCATTGCCTAAACTAGAGGGGCCAAATATTTACCAAAACTTTGCAAAGTGTTCTTAGACTATGGTCATTGGCCCAACAGCCCATCCAGACATGGAGCAGGGCAAGAAAGGAGGAGAACTGCTGGAGGGAAGACTTGTTGAGTTAGCAAGCCACTTGCAGACACACACACATACTCTCTCTCTCTCTCTCTCTCTCTCTCACACACACACACACACACACACACACACACACACACACACACACCACCCTTCACTCAAATTCAACCATAGAAAGTAGAGGAGGGTATCTCCTGGAAATAGTAAGAGAGGAAGTTGCATTTGTTGAGTATCTTTCATGTAACAGCACCATACCTGACCCTTTAAATATGCTATTTCAGTTAAACCTCACAACTCTATAAGGAAGACATTACCTTCTGGAGGAAGAAAAAAAACCAAGGCTCAGAGTGGTTAATGAGTTGTCCAAGGTAACACAGCTAGTAAGTGGAAGCGCCTACACTGAGTGAAGCTCTGTCTTAGTCTGAAGCCCACGCTCTGTCTTCAAGCAAAATTCCCCCAAGGATGCACGCTCCACAGAAATGCTACTCCTGCCTGGGCTCCTGGAAGGCCGCCCTGGGCCACCTGCGATGAACTGCTGTCTGCAGCAGCTAAGATGCCTCTTTCAGTTTCGCTTTGCTTTAAAAGCAAAGTTTCTCATTTGTTACCCAATTATATTTGCAGTCCAAAAAGGCTGAGAGCTCCACCAAAGCCCCAAATAGTCCCTACTGTAAAGTGTGACATCCAACGTTTTTCTCATATTACAGACTAGAACACTTAGGGACTTGGAACTTGAGGAATCCTAGAATGTTTTTCCAGATAAAAGAAGAGTTTGTTTCTTTAAGAAACATAACTTTTTACTATGATTTCGACAATTTCCACACATCCTTTCCTCCATCCTTAAACAAGGGTGATAAATTATAAGCATTAATTAATGTGTACTTTACAGTAATGACTCCCAGGGTTCCTGACCTGAATGATCCCAGACTGTTGTGCTTTTGGAGTTCCTGTATCAGCTTTTTATGGTTTTTTTTTTTTTCTCCTGCCTGAATGCTGGTCACCTCTCCCTGCTGTTGGTGTGATCTGTCTATATCAGCCTTTACTTTGCTGTTTCTAAATATAATATATTTAGAATATATTTGTTTCTTGGAAACAAATAACCAAGCCTCCTGGAGATGTGTGTTCAAGAAATCTATGAAACTTTAGTGCATTTATTCATTCAGCAGTCATTTATCAAGCACTTCTTATGGGCACTTATATGTTGGGAATACGGTAGGAAACAAAATAAGCAAAAATCCCTTCCTTTGGGAGCTTGACATTCTATTGGGACCAAAGAAAACGGTGACATCTTTCGAAACATGCAAAGGTCATTTTTGCTCACTGCCTAGTCCCTTACTGTGTCCACATGGGTGGGAACTCACAGACATGTTCCCCACAAAGGATGTCTTACTGTCCAAGTACACAAGTTCCTCAGGGCTCTTAGAAGCACAAAGCTAAAGAAGAACTGTTAGTTCTAGAATTCCAACACATTGTGGATTAAACTTGCTTTTGTGGGCCGGTCTGGGCACCTCACCACCATCCGTACCTCTGTTTCTATAGGGAAATATATTCCAAGTCCAGGTAGCGGACTTCCTGATGAACTTTTGGAACAGAGCTCACTTGTAAGTTTAGGACTGTGTGTACTTGTCTATAAATGCTCCAAATAACAAGGGCAGAGCTGACTGAAGGGTTAGAAATGAGCATATCTGGATGCCACCCAGCACCACCATTAAAGAGCGTGGATGCCTTGGGCAAGTCCCTGAATCTCTCTGAACTTCAGTTCAGTCTCTTATATATTGGGTTTCATGAAGATGTTATTAAATAGGGGTTCTGCTGCTAAAAGCAAAAGTCTGAAAAGCACTCTCTAAAAGAACCAATACATATTTCTCCAATGAATGAATAAATAAGTGAATGAGATGAATGAATGAGAAAACGTCACTTCCATTCCTAACACGCCTGGAGTCGTGTCCCAAAGGAAGAACATTTCATCGAGAAGTGTTTTCTCTTTTTCCCCTTTCCGTGGCGGCTTCTGACCCAAAGTCCAAACACTTGGGAAAGGAATAGAATGATTGTCCTCACTCCTGGGGATCCCAACTGAGAATCCGGGCCTCGGCAGGACCCCAATCGCTTACAGAAGCCCATCGGGTCAATTATTAGGGCTGGAAATGGTTGGAAATCGCCAAGCTGCATGCACTTGTCTGGTGAAGAGGAAGAAATTGAGGTAGTTGAGGAGAAAATCAAACCCAAGAACTAGCTTCACAAGTAACCATTCACCCCTTCCCCAGGGCAGGACCAGTTTCATTCCAGACGTGCCTTCTCCTGGCTGCCAGGAAGGGCAGGACTGGTGCCGGCAAGCCTTGCTGGGAGGTAGCTGGCCTGTGTATTTCTAAGCCATGCTGCTGGATCTCAAGGTCACATTGACGTCTTGGGATGGTCTTTCTCCCACCTCCCTCCTCTTCAGGGCCCCCACCCTTCACCCTACCCTCTGTTCTCCAAAGAAGGATGGCTTTGGGGAAAGGCAAACACCAGGTCTTCCTTCGTGTAGACAACATTAATGGGAAACTCAGAGAAGAAAGTCCAGGGGACCTGGGGAGCTGTCACCACATGCACGAGCAGGGAAGATGTATGTCAAGGACCAGGATGTGGACATACCAATGAATTATCCTTTTGTGCCAAGGTAAATTGGATAGGGAAAATGTGTGTCACAAAGGCAGAGCCTGGGCTTCGCTGCAATCCTTCTGGCACCTGGGGAAGCGGTCCTCCCTTCTATTCTCGTAACAGCAAAACTATGTGGAGCCAATGATTCTTCCAGGCTCTCCTGCATAAGAATAACTAGCACTCCTTGAGTACTTTTTAAGGCCTGCATCTTACTTGCATTAACTCATGTAACCCTCCCAAACTCTAGGAGGTCCGCACTGTGACCCTCTCCACTTCAGAGTTGAGTAAACTGAGGAACATAGAGGTTAACTTGCCCAAGGTCACAGAGCTAGGAAGTGGCTAAGCCAAAGCGTGAGCCTAAATGATCTGACTCCAGATCAGCCTCTTCCCCACTAAACCACACCAACGGTAGCCACAGAAAGTGCCTAGGAATCCTTGAAGTGATACAGCCCCTCTCTCCTTAGAGAAAGACACTGCCAAGCTCTCCCATGGGACACTCGCCAGCATTCAAGGACAATGACAGGGACCTTTATAAACAAGAAAAGTGCCCTGCTCATTGCACAAAAAGAACTTAATACCCTCTATAGGTTCTCAGCAGCCTTTGAGAAAGGACCAGAAACAGAGGAACCCAAGTGTTCTGGGTGCTTTTTGTTTTTCAACTTTTCGGGGATAACCACTGTAAAAATTCTGGTGTATTTCCCTCCATCTTTTCTATGCATCTATAAATATCTCACTAGATTCATATTCTGCCTGATTAATTTGACATTATCTCATGACCATTTCCCTCCTTCCTGGGAGGCAGTGAGGTACAGTGGTTAAGCCCACAAGTTGGACCCTGGGAAAACTTAAATTCAAATCTTGGCTCTAGCACTCTGCAACCTATCCATTCTCTGGACTTCAGCCCTTTGATTGGCATAATGGCATTTTAAAAACTTTTTTGAAAATTGATTAAATAAGGGAGAAAAAACAATCAAACGTTTACACTGCCTTTCCTGTATGAACTCTTTATCAAGCCAACCACATAGTTGATGAGGAAAAGAATCCTTCTCAGAAGGATTCCAATGAATAGGTGCAGAAGGAATGAGAAAATGTAAAGATCACCAACAGAGAACTTCCCTGGCATCAGAGCCCTCTCACACTTCAATCTCTTTGATGCCCTTTTCTACCTTTTCTGGAGAAAACTCTCTGCTCTTAAAGGGCTGACATGTTTGGGTTAGGTCCCCCTGGATAACCTACCAATTCTAAGGTCATCTGATTAGTAACCTTAATTACATCTGCAAAACGCCTTTTGCCACATCCCATAACATAGTCATGGGGGTAACCCCAGGGGGTGAAGGCCATAGGGTGATTTTGGAATTCTGCCTGCACCCCCTCCCACAAGATGTGTGGTCTGCCCTTCCTATGTGATGTCCTAGCCCTTTGCCTATCACCCCTCCCCTCTTTCCTGGACAAGAAGATTCCCACCTTGAGTTTGGGAGGGTTGTTTGTTTCTTTGTTTGTTTGAAGGAGGGCCAGGAATTTAACAATAAGGGGGAAATGCTTTATTTTTCTCTAAATTTTACATCTTTTTTTTTTTTAGTTTTCTTCTGTTGGGGGGTCTAGAGAAATGGAGACAAGCAGGGGCTGACTCTCTGTGAGTGGCTAGTCGAGCAAGTTATTTATCTTCCTTGTGCTTCAGTCTCCTAGTTTATCATATACAGGTAATCCTGGTACCTACCATACGGGGTTTCCATGAGGAATAAGTTAGTTGATATATGTAAAGTCCTTAGAACATGCCTGGCACATAGTTAATCTAAATAAGTGTCAGCTAGCATCTGTAAAATGTGAATCATTTTGGTAAATAATTTATTGGGTTGTTATGGAGATTAAATGAGTTCCTCAGCGTTAAATACCCACTTGACTCCAGCGCCAGCCATGCAGTACGTGCTCAGTAAAAGAGGGTTGTTATGCAGCTGACCCAAGAGCCTGGGGCTGGCGGCGAGGGGTGTTGGACCAGAGGAGAGCTCCCTTAGCACGATGTGGATGCCAGAGTAACGTGCAGCGAACTCATCAAGGGCTCTTGTTAACCTGGAGGTAAAGCCCAAACACCATAGGTAGTTATAGAAGGTCCCAGAGAACCTAGAACCTCTTCAGTCTCATTCTCCACATTCTCTGCTCACTCCCCAGACAGTCTTCCGTATCAGACTGAATGTCTCCTGAATAACGTAGATGCCCCAGCTCACCCCCACTCCCCCTCTTCCCCCTGTCCCCAAGCTGTACCTGATTCCCATTCATCAGTTCGATCTCAGATGGAAAGTAACTTCTTTAGGAAACCATCCCTGAGCAACGCGCACGCACACACAGTTGTCGTCCCTCTCTAGATCTACTTATAGCCTCCTCTACTCCCCCCATCAAAGTGCCTCAGACTGTGGTGTAGTGGCCTGTTTACCCCACACCGCCACCCCCTCTATACTCTCTAAGGCTGACTGTGAACACATAGATCCCAGCACATATTTCAGTCGTTCTTTGTGGAAGGAAAAGGAAAGACGTTAGGATAAGCATCAGAAGACGAGGCTCAGGTCCCAGATTTGACTCTAACAAGCTGTGTTCTGTGGACAAGTCCCTCCCCTTCCTGGGCCTCGGTTTCTGCATCTGACAAACGGGAATTGGACCTCGTGGCCTCTAACATTCCTACCAGCAGTGACGTCCTACAAACCGATTGCCACAAGTCTCTAACTGGACCTGTGACGTGGCTGGGTCTAGAGACGGAGGCCCTTTTCCAGCCTTTCCACTGCCTCCTGGACTCTGTGGGTGACCCCACTCCTGGGACCCACGCTGGTGGGGATTGAACACCCGTGCCCTTCCAAGTTAACGTCCAAGGCCAGGCCCCAGTAGGAAGTGTGTCCTTTGTTTTTTCTTTTTAACAGCTTTATTGAGATGTAATTCACATACCATACAGTCACCCGTTTAAAGTATACAATTCAATGGTTTTTAATATATTCAGATATGTGCCACCATCACACAGTCAATTTTAGAACATTTTCATCATCTCGAGAAGAAACTCTCTATCCTTTAGCTATCACCCTAAAGAGGATTCTTACAAGTGTACTTTCTCTCTCTCTCTCTCCCCATACCATTTATTGGTTTGACTTGTACGTTACAGGTGGAGGGAAAGACAGATCAGGAGAAGAAATGCAGCTCTTCCTATAAATCTCACCCATCTTTTTGATAACCATTGTCCCTCATTTACTTTCTCTTCAAGATTGGGGTCTCCCCTCGGAGCAAGGACATCTGTGTTCCTCCACACAACTCAAAGATTTTTTTTCAGGAGCTAGTTTCTTCAAAGAGCTGTTCTCTTTGCACAAAACGTTTTGAGAAGAAAAAAGCTCCTGAATATATCACACTGGGTGCTACACGGGTTTTAGGATGGGGCAGAGGGTGTGTTGGGAAAAGAAGTGATCCGGTCTAGGAAGGGAGCTGGAGGGTCAACTCCTGTGTCCCCGAGGGAGGCCCTTCAGCACCGCTGCCTAGGAAAAGACCTGACGTCTTCTGTCACTGGAGGCCCAGCAATGAGGAGACGCCCGGGAGGCCGTGAGCTTTGGAATCTCAGACAGACGTGTGGGATTCGCTTGTGTGTTAACATAGGGCTGCTGTCCACCTCTCAGGCTCACCTCTCCACGGTGCCTAATGTCATAGTGCAGGCAGACCTCAGAGACATCATGGGTTCGGTTCCAGACCCTCACCATTAAGCGGGTATCAAATAAAGCGAGTCACCCAAATTTTTTAGCTCCCCAGTGCATATAAAAGTTATGTTTACACTATACTGTAGTCTATTAAGGTGCAATAGCATTCTGTCTAAAAAAACAATGCACAAGAAGGAGAACACTGTCTGTACGGGAAGATAGAGACAGTGGGGCTTTCTCATCAGAGGAGGAGGTCGAAATATCAAAAGGGGAAAAGCTGGGATAAATCCTGTGTTGTTGCATTGGAACTGGAGATAACCATGGGAACTCATGGCTTGAAACATATATCGAGTTACAAGAATAAATGTCAATGCATGGTTTTGGTGGGAAAAAATGCACATACCTTAATTTAAAATTACCTTATTGCTAAAAAATGCCACCTAGCCTCTGAGCCTTCAGTGAGCCGTGGTAGTAACATCAAAGATCACTGATCACAGATCCCCATGACAAATATAATAATAAAGTTTGAAATATTGTGAGAATTACCAAAATGTGACATCGAGACACGACATGAGCCAATGCCGTTGGAAAAATGGCACCGATAGACTCGTTTGATACAGGGTTACTGCAAACCTCCAGTTTGTAAAAAACACAGTATCTGCGAAACACAATAAAGTGCAATAAAATGAGGTCTGCCTGTGTTCATTGCTCCCACTGGATGGGGAATCACTCTTCCTTTGCTTGACATAGACCACCCCCCAGTCATGGCCCAGGGGCTTCCAGGAATGGAGCCTTTATGATGTCTTGGCCATGACATTGTATGTTCCCATTCTTTCCTGATCACTTGGTATAAGAAGCATGGAGACTACTGGGCTTTTCTGGGTCCACCATGCTTTACATGTGCAACCCAATAAGATGGGGTCCCCGGGAACACAGTGTGTACCCTGCACGCCCGGGACCCGTGCAGACCTGCGCTGTTGTGTGTTCACAAGGGTTCATTTGAGAGCATCAGCTCCCAGGTCTCAGGGAAGGTATGGGGTCTTGAGGGGATGGCAGGGTTGCCCAAAGGAACTGGGGATGGGGAGAATGAGATGGAGAGGGACAACAAGGAGAACGGGAACGGGGGGGCAGGAAAGAGAGGAAGGGTACCAGTCGTGAGGCAGGCTGAGTGTGAGTCTCGGGAGAAGCAGGGCACATGGTGATTTTTTGCCGGGAGCCGACTCCAGCTGCAGGTGTCAAAGGGTTGTCAGTAACAAATGTACTTCCCACTGAGGCTCAGAGCTTTGGAGCTCAACTGATGTGGAGGCAAGGAAAGAGACAACGAGTGGGCGTCAGGGAAAAGCCGGGGAGAATTTAATTACAGGGCCAACTGGCCGCTGTGATGCGGCCAGCATCCCGCGGAGAAGTCCCGTCCTCCCGTCCACGTATGCCTCCCCAGGAATGGGCGGCTCGCTGGCTACCCGCGGCGGGACTGGGTCTACAGGAGTCTGTGAAACGTTAGTCTGTCACAGGGTCGTACTTTCCCCTGTTTGTTCCTTTCCCACCCTTTCTCCGAAACAGGGCCTGTGTCTCCACGCCTCCTTTACACGTATTGGTTCTGACAGCTCAAATTAATATGTCAGATGCTGTGATCCTCGCTGGCGACAGGCCTTTTGACCTTATCAGCGCAACCTGCCTCCCTGATTGAAAATCTCTGCGCCTCAAATTGATTCCGAGTATTATAAACATCCTGCAGCCACGATCCAAGGAAGCCACCGGTGAAAAACCTGGGAGAGCTTAATTTGCCCTCCCCTGCTCTAGCTGCTCCAAGCAGTGGGGCAGGTCTAGCAAAGGGGTTAAAAGGAAGGCCTTAGACTGGGCAACCCTGTAGGCTGAGAGCCTCAGAGACCTTCCACCAGCTAAGCTACACCCCTGCTTGCCCTGCCTGCATCCTAAAATGCAGTTGGAATAATCCAATGAGATGGAACCTGATTAGGCATCAGAAGTCCTGGGCTGTCTAGCTGTGTGACCTTGGAAAAGTTCCTTAACCTCTCTGAGCTTTGGTTTTCTCTATAAAATGAAGATAGGGGCTTCCCTGGTGGCGCAGTGGTTAAGAATCTGCCTGCCAATGCAGGGGGCACAGTTTCGAGCCCTGGCCCAGGAAGATCCCACATGCCACGGAGCAACTAAGCCCGTGCGCCACAACTACTGAGCCTGAGCTCTAGAGCCCGTGAGCCACAACTACTGAAGTCTGTGCGCCTAGAGCCCATGCTCCGCAACAAGAGAAGCCACGACAATGAGAAGCCCGCGCGCAGCAACAAAGACCCAACACAGCCAAAAATAAATAAATATTTTTTTTAAATGAAGATAGTAATAACCACTCTGCTGAACTCAGTAGGACTGTCATAAGGATGGCATGAGGTGATGCATTCTGAAGCATTGATGGAATGCAGGGAATTGTGACTGTTTTTATAATGCACTGGGGAGATGGAGGAAACAACATTGGCAAAATGTTGATAACTGCAGGTGCTGGGAGATGAGTACATGGGGACTCACCATGCTCTTCTCTCTAATCTTGTGTATATTTGAAATTTTCTAAACTAAATTTCTTTAAACAAAATGCATTGAGCCATAAAGTAAATAAGTTTTAGAAGTATGTGTGTGTGAGCGTGCACACGAAGTATGTGTGTATGTATGCACGCATGCCCGCACGCGCCCACATGCAGAGAGGAGAAATAGTTTCCCAGTGAACCCTTCCCATCTCACACGTTTAGGGATCCCCAGAACTGTGCATTGAAACAGAGTCTTAACCAAAAAATGGGGATGCGGATGAATTTGGATCAACATGAAAAGATGTCTGTGATACACTATTGGTTTTTTAAATGGATTATCAAGCATCCAGGGAAGGGCCCGCTTCCTGAAAAGGGATCATCAGTGGACAGGGCAGAGCTCTCTGCACAGGGGTTCCCCGGCTGTGAAGAATCTTCCACCCAGCGCCCATCCCACTTTCTCCACGTGTGCCCAGCTCACACTTAGCAGTCGGGATGATAGTTCATCATTTACCTGCCGGCTCCTGCAGCCCTCGGAGGGATGGGCTGCAGTGTGTGGTGGGGACCTCAGTCCCAGGCACCCAGCACAGCACGTAGCACGTCGTCGATTGCACTGCTCACCGCTACTCTGCTGAGGCCTCCCTCCCGCTTCCAGCACCTTCTGTCCTGTAGCGGCTTTCCCTGCAATGCAGCCCCTCAGGCCCAGCCACCCACAGGAGACCAGCATCTCTACTAAGCTTTCTCAGAGGCTTGGGAGGGTTTCAGGACCCGTTTTTGCCAAGTACGCACACGTGACTCTGACAGACAGCCCAGCCTGCCCACCATCAGCCAATGGGTCCTTTACTTGTCAGCCCCTCCGGACAGGTTCCGAGTGCAGCAGAACCGGACGAATAGCCCCCTGACGATGGCTGCTGTATTTTCCTCCCCACGTTGACGATGCCACGGAAGGAACACAGAACTTCCTCCAAACTTCTCCAGGGCTTCAGGACAGCTCTCGGGGTCCTCCGAGCACCCACAGAGAGGTCGCTCTCTCCATCCCATGGCTGCCCCCACCAAGCCGTGCTTGGGAGGGAGAGCGGGTGGGCGGGAGAGGAGGGGAAAGGGAAGCCTGTGCCTCCGGGTGAACCAAGAGACACCAGCCACGGGCAGACCCCCAGGAGAACCAGAGTCCATCTTAAGCACAGGGGAAGTTCTCACCAACCTCAGTTCCTCCTGGCGGAGGCCGACAATCAAGAATGTCATGGGGGGAGGGAGCAGGAAAAAAAAGAATGTCATGGCTCAGCATCCTAGCGGATACTCCCTCTCACTGGTCACCTCCCCAGGGCTCTGGACAAATAATGAACACAGGCTCCTCCCCCTTCCTTCCCCACCCCTCCACTTCCCAAGTTGTCACAGACTGAAATGCTTTCCAGCTGGTCCCCTTGACTGTAAGTGAAACTACCCACCCGCTGCAAGTTGTCTCCAAATAGACAATGACTCATAGATACAGCATTTGTCTTCAAAGTCCATCTATCTAGAGCTGGCTCTGCAGCCCTTCCCATCGTGTCTGGTCCCAGGTATGTTGAGTCTACAGAAACCTGTGACCTTGGGCTCAGATCCTGGATCTCTCGCTTACCAGCTATGTGACCTGGTTAAGTTAGTTCATCTTTCTTTCTGTGCCTCGTTGCCCTCACCTGTAAAATGGGGACAATAATTATACTTAACCGCATAGGGATGTTCAGGGGATTAGCTGAGTTTGTCTCTGTAAAGTGACACATAGTAGATGCTCTGTGTTAGCTGCCACCATCATCATCACCGTCACCATCATGATCACCACCATCCTTGTCACCATCCCTATTACTGTTTATTAGGAACCCTTGTTTCTGGCTTCCTAGAAATTCATCTTTTTCCTCTCTCCTTCCCCACCCCTTTACTTACCAAGAAGTCTGTTTTCAAAGTCCAAATCATTTCTCAAAACTAAAATATGATTTTTCTCTCTCAAGCTCTCCTCCTTCCTACAGGCCAGACTCATTTGTTCACGGTGTTTTATGATCCTCAAAACATTGGGATTTCTCCTGCAGAAGCAGCAAAGTAGGCTTTGTTCATCCATAACTTTGTTAATAGCTGCTGTCAGTTTACAAAGCTCCTTTACTTACACTCTGCCATTACTCCTTTACGGAGGCCTGGAGATGGTAAGCTGGTCACCCTGGGTCCTTTCCCTTCCCAATTACAGCTTGTAAATGGCAGAGCTGCAGCTGGACTCCTGGCCTATCTGACCCCAAGTTCAGTGTTTCCCAAACCTTGCCTGCCTCCAGGGAGACCCAGGTGTCTACACACCTGAGAATAAACATTGGCCATTGGGGAGAAGTCACTTCTCGGCCAACCCTTTTTCTCACACATCCAGGGGTCTCTGGAGCTGCCCATGAGAACAAAGTCTTAACTTAAACAGCGTGATGGAGACGCATTTGGGTCAACATGGAAAGATGTTTGTGGTATGTTGTCGATCTTAAAAATAGGTTACAAAACATTATGTACAACAGGGTTTCATTTTGCAAAAATACACACACCTACCCACAAAGAAAAGAAACTGAGAGTACCTATACATTTGGTGTTGACCATGGTAGAAATAATACAGTTTTTAATTCTTTTGTTTTGTCTGTATTTTCTAATTTTTCCATGAAACGCACTATTGTGTTTGTAATTTAGAAAAATTAAGACTCGGCGGGGAAATTGACACAGATGCACAAATGCTTTACTGTCTGCCCAAGGGATGCTGGAGCTTTGGAGCTTTCTCCTTAATGAGGAGAATCAGACTCATAGGAGAAATCTGGCCTCTACTCAGGGTCTCTGCACGAGACCCAGATGCCACACATGACGGCTGCCCCCATGTTTCCAGGAGAGCCTTTGTTCCTCCTGAAGACAGAGTGAGACCAGGGATGGGTACCAACACCCCGAGTGGGGAGAGAAACAGCCATCACCTTCGTCACCACCCCTAACAAGGGCAAAGCACTTACACGATTTCTCATTAAACCTACACCCCAGCCTGGGAGGTAAGTCGGGCAAGCGTTATTATCTCTATGCCACGGATGAGGAAACTGAAACGCACAGAAGGGAAGGAATTTTGAGAAGCAGGTTTTAATAAATAGCTACAGAAATGAAGTCTTTGCTGTGAAATCTCTATGCACACATCTTGGGTCACCCCATGTGTCACGGGGGTTGGCTCACCAGATCTAAGCAGGCAGCTCTCCAGTTTTTAACCCTGGTGTGCCCTTTCCTCTATAACCTTTACAAACCCGGCAGTGGGGTGGTGGGGGGACAATTTCTCTATCCCTCAAAAGAAGTCCAAAATCTTTCAAGGCCCATCTGAGAAGTGTGTCGAGAAGCTCCACTCCCACCCCGCTTGGGTCCCTGTTGGGTCTGGATGGTAGGGACCCCCCAAGGACAAGAGGCCAGAGGATGGCATCTCTACTTAGACCTTCTCCTTACTAGAAGGTTAAAGCTCAAGCGAAGCCCCCTGGAGCCCCCGCTGTCTCACCTCCATCTCTCTCCCACTCTCCCTGCCCATGAACTCCCACTCAACAGTCTGGCCTCCACAAGGTGTGCAGTGCTCTCTCACTCCCCGACCTCTACTCATGCTTGATCCCCCCATCCCACCATGTTGCCATGGCAAAATATGAGGCTAAGGACCAGGAGGCCAGAGAGGGCTAAGTGCCAGCTTGGGATCAGTTGTAAGGTTTGGGGCAAGTCACTTAGCTCCTCTGATTTCTCTTCTCATCTATGAAAATGGAGATGGTCATCCCTACCTCACCCTGCCGTGTTTTGGGGAAAATGGAGTAAGAGCTGCAAGACTCTTGTGAAGTTTTTCTGTAGATGTTTGACAGCACGACCTATCTTTCTCACCATCCTCCCCAGCCCTGTTCCTTTATGAAGTCTCTCCAATGACCATGGCCCATCCGCTTCCCTAATTATCACTGTTGTTTAGGGAATTTTTCTTATATATTGAGATTGGAAAGATATAAGTAAATGTCTCAAATGGAAAAAAATAGAGTAAAAATATTTAATTATATGTTATATGTTCCGACAACTAGTGATAACAACGGTACCTACCTTATAAATCATTCCTGTAACGATTAAATGAATCAATATGTTATGTATATGAATATGAATGTATAAATATAAATATGAATGTGCATATTAATTAAAAGTATTAATATAAGCACTTAAAATAACGCTGGGCACATGGTAAGCCTAAGGAGTATTGGCTATGTTCACCATCACCGTCATCAACATATACTGACACCCCAGAAACTGGTGTCAGAGGTTGCCTCGGGGAAGAGGGAAAAGACTGCTTAGGGGACAGGGAAGACAGCTATTTTCCTTTTCTATGCACAGTTCTTTTTAACTTTTAAACCACTTGGATGTATATTACCTATTAAAATGAACTGGTTCTAGAGAATTCCCTGACGGTCCAGTGGTAAGACACCGTGCTTCCACTGCAGGGGGCACAGGTTCGATCCCTGGTCAGGGAACTAAGGTCCTGCAAGCCACACGGAGCGGCCAAAATAAATAAATAAAATAAAACAAAAATGCACTGGTTCTAAATTTTTTTAAAAAAAATTGAAAGCATTGGTATAGCCAGCATGCACAGAGCCCTGAGTCGGTGACAGTCATTTGGTTCCTGGTCATCTGCAGCCTGGCTCTGTCACTGGATCCCCATTCTCCATCACAACCATGCTGGCGATGTTTCCTACTGAGCTACTGATCGGGGATGGTGCTAAGTCACCAAATCATGTAACCTTCATGTCAACCTTGGGAGCTGGGGAATGTCACTGTCTCCATTTTAGAGCTGAGGAAATTGAGGAACCCAAAAAACAAGAAACTAACCCACGATCCTACAGACAGTAAGAGGCAGAGCAAGGATCCCACTAGGCGCGTGTGCCTCAAGCTACACTCTGGACCATCTGTCGTTACGTCCCAACTCCACCTGCCTGCACTTACTCCCAGCCAGCCAGTTTGTGCATGGCCTGGCCCCTCAAGATAGGTCAGGGTTCTAGAGAAAAGAGCCTGTGTCATCCTTATTTATATTTTCAGTGCCTGTCCCTCCTTCCTCCCGCAAAATAATAATTAGAGCTTTCCTAGCCCTGGGCAAGAATGCATACTTGTTAAATATTTGTTGAATTGAATTAATTAAACTTGGCAAAAACATAGTCCCTTCCAGGCCCCCCCATCTTCATCATCACTGTCATCAGCCCAGGTAAATATTTCATGAGGTGTCTATGCTGTGCTAAGATCTGGAAGCGATCCGTAGATCTATAAATTCTGGAAAGACCTTCTGGATGATACTTCAGGGAAGGGAGGAGGGCTAGGAATTTCCTGAGCACCTCTGGAAATGTTCTCGGAGCTGCCTTTTCTCCCTTCCTATCCCCCGCACACCCATGTACATACACATGACGGATCCTCAGCTCAGATAAACTGTTTCAGCCATCAGTCTATCACAGGGGGGCCAGGGCTTTATTGAGCAACTACAGCACTGCTGTTGCACTGCAATTATCATCTCCAGGAGGAAAGGAGCTGAACCGGCCTATCTCCCTCATCTCCAGGCTCTGGCTGGGATACCTGTCAGACACCTGTCAGCTCCAGAGCCTACAGGGCCAGCGGGTTGCCTTTCAGGTCTGACATCGCCGAGGCCTTGCTACATGGGGCTGGCCCTGGGGTCAGGCAAGGTACTTCCACTCAGCTGCAGGGGAGATGGGTGGCTCTCAGAAGACCCCCCCGCCAAAAGAGCATTCTCCTTCACCACCTGGATCATTGGAAGGAGGGGCCCTCCCTGAAGCCCCAGGGGAGTCAGAGCCAGTCTGTCCCCGACAGGACCACACACAGACGGCAAGGCCACAGGTCTCATTGTGCACTTGGGGTTGGGGGGAGGCTAGTAGCCCCGCCCTGGCCCTTCTTTATCCTCCACTCTTCTCTGTGCTCAGGACCCACCAGGCAGCTGGTCAACCTCAGCAAACCCTCAGATGATCACCGAACAAGGAACTGAGGGCAGCGTGCAATGCTACTCGCCATCCCAGCTCAAGCTGCACTTGCACAGACTCAGGGTTGCAATCTCCTTCTCCCTTCAGAGATAGCATCTGTTCTCCTGGCTTCAGGCACCATCTATCTCCTCTAGGCTGAGGCCCTGCATGGCCATCTCTGCCTTTGCCCCAGGCTCCAGGCCCCTTCTCTAAAGCCAGCAAGGACATTTGCACGTGGCTGCCTTGCTTCCCTGTAAGCTACATGCCTAAAATGAGAGGGATTCTGGTGTTCTTCTGCGCCTCTCTCTCTCTCATCATTTCTAAATCCTCTCCGTCCCTTTGCATTTCCAACCACCAAAAGTCACAGCAATCACTTTATCAATGTTAGACTTCATCAGATTCTACCAAAGTTTCAAGGAGACCTACAGAAAGGGCATCACTGCTCCCTTCAAGGGCAAAGGCAGGAAGGGCAGCACATTTGCCCCGGGTAGTCCCCCCTCCCCCTGTCTGTGGCCCTGACTCTAGACTTGAGCTCTGCGTGGTTGATGGTATGTCTTTTCCTCACCACTCTGCACACAGGACAGTGCCTGGCACACAGTAAGAGCTTAGAAACTCTCCCCACACCAGGCACTTGGAACTTAAACAGTTCTTAGCACGTCTGCTTCTAGTGTTTTCCAGCTATGGGAAAGACAGCAGAAACAAAATGAAGGGGCAGCGTGTTTAGGGAGCACCTCCACTCTGTCTTGCTTCTTTCCATTTTTAAACCTGTCTGACTCCACCCATCTACCCAACCTCACTCCCTGACAGGTCCTGACAAACATGTTCTGAACTCGGGACACATAGATCCAGGCCAGGGCAGTGTAATGGAGGAAGCAGTGCCCAGCCCTGGCTGCCCTGCAGAGTAAGCAACTAAGATGATTTCAGGGGGTGAGAATCACAAGCCTGTGCCTCAAAAAGCATTGCCTCTCTTCTCACCAGTACTAGAAACTCTGTTGACAGGGAACAAAGCCCAGCTCTGTCTGTTTAATGGGGAATGAGGCTTCAAAAGCAAACACGTCAGACTGAGCTAAATATTGAGTTAAATTCATACTAGGGTGTAAATGACTGCCAGATGATCGTTCCCTGAGAGAGAATTGATGAGGATACCTGAAGAGAGGGGGGAAATCTCCTGTTAGTGGAAAAGAAGGAGCAGCCAGAATCATGGCCGTTAAGAGGCTTCTCCCAGTGAGAAAGTACTGGCCTGGGGCTCAGCGACACGAATTCTAGTCCCACCACTGCTGACTTCAGGAATGTCGTTCTACCTCTTTGAGCCTCACCTTACAAATCTATAAAATGGGATAATTAAACTAGCCGTTCCCTAAGGTCCTTTCAAGATCTGACAAACTGTGATTCAATCATTTCAGTTTGGTCCACAGCCTATTTGTTTCTGTATTCTTAACCCAGCACTGTACACAGAGCCACTGTTTGTCACGAACGTGCCTGAAAATCCCCATTGTTCAGACCATGAGTTAAACAATGCCTCCCACGTCGATTTAGAAACCAAGGTCATCACAGCCTTGAAGAACCATAAAGAGAAACAGAAGACCGATCCTGATAGGCTTACAATCCTTTGGAATAACAGAAGCTGAGGCTCAATTAGACATGAAACAAAACTCTGTGACAGCGCATATGAGATTACAATAATCCAACAGATTTGCAGGGTGATTTGCTATTAACCATCCTCTTTCATCTGTTTTCTGATTTGATCCTCTCTGAAGCCGTGTGAAGTAGGCAGGGCAAGAACTGTCACCCCATTTTACAGATTTAGAAACTGAGTCTCCGGCTGAGGAATTGCAGCAAGTGAGGGGCAGCCAGCACTCAAGCTCAGATCAAGTGATTCCTCTCCTACAATCCCCCCACCACCCCACTGCTACCTCCAGATCCAAAAGCAAGCTAGGAAAAGGCAGAGGGAGATAAACTCAGGAGAGAAATCCAAGTAATGTGCAAAAGCAACGGATGCTAAAGAACCCCCATTAGCTGGAGCCAGAAACCACCCCAACACCTCCTGCTCTTCTCTGCTGCCTGCCTGCAGCCGCCAGGGCTGGGACACCTCCCTGTGTCCACAGACCCCGTCTGTTGGCTGCAGCCAGTAACAGGGTGATGGGCTCCCGTAATCTGCTCTCCCATGAGCTCTGCCTAGCCAAGGCCGGGCTCACTCTGGGAAAATTGCAAAGCAGCAGACTCCTGCTTGTGACTAATCAAGCAAGTAGGACAGAGGTAAGAACAAACTCAACCAGGAGAGGAGGTGAGGGAGGGAGAGAGAGAGAGAGAAAGCAAAATAAAGAGAGAGAAAGCAAGCAATTGGCAATTGCCCTCTTTAGGATTACAATCTGCCAGCATTTCACTAAACTTTATGACACATGATGACAAGTTCATAGGCCAATACCTCACTGTATGCGTTCAACAGATGCCCCGGCCTCCTTGTTCAGGGAGGTAAACCCTACGGCCAAAAAAAACCCAGCCAGGTGCGGGGGAAGAGGCCAAGAAGCTGGGGAAACTGGTTATTTCTGTTGTCAAAATGGCCCCGGCAATAAATCACCATTAATAATATGGCCATCTATCAAAGAAGAGCTCTGGCTGCCAAGGCCTTTGAAGTGGCAGCACCTATACTTTCCCACCTCTAAAAGGTACCTTTGTGCGTCTGTCACGCTGGGAGCCGACGAGAGTGAGACGCCGAGGAGTTCAGACCTTCCCCACACGCCTCACAGCAGCCAACCCACCACGCTCCCCACCTGGCGTGCCCCGCAGGCCGGCCTGTCTCCACTCACTCGGCCCCAGGCTGCCAGGTCTCCAGCCGCCAGCAGACCTGCGAGACAGGGGTGTGGAGTGCAGGGAAGGGCTTCCAGCCTCCTGGGTGACTGAGGAGTGACACCTGCCACCATCCCCTCAGCACTAATCCCCAGGAAGGCAAGCCTGGGTGGGTCTGAGGGCGAGACAGTGTCTCCAAGGGACGGACCCTGTCGTCAGAGCCACTGGGGAACGTCCCCAGGGCGCCTGCCCAGACATAACTGGATGAGGCTCTGAATGGGGGCAGTGGTCATGGACTCTGCACCTTCAACGCAAGCCCCTCAAGGAGATTTTCAAGCACACAAAAGTCTGTGGTGGCTGCACCAATTTACATTCCCGCCAACAGCATACTTGGGTTCCCTTTTCTCCGCATCTTTACCAACATTTGTTATTTATGGTCTTTTTGATGATAGCAGCCTCTATGGAAAACAGTAGGGAGGTTCCTCAAAAAGCTAAAAATAGAACTACTGTATGACCCAGCAATTCCACCCCTGGGTATATATCCAAAGAAAATGAAAACACTAATTCGAAAAGACACATGCATCCCAATGTTCATAGCAGCACTATTTACAATAGCCAAGACGTGGAAGCAACCCAAGTGCCCATCCCAGATGAATGAATAAAAAAGATGTGGTGTATATACACAGTGGAATACTACTCAGCCATAAAAAAGAATGAAATTTGCAACCATGTGGACGGACCTGGAGGATATTATGCTTAGCGAATTAAGTCAGCTAGAGAAAGGCAAATATGTATATAATATCCCTTATGTGTGGAACCTACAAAATAAAATAAACATATGAATATAACAAAACAGAAAAAGACTCACAGATCTAGAGAATAAACCAGTGAGGAGGGGGTGGTGGGAGGGGCAATGTAGGGTCAGGGGAGTAAGAGGCACAAACTACTACGTATAAAATAAATAAGCTAAAAGACTATCTTGCAAGGGACAGGAATACAGTCAATATAGTAACTTTTCAAAGAGTTTAATCTATAAAAATATTGAATCACTATGTTGTACACCAGAAACTAATATAATATTGGAAATCAACTATGCTTCAATTTTAAAAAACCACACACACAAAAGTCTGAGAAGCAGCGCCGGCCCTTGGTCCCGTCCAGGAATCTGGGTGCCAGTGGGGGGCAGCCGTTGCTGCTCCTCAGGCCTCAGGAGCAGGGCTGTGTGCAAGCCAAGTTAGTCACCTCTGGCCGCCGCAACCTGGAACCACAGACGGAGCGGCCTCAACAACTGAAGTGTATTTTCTCACAGTTCCAGGGGCTAGAAGTCCAGGGTCCCAGGGTCAGCAGGGTTGTTTCTGAGGTCTCTTTCCTTGGCTTGTAGATGGCCGTCTTCTTCCTGTGTCTTTCCATGGTCTTCCCTGTGTGCCTGTCTTTGTCCAAATGTCCTCCTCTTATTAGGGCCCACCCTAATGTCCTTATGTTAACTTAATGGCCTCTTAAGATCCCCATCTCTAAATACAGTTGCATTCTGAGGCACTGGAGGTAGGACTTCAACATATGAATTTGGGGGACACAATCCAGACCTTAACAGAGCCCTAAAGCTCAGCCAAGGGGTGAGCTCCCGAGATGGAGCAAAGGCCCTGAAGGCCACCCAAGCCGCAGGCAACATCTGCAACTAGGATAAATCTGAGTTAGTGGAACCCAGCCGTCTCGTGGCCCACTTCACCTCGCGGGGGATTTGTCCCTAGACTTCGACAGACCCTGCCTGCCCGCGTCCTATCCAAGGGGGCGAGGTCCTTCTTGGTTCTGCCTCCCAGAGTGAGATGTTTTCAATGCGACCTGGACCAAGATCCCAAGGCACCTCTAAAAGGGGACAACTGCTGAGCATATACCAGGTCCCCAGCGCCGCTCCGAGGACCGATATGGTTCCATCCGTACGATTAGCTATGAGGAAAGTACATCAGGAAACTGCGAGAGAATTTGCCCAAGGTCAGCAGTTATCGAGAGCCCAGCCTGGACTGGAGCCCAAGTCTCTGTGACACCTGATCCCCTGTCTCCGTCCCCTTTGCTTCTCGGTCCCCTCTTTACACGCGCAGGTGCTGAACAGTCAACACTGGAGCTGCTGCGACCATCGCCTTTTTTTTTTTTTTTTAACATCTTTATTGGGGTATAATTGCTTTACAATGGTGTGTTAGTTTCTGCTGTTTAACTCTGAGAGCCTGCCGAGCAGCTAGGAGTTAAGGACTCGCCTTTAACATTTTATAGGGGACTTAAAGTTACTTTTATCTGTGCGGCATTTTCCCGAAATCGTGGCCATATACGTTTACATGTTTTATACAAGCACATCTATGGTTTATCGACAGCAACATTTGTGTGCATTTGTCTTGTAAACTGGCTCAGGCTTGAGTCCCTGGAAGCCAGGCCAGACCCCAGGGTTGCTGGGCTGATGGCTTTCCTTCTGCCACTAGTCCCTTCCCTTCTCTGGCCTCATTTTCCTCAGGGCAGGGGGGGTGATGGGGGTGGGTGGTAAATGAAAGGCTCAAGCTAAGTTGTTTCTACAACCTTTTCTTTCCCTGGCACTTGGGATTCTTAGGGAAACCCTGAAGAGGAAAGAAAATGGTGAGTTTTGCCTGAACAGTCCTGTGCCCTTTCCAGGAGAGCTAAAATCTCAGCCCCAAAGCCACCAGTGTCCTGAGGCAAACAGAGGACCGTCGAGGCCTCCTACACATCCAGACAGAAAGTTCCACACCCACCATCACTGTCCAGGGAGGGGGCACCAGCTGCTCTCCACCCGACGGTTTCTGAGATCCTCCAGTTTCATTTCATTTTCTCCTCCAGCCTCAAGTTCCTCGTGGGTGTCAGTCACACGGCCCCTGAGGTGCCTGCAAAACCCACAAGCACTGCCTCCATTAATGCTAGAGAAGGGTGAGGAGGGGTTCCCTAGACCTTCCTCGATGTTTCGAATCCTGACAGATGATTCCTGCGGCCTTGATGTTCTGCTCCTGACGGGGAGCTAGGCGCCGGTTTTGTGGTCTGGTTTCCTGAGGAGCCCGAGCTGTGGGCTGAGAGCAAGCTCTTCATCCTCCTGGGCCTTGGCCTCTTCTATAAAATGAGGGGCTTGGGTCTAAGGGTTCTGTCTCCCCCTCCCCGCAGCTGCCCACCTGTGAAGGCACCCACAAAGCATCTCACAACCACACAGGTGAAGGCACACAGCGCCCCTCGTGTGCACTCACACACACACTCACACACACAGGGGGTCCCCTCCCGCTCCCCTCCCGCTCGCCCCCCGCTCACAGGCCCTGCTTTCTCTCTCCCCCAAACAAGCCCGTCTCCAGAAGCAGCTCCCAGGAAAGGACGGCCCAGCGGGGGCTCCGAGAGGACAGCTTCTTGGCAGAGACGGAAGTGGGCGGAGTGGATCGAATTTTTTCCTTTGAGGCCCAAAGGGCTGTCAACCCTCTTCAGCTGCCCCGGGGACCTGACCGCCACCAGAATTTACGACCTGGACAGCTTTGATCCAGGCCTCTGAAAAACATCAGGAACAGCTCGGCTCTAAGCCCCGGAGAAGGAGGTTTATGGACAGGAATGCAGCCTCCTAGAGAAAGAGAGCCCCTGGGAGGCAGTGCCTGGGGCAGGTGGAGCCTTGAAGTCCCCCCTTGCCATCTGGGGAGAGGGCACAGGGGCCTGGGCCTCAAACCACCAGTGACACTGTTCAGAGGGATGGGGAGTTGCCATCAAAACTAAACCGGGAAGAGGCGACACTCTGGCCCAGACCCCTGAAATTCCCTCACACTTGCTCACCTGTTCTTCCAAACACGTTGCCCAAGTTACTCTAAACAGAGACCAGAGAGAGTGCCAGATAAGACAGGAGCTGAGAGAGGCACGTCCACCCGGCAGGCCCTGGGTTCTGTTCTTGTTGATGATACTGTCGTTCTTAGCGATGATGGGTGCGGCAAATCTCTGGATTAGGTTTCATCCCTGTCTCCTTGCAGAAAGGACAGCAGGCAGGACAACGTCCAAGCAGCCACAGAACCCCCCGCGGCCCTTTCCCTCGCCCTCAACGTGGCCCTTCGCGAGGGCAGGGAATCGTGCACCCTCGGGGAACATCCTCAGCTTTGCCCACTGGCGAAGATATCCCCGAAATAGAGCCACATCCAAGACGAAGGAGAAGCCCAAGAGTGTCGTCCGGACACTGCCTCCGATCGGTTGCCTCAAGTTTCCATCCTCAGCCACTTCCCTAAAACCGCTCCTTTCGGGAAAGCAGGCTCAGCTGTGGAGAGCCACAGAAGGGTCATTAGGAAGCCAGCCAAACAGGTGTGGTCTCTGCCCCCTGGGGTCCACAGAGTGATACAGACGTCAGGAGACAAGTGTCTTAAGAGACACCCCCAGAAACAGGCAGCTATTCACGGGCCCAGCGAGCCTGTCTGCGGCCACGCGGGCAGGAATAGACACGTGTGCACTGAGCACCGAACTGGGTCTAATGACCCTGGCCTGTCTTGCAGGGTCATCTTGAGAAATAATAGCTGATGTCAGACCATGAGCCGGAGCAGCTGTCCTGCATTTGCACTCAACAGGAGGAAGGGACCTTCAGTAACAGCGGGAGGGATTAAGGTTAAACATTAAGAACAGCTTCCTGGAGAGGAGGGTTGTGAAATGTGTTACCCAGGGCCTGCCATAGACATGCCTCCTTCAAGGAGGCTTGAAAGAAGCAGGAGGTTGGGGACCTCGCCAGGCCATCTCGTCCATCCTGCTGAAGGCAAGGACTTAAGACTCCAAACCCACCAGGCAGGGCCCCTCGGACACAGGATGACCCCGATGGCTCCTTCCAATCAGAAATGTGATTTTGAAAATCTCCCCACGCCCTACAAATTGAGAAGAGAATCCAGAGCCATCTTGAGACTACCCTTCGGGGCCTACTTTCAAGCCTTCGTTTAGCAGTAGTCAGCATTAACAACAGAGTAGGAAGCAGAGTGGTTTCCAAATGCTGTGGAGACCGAGACAGAAATGTATCAACCAGCACCGAGAGAAAGCCCCGCACCCCCAGGGACAGAGAAATCATAAGATCATAACCTTTGATTGCCAGAGGGAACCATCCACCCATTTTACAGATGGGGAAACTAAGGCCCACCTAGACATGGGCAGTTACTTTGAATCAGAGCCGGGACTGGAAGACCCTGGTGCGGAGCCTGGCTTTACCAGCAAGTCACTTAACTCCTCTGGTCCTTGGCAGCCTCGTCTCCAACATAAGAATATTATAAATGTTAAACCAAATACATAGGACAACGTCACCAATTCTAGAACTCAATAGATCTAAACTTTAGAACTTACTATTGTTATTCTCAGTTTGTGAACCTTTCTGTTAAGTCTGGCTGCCTTGATTGGAAGTGATTCTTCTAAATTTTCAGATGAGCAGAAAAATAAAATGTTTGGTCTCTAAGACCAGGGAAGATATGTAATTAGGCTTAGACATCTTCCCATCCCAGTCCATTCATTTTCCAGGTGAGAAGATGGAGGGGTGTCCAAGGGCACTCACAGAACGACAGGAGGGAACATGGGAGAGGGGATGCAGAGGGGAAGCTTTCTGCTCCTTCAGTGCCCGGGGGGGAGCCAGTCCACTCCCTGGCCCTGGGGATGGTTTTCAAACACATGAACTTGAAATCCCAAGTTGTTCTTTAGAAGTTGCCCCTTCCATAGCCCCCAGTTACTGGATCCTGAGGTTGGTACCCAGAGGGTCCCAGAAAGCCTTGACTAACCTGATGAACCCGACGTGGTCGCTGGCACCAGAGTAGGCGGGGTTTGTCCAATGGCTTGGCTTTCCCAGCCCTGCCCTCCGTAGCCTCCTGCCTCGTCCCGTCTCCAGCCCGCTCCCCAACACACTCTCCCTCCATCTCTAAAATCAATCCCCACCCGAGAAAAGAGCAATGGAAGGCACACAAAGACACTTGGTGAGCACCTCTTGCTCGCAAGCCTCTATGTGAGTAAATATTACCTGATTTGACTTCCCCCCACCCCGCCCCGTCCCACGATCCTGCAAGGTAGTTATCATTATCCACCTTTGAAGGTAAGGAAACCGAGGGTCAGAGTGGTTGGCCATGCTGACCTCGTCACACAAGGAGTGAAAGTGGCAGGTCAGGGGATTAAACCCCAGTCTCTGCATTCTGAAGCCGGCCCTCCTCTCCTGGGGCAGCCGACCCAGTCCAGCCCTGGGGCTCCACTCGGAGTCCTCTTCCTGAATGCTTCCAGCATCACTTACCAGTTCTGATGCCCCAGTCTTCACCTTGTCCCCGGGCCTGAGTCCCCTTCTTGGTGAAGTCCCCTGGGACTTTCAGAGCCCCACTCCCTGTTCCTCAGGCTCTGGAACAGACATCCTTCTGTCCCTTTCCTACCTGGGCTTCCAAGCATCCAGATTCTCTGTCACTATGAGCTTCCTGCTTTGGGAGAGGGTCTGTCCCCTCTCTCTGTTACATGGGTGACTACCCTGTCTGTCACCACATCCTTCGGGTTATAAGGTGTGCCTGCAGAAAGGGACTCCTCCCAGGACCTGCTGTCGGACTTTGCCCCAGATGCCCCTCAGCCGTGCCTGGACTAAGATGCTGCAACCAAGCCTCCTGGAAACGCCCCAGGAGACAGGACCACAGCAGCAGAGTGGGCAGGAGAACAGACCCTGGAGTCAGACTGACTAGCTGGGAACTCTTGGGCAAGCTTCTTATCTATGCCTCAGTTTCCCCAGCTATAAAATGGAAATATGAGGACCTACCTCATGGTACTCAGTAATTAAATGAGTTAATATGCGTAAGCAATTAGAACAGAGCCTGGCACGTGGTTAGTACAACGTACATGTAATTAAGTGAAAGTAAATGCCTATCCCCTTCAGTTTGAAAATCACATTCCCAGGCTTGGGGAATGTCAGGGTTGGAAGGATACATCTCCTGCCCAGCACAAGAGTGCTTACAACCACAGCACCCCAGGGTGAGCATCAGGCTCTGGAATACCTCTAAGGATGGGGAGCTCACTACCTTACAGCAGCCTATCCCAGTGTTAGACCTTTTTTTTTTTAATTGAAGTATAGTTGATTTACAATCTTTCAGGTATACAGCAAAGTGTTTCAGTTATATATATATATATATTATTTTTCAGATTCTTTCCCATTATAGATTATTACAAGTTGCTGAATGTAGTTTCCTGTGCTATACAGTAGGTCCTTGTTGTTTATCTACTTTATATACAGTAGTGTATATCTATAAATTTTGTTTTGTTTTGTTTTTACCCTGAGTTAAAAGCAGCCTCCCTGGAGCTTCCACCTCCTGGCCTGAGCCCCAGGCCTGTTTCTGCCCACATGACAGCCCCACGTTCCCTCCTCACCCCTGCTCCAGGCACCCTCAGCTGTGCACCGTGATTTACGGGCGGTTTCCACGCTGACAGTGAATGCAAACCAGCCTGGCACATTCTCACCTGCTTCCCGCACCTTCCCTCCCCAAAGCCCCCAGCCTGTCATTCCAGCACACACGCCGGTGCTGACAGCTCTGAGGGCAGCTCAGCTGGTCTGGGCATGTCCAGAGCCAGTGGCCGGTGCCCAGGGACACAGCCGAGATTGTGGGCCCCGAGCAAAGCCTCCAAGCCCAGGTCCAAAGACAAGGAAGGGAGAAGATCTTCCAGAATCTGCCTTAATGCAGGCAGAATAAACAGGTGGGGGTACCTGGGAGGCACCAAGAAGACTCTTGCTTTTTTTAAGGTCTTGTGTTTTGGGGTTAAGCCTTGCCCTCTTCCTCTTAACCTTTACTCAATGTAAAAATTGATGTTTATTGTTAAAAATTTATTATATAAAGCCTGTGATCCTTTGATGAAAATGAAACTGACATTTGTAGTGGGTAAATGACAGAACAAAGTGCCTAAAAAGAGAGAATATTCTGGAAAATGGAGGAAAGAGCAAACCCCCTCCACCTCTCAGCTTGCCTGGAATGATCGAAAAGGTGAAGATAATATTTATTTTAGGGCCTACCATGTGCTAGGCATTGCCCTTCACCATTGACCTAAATGAATATATTTAATCCTTCCAACAACACTATGAGGTAGACGCCCCTTCCACTTACAAATAAGGACATCAAGGCTCAGAGAGGTCAAGCAGACTGCCCAAAGTCACACAGCTAATAAGCGGCTGAGTCAAAGCTCAAACTCAGGTCTGGCTCTGTGCTAAGCCCTTTCCACTTTCCACTGTGTGACCAGACCCCACAGCCCCCTCAGTGTCACCCAAGCCCTGAGAGCTTCCACATCAGGTTGAATGAAGTCTCTCTCTCTCTCTCTCTCTCTCTCTCTGTCACACACACACACACTCATGTACATATGTACATATGTACACACACAAATACACACCCGCACACATAGCCTCAGGCTCACAGAGGCTGCCCAGCACCCAGGGACCTGGAGCCATCCTCAGCCCCTCTCAGGGAGAAGCCCAGCACAGGGCCCTGGAGCCAGGACGTTGCAACCAGACCCCCTGGTTCCATTCCCGGCTCAGCCTCCCTGGGGCTTGTGACCTCTTTGAGCTGCTGCTTCCCAATCTGTAAAATGAGGACAACTGCAGTTACCTCTCTGGGTTTGGGGGATGATGAAACGAGTCACTTTGTGAACAGTGAGTGAGTGAGTGTCACACACATATGTGTGCAGCATTGAGCCCTGGTAGTACAGGAGGGGCCATGCTGGGGGCAATCCACATCTCTGAGTCCCCGTCTCAAAACAGGAGGGCTGGTTCCAGATGAAGCCTCACAGCTTTTCCAAACCAAGCATCCCGGGATGAAGCCTTAAGTGCTTCTCTCTGGGGCGGAAACGCCTCCTAGCAGGATCCCCAGAGGCCAGCTGGCTCCAGGTGTCATTGGGGGACATAGGGACTTCTTCCCAGCTCTTTTAGAAAGAAAGCTTGAGCTAAAGGTTCTGCGTGCCCAGTGTCCAGCCTAGCATGAGGTGACGTCCAGGAAGCCACCGCAGAGGCGCGGGAGCCGGGAGGGCCTTAGCCTCCACATGCCTGAAGGGCCCTGGCAGCCCACGCGCTGATGGCCCTGGGGGTGGGCGTGAGGACAGGACACCCCCAGTGAAACTGGTCAGGGGGCCATCTGCTCTGCCTTCTCACCCAGAGACAGGACCCGGGGGGGCCGAGCGAAGACATCTGCCCTGCGGGGAAGTAAGTAAGGTCCTGGGAACTCCTCCCCCACAAAGGACACAGCCCTCCTGGGCACCCCACGCCCAGGGCCGCCTGAGCCGCTGCTCCTTCACACGTGACCGCTCCCCCGCTCAGAACCAGGAAACCACATTTATATTGGGGTCTTCTCTCACTCTACCATTAGGCTGGGAAGAGGCAAAGAGGCCCTGCAAGTGTTGGATTTTCCCTCTTTTTAGACATTTTGGGACCCACTGATTCCTGATTTCCATCTCGCTGTGGAAAGGGACTGACAACTCATATGTCCAACTCGGTGCAGCTCAGCAGAGGTTCCCCCTGGGCACATGCCAGGAACTAGGTCTCTAGGGAGAGACAGAGATGAACGAGACGCAGCCCCTGCCCCCGAAGAGTTTAGAATCTAGTTAAGGAAACAGAGTAAACAAATGACTCCAACACAAAGGAGAGGCGATCACTGCTAGATGAAAGACCAAAACAAAATGCCGCAGAAGCCCAAGAAAGGGACCTGTGGCAGGAAGACTGAGTAGTATGTGTTTGCTTTCTAGAAAGTGATATCATATGACGTCATATGATATCACTGAGATGTGGAATCTAAAATATGACACAAGTGAACGTATCTACGAAACAGAAACAGACTCACAGACATAGAGAACAGACTTGTGGTTGCCTGGGTGGAGGGGGGCATGGCTTGGGAGTTTGGGCTTAGCAGATGCAAACTATTATATACAGGATGGATAAACAACGAGGTCCTACTGTAGAGCACAGGGAACTATCTTCAATATCCTGTGATAAACCATAATGGAAAAGAATATGAAAAAGAATATATATGTATAACTGAGTCACCTTGCTGTTCAGCGGGAATTAATCCAACAACGTAAGTCAACCATACTTCAGTAACATAAATTTTTTTAAAAAACAAGGTGATCTGGCAAGATTCCTCAAAAGCCATAAAAAAATGTTCATAATCTTTGATCCAGAAATTTCCACTTCTAAGGATCTATTTTGAGGACATGATCAGAGGTGTGCATGAAGATTTATGGGCAAAGACATATTTATGTTACTTACGAGAGAAAAATGGGGGCACAGAACAAGTGTATAATAATCACATTATAGGTGAGAGGATGCAGAGGGGAAAGTGTTCAAGCAGAGAGAAGAGGATGTGCAGAGACATTGTGGCAACTCCAAGGGCTGAGAGAGAGAGAGGGAGAGAGAAGAAGAAGGAGGAGGAGGAGGAGGAGAAGGAGGAGGGGGAGGAGGGG
>NW_021703773.1:5990510-6027010 GCF_005190385.1 Monodon monoceros | reverse complement strand
AGGGGAGGGGAGGGAGGAGGGGGAGAGGGAGGAGAAGGAGAAGAAGGAGGAGGGGGAGGTCAAACCTTGTGGATCTCAGACGGTGGTGAGGATCCCAGACTGCTCTCACTCACTCGCCCTAAGGGCAGTGGGAAGGAAGCCTTTGCCGTATTTTACAAGGAGGGTAGCCTCTGGCCGCACCGTGGCAACTGTGGCAACTGCCCGCCGTGTGCAGGCGCCAGTCTAAGTGCTGCATGGATTTACTTCTTTAATCCGTACCGCTTTGTGAGACAGGGAAGTGAGACTCAGCGAAGTGAAGTAACTTGCCTAAGGTTGCACAGCAGTAAGAGACAGAGCCAGACAGTCTGGGCCAAAGAAGTTAGTTGCTGGGCTAAGGGTGGAGGGAGGGGACAGCGTGATGTGGGCAGACCAGTTCAGAGCCATTGTTAGGAGCCATGATTAGCAGGACCTGGTGAGAGGTGAGGGTGCCGTGGGCAGTGGTGGGGAGAGACAGGGCAAGAGTAACTCCGAGGCCTCTAGCTGGCACCTCCCTGATTTGGGGGAAACCAGGAGAGTGTTAAGTACATATGCATAGCTATTATATATGTACACGCACACAGACATATATGCCATATGGCCTATTAGGCAGAGAGAGAGTGGAAAGAAATACAACAGGATGGTAACAGTGGCCGTCTTTAAGTAGTAGGCTGAGGAGTTATTTTTGTATTTCTTTTTTACACACCTGCACGTTTTGTAAACTTCTTACACTAGGTGTACATTATTTCCATAATCCAAGTAAAATTTGTGAGGCCTCCAGATATGCATGGAGCCGTGGGCAGCGCTGCCTGGGCGTGCAGAGGCCCCCAGGCACTGTCTGTGGCACGCGCTTGGTGAGAGACAAGCAGCCTTCTACAAGCCTCCCAGCTGCGGCTCCCCCTGTGCTCCTCCAAGGCCGCCTACAGCCTGAGGTCAGCCCAGCTCCACTCCGAGCCTCAGGGTGGACATTGGAGGTGGAGTCCTCAACAGGAATTCCAGACCAGGCTGAGAGGTCCTGGCTTCCTGCAGAGGAGCCCATAACACAAGTCCAGTGGGAAGTAAAAGCAACCTCACAGTGGCGGGATGGGCAACAGATCCTCCCGTGGTCCCCACGGTAGGTGGCAGTGGGGTCTCCCACTGGGCTCTGCGTGTCCTGCCAACCCCCCTGCGCTTCCTCTGCAGGTCTGGGGCCACATCCCAGCTTCCCTGCCGTCTGGATGTAGCCAGAGGTAAGTCCCGGAGAAGATGGCTGGGAAGCAAGAAACAGGCCATTCCTCTAACTCTGTCCTCTTGAGAGCAGGATTGGGGTTCAGAGGGCAGCGTCTACAATAAAGACTCGAAAAGGCCCAGAGAACCCCAGCCGAGCGGTCAGGAGCTTGGGTGGGCTCAGCTGAGGGTGCAACCGGGAGGCACCCTCCTTATTCCCCAGGGAAACAAAGTGAGCTCCCTTGAAACCGGCCGGTAGGAAAGTGCTAAGGAAATAGGGGCGGGGGACCCCAGGAAGAAGTGTCCGTCTGCCTGGCAGGGCTTCTCCAGGACACAGCTGCCTCTGCTGCATTTGGACAGGCCACTTCCGGTTTCTGGAAAAAGCCACAGCAGCTTCAGGAGTCAGCACACCCCAGTTCACATCCAGGCTCTGTTACCACTTTTGAAGAGTTACCACGTTAAAGACCTAAATGTCAGACTGGATACTATAAAACTCCTAAGGAGAACATAGGCGGAATGCTCTTTGACATAAATCACAACAATATTTTTTGGATCCGTCTCCCAAAGCAAAGGAAACAAAAGCAAAAATAAACAAATGGGACCTAATTAAACTTCAAAACTTTTGCACAACAAAGGAAACCACTGACAAAACAAAAAGTCAACCTACTGAATGGGAGAAAATATTTGCAAATGATATGACATGACCAGTAAGGGATTAATATCCAATATATATAACCAGCTCATACAACTCAATGTCAAAAAAAAGAAAGAAGAACTGAACAGATGTTTTTCCAAAGAGGAAATGCAGGTGGCCAACAGGCACATGAGAAGATGTTTAACATCACTAATCGTCAGGGAAATGCAAATCAAAACCACAATGAGATGTTACCTCACACCTGTCAGAATGGCTGTCATCAAAAGAACACAAACAACAAATGTTGGCGAAGATGTGGAGAAAAGGGAACTCTCGTACACTGTTGATGGGAATGTAAATTGGTGTAGCCACTGTGGAAGACAGTATGCAGGTTCCTCAAAAAACGAAAATTAGAACTATCGTAGGACCCAGCAATTCCACTCTTGGGTATATATCCAAAGAAAGCAGAAGTACTACTTCAAAAAGATACACGCACCCCAATGTTCACAGCAGCATGATCTACAATAGCTAAGACATGGAAGCAAACTATGTGTCCATCAACAGATGGATGGATAAAGGTGTGGTACATATATATACGATGGAATATTACTCAGCCGTAAAAAAGAATGAAATTTTGCCATTTGCAGCAACATGGATGGACTTGTAGGGTAGAAAGAAAAATGCTGTATGCCAACACTTATATGTGGAATCTAAAAAGTACAACAAACTCGTGAATATAGCAAAGAATGAATAGACTCACAGATACAGACAACAAAGTAGTGGTTACCAGTGGGGAGAGAGAAGGTGGAGGGGCAATATAGGGGTAGGGTATTAAGAGGTACAAACTATTACGTATAAAATAACCTACAAAGATATATTGTACAATATGGGGAATATAGCCAATATTTTATAATAACTATAAATGGAGCGTAACCTTTAAAAATTGTGAATCACTATATTGTACACTTGTAACTTATATAATATGTACAAGTATATTTCAATAAAAATAAACAATTTTTTTTTGCGGTACGCGGGCCTCTCACTGTTGTGGCCTCTCCTGTTTGCGGAGCAGAGGCTCCGGACGCACAGGCTCAGCGGCCGTGGCTCATGGGCCCAGCCACTCCGTGGCATGTGGGATCTTCCCGGACCGGGGCACGAACCTGCGTCCCCTGCATCGGCAGGTGGACTCTCAACCACTGCACCACCAGGGAAGCCCTAAACAAAACTTTTAAAATTGAAAAGTTAAATGGTTACCATGGCATGCCTTAAACTTATACAGTGCTGTACGTCAATTATATCTCAGTAAAACTGGAAGGAAAAAAGTGGTTATGATGGCAGTGGACTCACAGGGCTATTGGGAGACCACAGATTGGGAATGGGAACCACTGTGCCCAACACACGGATCCACACAGCAAAGGGCTGCCTCTGTAGGAGTCTGTTGCAGGGTAACGCTGTCCAGGTGCTGTTCCAGTGACCAAAGGACACATACACACACACACACATACACACACACACACACACACACACACACACCCGTACACATCGGCGTCAACAGTCACATTTATGAAGGCATAAAGCTAAGCATAACCACCTAAAACACACAAATGTGTGCACAACCTGTTTACTCGCATTCTTGTAGTCACATTTCATTCATAATCGTAAGTTAGGACAATATGCAAATTACAAAGTGCTTTTTACCTGACCCTTATTATCTCATTTGATTATCAAAACTTATGGCGAGAGGTAGGTAAGTTAATTGTTATCATCCAGTTTTCACAGATGATAAAACTGAGCTAAGCGTCTCCCAAAGACACACAGTAAATGACAGCAGTAGATTTAAACCCGGTTCCAAGCTGTACGCTCTTCCGCTCTGCCACACAAGCTCCCATGACATATATACACGCTTATCTCCTAATCGGCAAATCGAAGTTTCTTAGCCGCCAAAAAGAAGACTTGGAATCAGCCCATCAGGTGAGAGTCAAATAGGAAAGAGAAGCTGATAGTCTAATAGAGAAGGCTCCCTCCGCCATCAAGCAAGAACAAGCAGCCCCTCAATCTACCCTTCTTACTTCCCAGCCTGTACCTGGCATGTTCTTTCCACCCAGGACACCATCTCCAGACTCTCTCTAATCAAAAATCAAAGCCCAGCTCAAGTCACACCTCCTCCGAGGACCTCCCCTCCTCCAACACTCCCACCACCACCACGCTGCACACACACACACACACACACACACCTTTCTCGTTTCTCTCATGTCCCATTATAGAGTCGGGTCCTCACTGCTCGGCACATGTGGTTCTGGAATTGTTTTCTGTGTTTCAAGTATGAGAGCAAGGGCTCTGCGCTCAGCCAGCCATGGGTTTGAGTGAGCCCCATCTCCCCCTTCCTAGCTGTGTGGCCCTGGATAAGTTGCTTAACATCTCTGGGCCTCATTCTCCTTGCTATCGAAGGGGGATAATGACAGGACAAACCTCATACTTATGAGAGCTAAATGTAAAACATGTGCCCGACACAGAGCAAAAGCCCAATAAATGTGACCTAGGAATACAGTTTGAGTTTCCCAGCAAATGTCCACGGAGTTTTGGACACATTCTTTTAGGAACCCCCTAAAGGGTCCAGCACGGGGCTGGGCACAGCCAAGTCATCAGTTGGCTAGTAAAGATGAGCCACCAGCCAGCTGTGGGCGCTAACCTGTCTGGCCTCAGTTCTCTGATCTGCGGGGCTCGGCGTCTTCCCTGACCCAGAGCACAGAGCGGTGACAAACGGCACTCTCAACAGCACAGATGGTCCCCAACTTATGATGGTTCGACTTACGATTTTTCAACTTTACGATGGTGTGAAGGCGATACGCATTCGGTAGAAACCATACTTCCAATTTTGAATTTTGAGCTTTTCCCAGGCTAGCGATCTGTGGCACGATGCTCTCGTGATGCTGGGCAGGGCACCCAGCCACAGCTCCTCGTCAGCCCTGCTATCAGGGAGTGGGGGAAACAGCAGATGCACTTACCACCATTCTGCACCCAGACAACCATTGGCTGTTTTCCACTTTCAGCACAGTATTCAATCAATTACAGGAGAGATTCACACTTGATGATAAAATAAGCTTGGTGTCAGATGATTTTGCCCAACCGTAGGCTAACGGAAATGTTCTGAGCCTATTTAAGGTTGGCTAGACACAAATATGCTGTCTGGTAGGTTTGGTCTACTATATGTATTTTCATCTTATGATATTTTCAACTTCTGATGGATCTATTGGGAAATAACTGCATTATGAGATGAGGAAGATCTGCATTCACGAAGGGGGGTGGCTAAGTGAGCCAGGGGTTATTTGGACCTGGGTCTGGACCCTGGCTCCACCTTGAGCAACAGGAACATCCTCTCTGAGCTTCAGCAATAAAGTAAGGGTGACAAGAGTAACTTCCCAGCACTGTTACAACAACTCATGGGTGTCACGCACGCAGACCTCCTGGCATGTGACAAACAAACGTGCAATAAAGTCATTGGTGGTGGACATTGTCGTCATTTCCATTATTATTGTTACTAGTAATCCCTAGCATGAAGGATAAAGGAGGTACAGAGAATTCAAGCCACAGCTGCTGGGACAGAAATGACTTAGGAAACCGTAATTTGAAAAGATATATGCACCCCAATGTTCATTGTAGCACTATTTACGATAGCCAAGACATGGAAGCAACCTAAATGTCCATCAACAGAGGAATGGATAAAGAAGATGTGGTACATATATAAAATGGAATATTACTCGGCCATAAAAAATAATGAAATAATGCCATTTGCAGCAACATGGATAGACCTAGAGATTGTCATACTAAGTGGCATAAGTCAGACAGAGAGAGACAAATATACGATATCGCTTATGCGTGGAATCTAAAAAAAAGGGTACAAATGAACTTATCTACAAAACAGAAAGAGAGTTACAGATGTAGAAAACAAACTTACAGTTACCGGGGGTAAGGGGGCATGAAGGATAAATTGGGAGACTGGGATTGACATATATACACTACTATATATAAAATAGATAACTGATAAGGACCTGCTGTATAGCACAGGGAACTCTACTCAATACTCTGTAATGACCTGTACGGGAAAAGCATCTAAAAAAACAGACTGGATATATGTATATGTATAACTGATTCACTTTGCTGTCCACCTGAAACTAACACAACATTGTAAATCAACTATACTCCAATAACGATAAGAAAGAAAGAAAGAGCGAACTTAGGAGAATTGCCTCTGACAGAGTGAATAGTAAAAATTTGAGAGCTTGTGTATTACATGAACCCCAGGATCTCCTTTCTCTCTAATACTCAGTGTCAGTGGATCAAACCACACGTCTTTCCCAGGCCCCCATCCCGTAAGGTATGGAAAGAAGCTAAACACATACTTGTCCTCTGCTGTGGGAAGATCCTCGGTGCCACCTGGGCTTTACTCCAGCCTGTCCGGTCAAGGCCCCCGGGCAGGCAAGGCACACACCCAGGGCGGCACCTGTGAGGCACGGTCCCCTCTGGGGCTGAAATCACAGGCTCCCTGCCCCTGGGGAGCCCCTGCCTGCCTAAGGCCCATCTCCAAAGTGCAGAACTGCAGGCAGCCAGACTGTCCCAGGTTTGTCCGAGTACTGTCCCCCAGCCGGGAGGCCCAGGTCACCACTGTGACCCTCTGCGGGGCGGGGCGGGGCAGGAGGGGCCTAGGTGAAGGAGGAAAAGTCTCTCGGGGACCAGGAGAGGAGTCGGGCATGAAGCAACGAGCGCTCCCAATGAGCAATGGGCACTCCCAACTCCCAGAGCGGCTCTGCCCCGCCCGGCCTCCCTTGAGGCCACTGCAGCCAACTTCAGCCGGGCCACTTGCCAACCCTCAAGTGTTGCCTTTAGGGGAACTCAGCAGCTTTCAAGGTGTTGACCTTCCTGCCAGTGTTTGCCGATGAACACCTGTCACAGGCGTGAGTACCAATGACAGCCCCGAGTGAGTGGCATTAAGGGGACATCTGCATTAGTGACATGCCTTTTGAAGGTCAACGATGCCTATTTAAGTACCTGAGGGGAAGGTGAGGGTGGGAGGCACCAGCCACCCTGCAGTCCAAGCCGGGGGCTCCATGACTTGTGCTAACACTCTCCCCAGGCATCCCTGTAATTGAAGGAACTCAGAGACTTTCTCTCCCTCACCCTGGAGCAGAGGGTGACAGAGAAAGACACATTTGTCTTAAGCCGGCCCTGCTCACCTCTGCTGGGAAGCTGAGCTCCCTCTGTGCTCACAGGAGGGGGCGAGGTGGGAGTTGTTGATGCCGGATGAGAAGATTTGGAGGGGAGGCGACGGGGACAGCACATTTCCAGTGAAAATACAGGGGCTCGGGAGAGGGAAAGCCTTGATAGAGTGTTCCCGATGACAGCACACCCTGGATGGGCCAGGCGTCGGCCTAAAAGTCGGGAGGAATGTATACAAAGATAGCTGCTCCATTTCAAGAAAATGGAACAGGTGTCCCAGGGAAAAAAAAAGTCCCGACACTGATTTTTTTTTTTTGGCCCCTCCCGTTGCAGAGCACAGGCTCCGGACGCGCAGGCCTAGCGGCCAGGGCTCACGGGCCCAGCCGCTCTGCGACATGTGGGATCTTCCCGGACCGGGGCACGAACCCGCGTCCCCTGCATCGGCAGGCGGACTCTCAACCACTGCGCCACTAGGGAAGCCCCGGAAGCCCCCCGACGCTGATTTCTAAGAGGTCTGTGCATGTGATACATGGTGGGTGGTGGTATTATTATAAAAGGATGTCGGGGATAAACCACAGGCCTCCCCACAGATGCGACGGCCAGATGGAAAGGTTGGCAGGATTTTGACTTCACTTGTTCTCTGTGTCCCAGGATCCCCACAAAGCTCCGCTAAGGGGCCCAGACACCAAGTGCTTCCATCAGCAAAACAGAGACGGAGAAACGGCAACACAGCACCGCCCAGAGCTTAAGGACCACGCTGTGTCTCCCACCAGGGCAAGTTTATGACTCACCCCACATTTTCCATTTCCCATCTTCCTGCGGGCCTGCGACTCACCTCAAGAAGCCATTTTCCAGTTGAGGAAAACTGAGGCCCCAGTCACTGAGCTTAGCTCGAAGCAGAAACCGGGGGTGGCTATAATGGTAACAGGTAGCATTTATTACCGGAGCCTGGCGCTAGATACACGCTAAGGTTATTAATTCATGCAATCCTCACCTTATTATAATCTCCACTTTATAGATGAAAAAACGCGGAGGGACTTCCCTGGCGGTCCGGTGGTTAAGACTCGGTGCTTCCACCGCAGGGGCCGTGGGTTCGATCTCTGGTCCCGGAAGTTCCGCATGCCGCGTGGTGCAGCCAAAAAAAAAAAAAAAAAAAAAACTCAGAGAAATTGATGGAATTGCCCAAAGTCACACAGCCAGTTAAGGGGTGGGGACAACCCTCACACCTGTCCATTTGGACCCAAGGGCGGTTTTTAACTGCTATAACTGGGGCACGGCCAGGATCAGGGCTCTATGGCTGGGTGGGAGGGACTGAGCCCCCAGGGAAGCCTGCAGGAGCAGACAGAGAGCCCGGGACTCTGCCGAGACCAGCTCCCTTCCTCTCAGAAGAGAGAGGTTCCCAAGGTCTGGCAGGGAGGAAAGCCTCGGGGTTTAACCCTGTACTGGTCCAAAGACAGGTTCCCGGCGTCGGGAGGGCAATGAGAGAAGAGAAATCAAAGCCATAAAACTTCCCTGCCACCTAAGGCAGGTAAAGGGGAGGAAACGAGGCCAGCAGCCATGTACCCCTCGATCCATATTTCACAGGAAAGATGATAGCAAGTGGACATGTCACTCCCCAAAACCAGAAACTCAAAGCAATTTTAGATTAACTTTCAGAATGATGAAGGAGACGACCGTGTTCGTGTTATACACCAGATAAATCACACCAAAATGATAGCTGTAATTCCCAAAAGTACACAGAAAATTGATTTTACTATGACACTTATCATGATGAAAGGGTTCACCCCTGCAAGGACCCTTCTTAAGTGGCTCCAGCTTAACCCCTGCCCCGCCAGGTCCAGCTCATCTGCTCCCTGAGCCCCAGCGTGCAAAGCTGCCCCCTGATTCCAGGCTGCAGCCTGGCGCTGCCCCTGGGCCCCACCAACGTGGGTCACCAGCAGCTTCCAAAGCCTTGGGTGAGCCCAGCACCAGCAGACGTCTGAGGTCAACTGAGCTCCTCTCTGAACTAGGAAACAGCCTCACTGGCTGTGTCTGTCCGAGTCTGAGTGAAGGGAGAAAAGAACTGGTGTTTTTCTCGTTTACCCGCTTCTGCACAATTACCTGTGCGCTGGGTGTTATGACTTACTCGCTTTATCAGATGAATTAACTGGGGCTCAGAGAGGCCAACTTACCCAGACATTTGAATCTGGGTCTTAGTGACTCCCAACTGGATTCTCTTCCCACCACGTCCTGCTGGCATTTGGGCTGCTAAGATGCTACCCCCAACCCTGGGCCAGAATTTCATTCATTCATTCAGGGCTCAGCAAATATTATTGAGTATCTATAGGTACCAGGCACTGGGTTGGGGATACAGTTGAGAATAGGACTCTGTTTCTGCCTCGTGGACCTAACTTGACACAAATGAATGAAAGTAAATGAATTACAAGCAGTGAAAGAGTGCTTTGAAGGACATGCATGGTGCTGTCCCACTTTAAAAGGGAGCTGCCTGGGTCAGGAAGAGCAGAGGAGGCTTCCCTGAGGAGGTGACCGCAACTGAGAGCCCAAGGATGGGACGGTGCCAACCAGGCAGAAGGATAACTGCACGGTGGGGACCAGGGTCTGGAGGCAGGTGTAGCCGGAGTGGAAGAGGAGGTGAGAGAAGCAGCTGTCAAAGGAGGCCAGAGGGATGGGAGGGCTGAACGAGCAAATCAAGGAGCTTTTCTCCATCCACAGGAAGCCATGGAAAGCCATTGCAAGGATTAAGCAGGGGAGGTTGGGACATGATCAGATTTGTGTTTCAAAAGCTCACTCCAGTGCCAATTCGAGGACCAGGCTGAGCTTAGGCGGCCTGGAGGCTGAGCTTGTTTTCAGATTGGCGCCCAAGAAGGCATAAGGCATAATGTATCCTTACAGGCGTATTTGCATCCTACCAACTGGAGGTCAGAATTATACTGCTCACCGTCAAAGGCTGCTATCAGACTTCAAGAACAAAGACTGGATAGAACAAGTTCTGTAAAATAAGCTATAAAAACCAACTCAGGACAAAATCAAAGAGCGTTCCTGGAAAGAAAAATAGATGACGTTTCAGAGTTAATGTCATAAACATCTTTAGCTCTATATTGCCATCTGTTTTTACACTTCTAACTTCAGAGCTAAGATCGCTTCAGCCATGTTGTTCAAGAGTTTCTTCTGGTTTGGTTTGGTTTGGTTCTGGGGATTTGTCTTTTGTTTTCTAAATGTGGCTGGTCCAATCCCGGTTCTGCCTCTTACTACTTTGTGATCTTGGGCAAAAGCCTTGACTTTGAACTTCAGTCTTTCCTCTGACACTATTATGATCCTATGACATACAGAGACTCTATAAGAGTCAGATGGTGAAGGCTTCTCAAAGTCAAGCTGTGGGAATTTACAGTCAGACATACTCCAGAGAACAAATAACAGGAAAGCTCTCTAGCCCCCAAGCCCCCTAAAAACAAGTCTGCTGGGCTCCAGGAATCTGGCTGAGAGCAAAAGACATACCTTTAAATCAATAACCATAGTAACGTGCCCCACGGTTTCAAAGATTAGGAGTAATGGGGGCAGTGATCAGAATGCAATCATCTTAAAATTATCAAAGGACAAAAAAGCAGGACTCGGGCTTCCCTGGTGGCGCAGTGGTTGAGAGTCCGCCTACCGATGCAGGGGACACGGGTTCGTGCCCCGGTCCGGGAGGATCCCACGTGCCGCGGAGCGGCTGGGCCCCGTGAGCCATGGCCGCTGAGCCTGCGCGTCCGGAGCCTGTGCTCCGCAACGGGAGAGGCCACAACAGTGAGAGGCCCGCGTACCACAAAAAAAAAAAAAAAAAAAAAGCAGGACTCAAGTAATTACCTCCCAATAAGTTTCTTCTCTCTTGAATTCTCCAAGTTACAAGGTAAACACTTAATGAATTAAACTAGAAAGCAGAGAGATTTTAGAAATGTCATTCCGCTGCCCAAACAAGTTTATAGGAGGACAATTAACAGTGAGCATGGTATAACTTAGCAAAACCTAGATACAAGCTCCTACCGGATGCCTTTAAACCAGTAATTTTCAAACTTAAGTAGTAAAGGATAAGAACACATTTAAAGGGAAAAAAAAAAATCGCACCAATCCCCATGGGGTTGACTTAAGTTATTTTACCATAAATTTAATATATACAAACACTGACTGAGGTATAAATCCTATGCTTCTAGCTCTTATGCACATATAAAATAAAAACAAATTTATGGAATAAATACAATTAAAACTACCAAACCAATAAAATTCAAATTAACAACATTAACTTACTATGATGGATAATGATGCCTTGTAGAAGCTAGGTCTGGTGCTGGGCTCACCAGAAAGATATCATTGTTCTAGGCTTCACCTCCACTGTCAGCTCGATTCTTTGGACTTTAACATGATGGACCATTATTTAATCCAGAGATCATCAAACATTTTCTATAAAAGACCAGATTGTAAATATTTTTGGCTTTGCAGACCATATGGGCTCTGTCACAAACTACTAACTCTATCGTTGCAGCATGAAATCAGCCGTAGACAATGGTTAATGGATGGACCTGGCTGTGTGCCAATAAAACTTTATTTACGAAAACAGGTGCTGGGCAGGATTTGGCCCAAGGGCCAGAGTTTGCTGACTCCTGATTTCATCCATCATCTTTATTATGTCATCATTTGGCCTTTTGCCTTTTAACAATGACTTTCACTCAACTATTGATTTATTATTTTTATGGACCAGTCAATCCAATAATTCATTCCAAATTTCAACCTTGAAAAAAATTAAACGGAACATGTATTTCTTGCCTATTTACAACTCAATCACTGGTAAAAAGTTGACATGAAAAAAAGGCAGGATCTGAGTAATGCACCTTCTAAAGTGGGTTCTGGGTGCCTGTGGTCCCCTGGACCATGTGTCAGTTCCGTCCTTTTATTTCTTTTCTCTATTTGAACTACAGATTAGACATCCAACAGTGATATCCTTCTACCTTAATTGGACATGAGCGTATCATTTAAGATTGTCAGCCTCTGCTGTTTTCTCTTTATTTTACCGTTCGGTCATTCAAACAAAAAAAAATCATTGAGCACTTAACAAAATGTCAGGCACTGTTCTGAGCACTTGAGATCTTAAGTGCGGAAAACAGACCCAGAAACCCAGCCTTCACAGATCTTACATTCAGATTGGGGAGTGAGTGGCAGAGACAGACAATAAAAATTAGTCTATTAATACATAAATGGTGCTGTTTGAATGAAATGAAATGAAGGTCTATGTTCAATAAGGAAAGAAACCAGCGTCTTCATCTTAGAAAATGATCCCAAAGAGAAGTGTTCTGTGTCTACTCCGTGCAAGGATTCAACGACCGCAGACAGGGAAGGTTTGCTTTGTTTTGAACTAGGACAGGTCATCCTAACAGGAGCCAGGCTTGCTCACCAGCCCATCAGGAGCTACCATGCTGTCACATCCGGGGTTCCTTAGGTGCCAAAGCGGTCAAAGCACAAAGGCTCCAGAGCTGAAACGGGGCGGCACTATTTAGTACTTGCAGGTGACCTAAGGTATTGCTGGTATCGTTGGTTAGGTAGTCTCACCTCCTTCACAGCCCCTCACAGATGGCCTGGACATGAGGAAGTGGACTTTGGAAGGCATCGCCAGGTCCTGGCTCTGCCACTGGCGACTGTGGACCAGTCAGCCACCCTGTTTGAGTCTCAGTTTCCCCATCTATAATTCTGGAATGACAGAAGTGCCTTTCCTGTCTCCCTCAAAATTCTTCAGAAAACCAAATGAGATAAGTTATGAAAGAGTTTTGAAAATGAATCTGCTGAGAGCTGGCTTGGCCCCGGAAAAAAAGTTGGAGGGCCCCAGAGAGGGGAGATTTGTATTGATAAGTAACATGGGCCCTGGCCCCTCCAACTCACTGGACCCTGCTTATGTGCACTGGGTCCTTACTTTTGTTCAGCCTTGTGTACAGGCAATCTATCAATGTCATGTAACCCGGTTATTACAACTGGTATTACGATGATGACGATGATATCAGTGTGTTGGAAGAACTACTAAAAGTCTACATTTCTAGAATGTTCACACAGTTGAATCCTCTTTACAAAGGAGAGACCCTTATCTCTATTCACCTTCATGAACATAATTAGCTAGCAAGCCTAAAGATTCTTTCCTCTTTTATTTTTTCTGGCGAAACCTTTTATAGACGGACAATATACATTATTCCTATTATCTTTTGCTTTAATCAGTTTCAAAAAACTATCCCCCAAGCCCCATTTCTATTGCATTTTCCTCCAGACCTTGGAGGAGAAAAAAGAAAGCAAAGCAAAATAAAACTCCCTGGTCTGCAGACTGTATTTCTGCAGGGTCATGGAGAAGAATATGAATGAATATTCAGATTTACTGAATACGAACAGGAGGGAGGACATTCCTAAAAGCTCTCAAACGTCTGTACAAACACTTTTATCCCATCCAATCCCTACTGTGTGAAAGCACAGAATCAGGACAGACACAGAATCATCACTTACTAAGCCCTGATGGTATGCATCGCACTGTCCTACATACATTAATATCAACCTGGGTATTTACCGAATTTCTACTGGGGGAAAATCACTCTACAATGTACACCCATCTAAACACAAACACGTGCGGTTCTCTCTCTCCTTCTGTATCTTTCTCTCTCCAACTGTCTCTCTCTGCCCCATATCCTCTGACCATAGACCGGTTGTTCTCAATCAAAGGCTGCCCAGAATCATACCTCATAAGCGCCCAGGGCAATAGCCTGAGGTTTACAAAGACTAATAATAATGTGGTTCCCAAGAGGAATAAAACATCTTCCATCCTCGCTCCCCACCTCCCAGCCACCAGGCACCCCACTCCCAGGAGGCAAACACAATCAGACTAACTCCAAGAAAACCAGCCCCCAAGATGACAACATTTTCAATTCACAGTCTGGTTTTTTTTTTTTCTTTAATATGTGTGTTTTGTGCTTTTCCCTCTGTCAAAAGAGCACAAGCCTTTCATTTTGCCTTTTATTTGTCTTGCTGCCGGTACTGTGAAAGTGTATTGGCCTTTCAGTTAGTGATTACACATCATCACATACCCAATTTATAACACCATGCCCCAAAGAACAGATGTAATAAAGCAAGGGCAGGAAGTAGCAACCTGATAAAACAGAGCTGCCGACTCAAAGGTCTTTGCATGTGTGCAGGACAGAAAACAGTGCCGACAAAAGGCCTGGGAACCCGTATTTTGCGAACGACTGCAGATGTTATGGACACAGCCCCAGTGGGTGGGTGGAATGGGGACTAGAGAAAGTATAAGACCCACACACAGTGAACAGACTGGTGGTTGCCAAGGGGGAGGGGGAGGGATGTATTGGGAGTTTGGGGTTAGTAGATGCAAACTATTACATGTAGAATGGATGGACAACAAGGTCCTAACGTACAGCACAGGGAACTATATTCAGTGTACTAGGATAAACCATAATGGGAAACACTATAAAAAAGAATGTAGGTATATGTATAACTGAGTCACTTTGCTGTACAGCAGAAATTAACACAACATTGTAAATCAACTATACTTCAGTTACAAAAAGAAAAAAGTGTGAGACCAAATTTCCTGGCCCAAGGTCTTCTATGCTCATCTGATCCAACCCAGAACAGATCCGCGACCAGCACCCTAAAGTCAAGGAACCCTTGGTTGGGAGGTCAGTCTACTCACTAGTGGTTTGGAATTCTATTCCTTTGTTGCAAGAGATTCCCTGGGACTAGGGTCGTGAATAGGGCCTTTTGATGGCCACTTGCTAGTGACACCTGCCCTGATCATCCTCAGAGACTCCCAGACGGCAGAAAGGATCTACCTCGAAGGACCCAGGAAAGATTTCCTTGGTTCCATGACCATATGAACAGAAATTATACCAGTTATCTCTGACTTTACAACTAATGAGATGTACAGCTCAATGTAATTTATTTGTACGTCTGGACTAAATCAGAAAAAAAAAGTCTTTCATCAAAGGAAGGGCCCTCATTTGGGGCTCAGAAAATGTGGTCCCTCCACCCAGGGCAAACGGGCCTCCCCTTTGCCCCATCTATCAGTGGCCTCTCCCTTTCGCCCAGGTGGCCTCCAGGTCAGGGGTGGAGCCCCCTCCTCCTTCAGGCTCAGACTTGTTTGACAGGCACTTCGCCCTCAAGCCCACAAATCCAGTTCCCTGACAGTCAACTGGGTACAGGTCTTCCTGGACATGAGGTCAGAAGGGACCGTGACACAGATGCCCTCCAGACCTGCAAACACTTGGGTCCTTTCCTTCAGCATTTTCTCCAGAGTGACCTCCGTCAGCTTTGATCTCAGCCGGGGGGACCATCTCCCGGTCCCTGTGCTGCTCTGAGCTTTGGCTTCCTTGAGACCCTGCCCCCCACCCTCCCTACCTTCCCCCCCAGCCGTTCCTCTTCCCTCCTCCTTCCCTCCTTTCCCAGGAGACCAGGGGTGATCTCACGGTCTTCTCCTCCAGCCCAGGTCCCTCTACACTTAGTCACGTAGCGGCACACACCCTCACACATCCATGCCCACTCACACATACACACACCCCTGCTCACACACACTCGCACATGCACAAGTACACACTCCCATTCACACTCACACGCTCACAGCTCACTCACATACACACTTACTCACATACAGCCCTACATACTCACACATGTACAGAATCCTTTCCCAGCTGCTCCACCCCCACTGAGCTCAGAATCTAAACTCTGTCCCACACTTTCTACCCTTCAGTGTTGTCTCATTGTTTTATGTGTGTCGATCACACATCACGCCCCCTAACTCTGCCCCTAAACTGCACAAGGTTAAGGCAGAAACGTGGGCTTCCCCCATCCCTCATCCATGGCATTTAGAGCTCAGTAAACTTTCAGAAGTGCTGAGCTGAGCGAGATCCTGGAGATCACCGAGTTTCCAAGTTCCCCGCTCCAAATTAAGCCCACTGATGGATGGACACACCCACGCACACTCGCACGCACGCATGCACACATGCACGCTCTCACACGCACGTGCACACATGCACACGCGCACAAATGAACACATGCACACACTCACACATGCATGCACACACGCACACTCACGTGTACACACGCACGCTCGCACGCGCTCAGTGATTGATGCGTTGATTGGAAGGATGGAGACAACAGTGCATGGACTCCAGGACCGCGCTGTGGTTGCTCCCCTGTACTTGGCACTTTGGTGGTGGACTGGGACCCAGGGCCCTGCCGCTGGACACTCCGTTCTGGCCTCAGACCACCCGCCCGGGGGGGGGAAGCGGGTCCTGGAGGTCCCAGTCAGAATACTGATCTGGCTTCAGATGGACCTGGGTTCCAAGACTGGTTCTGCCACTTACTCCCTGTGACCATCAGCAAGTTCTTCCAAGGCTTGGTTTTTCAGTGTAAAATGGAAATAGTAATGGGATCTGTTCCATTGAGCTGCTGTGAGCATTAAAGGAGATAAAGCAAGAAAGGCATTCAGCACAGGGCCTGACACATAGTAAAGAGCAATACGTGATTATTATCTGATTATTATCATCAGGGTTAAAAAGTAAAAGGAAGGGTGGTGTCCAGTCCTGGACCCGCAATCACTTACTTGTGAATATCACTTTACAGCTCTAAGCCAGTTTCTTGCTTTGTTTGGGGTTACTTTTCTCTTTGGCAGAAAATGAAGATCATTAAACCTGCCTTACTGGGCTCTTGTGAAAGTTAAGTAAAATTCCAGCCAGGCTGCACCCCTCACCTGTGTGCACACCTAGCACATAGGAAGCCGAGTCAAGGTGGTAATTGTCCTTATCTCTAAGGCTGTGGTGTCCACCTACACGCCTTCTGAAGTCCCCACCAGCTCTTGCCACCTCTGTCCGTGTTATCCCTTCCCTGCCCCAAGTCCCACGTAAGCCCAGCCAGGCTCTTCGAGGACAAAAAAACCTCAGAAACGCCCTCTCTGGCCAAGGTTGCTAGGCACAAGCTTCCTCTCTAACATCTCAAAGCACTATAAAGCTTGTTGCCACTCACTTCTCCCATGTTTTTCGTAAACCAGATCCCAGCTTGGCTCTGTAATTGCTGAGCTTGGAGTCTCATCCTCTCTCACACCCTAGAGAAGTGGAGTCACTGTCATCCTCATACATCCTGAAGGCTGTGTCCAGCCGTGGGCTAGCCAGGGAAGGGTCATCTAAGAAGCGTTTCAGGGACTTCTCTGGCAGTACAGTGGTAAAGACTCTGCAGTGCCACTGCAGGGGGCACGGGTTTGATCCCCGGTCGGGGAACTAAAGATCACACCTGCTGCATGGTGTGGCCGAAAAAAAAAGCAAGTGTTTCATTGCAAATGATCCAAATCCCCTTGTTCTTGGAGAGCAAGGGTTTGGGGATTTAGAACCAAGAATTAATGTTTGGACTCACAAACACAGAGAACACACTTGTGGTTGCCAAGGGGGAGGGTGGTGGGGGAGGGATGGGTTGGGAGTTTGGGATTAGTAGATGCAAAGTATTATACATAGAATGGATAAACAACAAGGTCTTACTGTATAGCACAGGGAACTATACTCAATCTTGTGATAAACCATAATGGAAAAGAATATGAAAAAGAATATATATATATATATATATATATATAACTGAATCACTTTGCTGTACAGTAGAAATTAACACAACATTGTAAATCAACTCTACTTCAATAAAATAATGTTTTTAAGAAAGAAAGAGGGCTTCCCTGGTGACACAGTGGTTAAGAGTCTGCCTGCCAACGCAGGGGACACAGGTTCCAGCCCTGGTCCAGGATGATCTCACATGCCGCAGAGCATCTAAGCCCGTGCACCACAACTACAGAGCCTGCACGCCAGAGCCCGAGAGCCACAACTACTGAGCCTGTGTGCCACAACTACTGAAACCCGCATGCCTAGAAGCCGTGCTCCACAACAAGAGAAGCCACCGCAATGAGAAGCCCACGCACCACAACGAAGAGTAGCCCCTGCTCGCTGCAACTAGAGAAAGCCCACGCGCAGCAACAAAGACCCAACTCAGCCAAAAATAAATAAAATAAATACATTTATTTTTTTAAAAAAATGAATGAATGTTGGAGGAAAACTCCAGAACAGACTCACGTCACACTTTGAGAATCTGCGTAAACCATTTATTCATTTGATTTTAATTTTAAATGATTTTTCTGATTATAAAAGTAATCATAGATGTAGAAAACAAACTTATGTTTACCAGGGGCGTACATGGGGGAGGGATAAATTGGGAGATTGGGATTGACGTATACACACTACTATACATAAAATAGATAATCAACAAGGACCTACTGTATAACGCAGGGAACTCTACTCCATACTCTGTAATGGCCTACAAGGGAAAATAATCTAAAAAAGAGTGGATGTATGTGTATGTATAATTGATTCACTTTGCTGATTTGCAACATTGTAAATCAACTATACTCCAATAAAATTTTTCTAAACTTATCATAGAAAATACAGAAAGGCAAATATTTATGTATATACAAGTTACGTAATATATACGACTACTATTACCGGTTTTCTCATGTTTATTTTAACATCCTTGGAATCAACTTGTATAAAACATTTTACATCTGTTTTCCAGTTAATGTTACATATTATTATACAATTAATTTCCCATAGCATTAAAAACCTCTTTAATGACATCATCTTTAATGACTCCATAAACACACCCTCATTTGGAGACCACTAATTTATTTAACCAGTCTCCTATCTTTGGCCATCGAAGTTGTAACCACTTTTTAACCCTAACAACCTCTGAAGCTCCCAGAAGTTCATGGCTCCCGACAAGAGGTGAAGAATTTGCAGCCCATGGGTCATAGGTACCTCTGCACCCACCCACCCATGCACCCACCCAGCTCCACGTTAAGGTCCTGCTTTAATTACAGGATGAAGATCAGAAAGCCGCCCGCATGCTGCCTCTTTGCTCACACATCCAGAATTAACATTTTAATGGCTAAAGAGCAGCGCTGTTATCCTCACAGACATAATTCTGGTCAATAAGGTAGGTGATCTAAATTGTAGGGAAATCAATTTTTACTAGAATTCCATAAGGCTTATTGAACAAAATGCAACCTATAAATCCTTTCCTTTCTTTTTTCCTTACCTTTGATCTGGTCTATCTTAGTCCAAACTCTTTTAATTGCAAGAATCAGAAACCCACTCCAAGGAGCTCGAATGAAAGGTTAGAGTTATTGCAAGGATACACAGAGGTCCAAAGGGAAACCAGGAAGCATTGAATTATGCCTAAAGCAGAGCAGAAAACAGGGATTTGCTCTCGCTCTCTCTCTCTCTCTCTCTCTCTCTCTTCACTCACATGTGATTTCTCTGCTCTTCTCTGGGCTCCCACTCCCTCCCCGTCTCCCTCCCGACCAGCTTCTCTGAGTCTCAGTTCCTTATACATTCAGCAAATACGTAGACCCAAAATAGCTCCCTTTGCCCCCAACTTTACAGGGAACTTTCAGCACACATGCCCAGCGTCGGCCAGCAAAATCCTTCTGTTGCCTGGTTCAGATTCCCCAAAGAGGGAACCTTACTGTCTTAGAAGGACACGTAAGCCATTGATAGCTCTCTGGCCAGCCCCCCGTCAGGTACTCCTGGTCCAATCGTCTGTGAGGGGGAAGCAGGGTCACATGGGCCCCGCTCGCCCAGCAAGGCCATGGGAGGACAGAAGTTTCCCAGGAAAGGAAGTTTGGGCCAACAAGGAGCCCCATGTCTAATTCCTAGATTAAGGGCTATAAACTGAGTCAGAGATTTTCTTTCCACAGAAGTTCTGGAAACACAGTCTTAGGAAAGTGCCTAAGACTAATGCTAGCTCTTCATAACCAGGTGAACAAACAACATGGTTCCTGGAAGCCATTAGCCCTGTGTGCCCTTAACTAAACCCCTGATTCTAGTCAGGAGCCTAAAGCCTCCAGCAGGTTTTTCAGATCAGCCGGGTCCTGGAGGTACACCCGCAAGCTCAGGGCTGCTCTCCAGCATCATGGGATTGGTCTGAAGCTGTCCTGAGAGGCGGGCAGCTACCTGGAGGCTTCCCCAGGTCACCTTCACAGTTGTCTGGTCTACAGGGAGCAGTGGGTGTAACTGAAGGACACTGAGCCTCACACCCCAAGCAAAGATTTCCCAAGTACAATACCAGAAAAGGCACTAACAACACAGGAAATGTTGAGATGTTAAGCTACATTAAAATTAGAAGCTTCTGGGGCTTCCCTGGTGGCGCAGTGGTTGAGAGTCCGCCTGCCGATGCAGGGGACGCGGGCTCGTGCCCCGGTCTGGGAAGATCTCACATGCTGCGGAGCGGCTGGGCCCGTGAGCCATGGCCGCTGAGCCTGCGCGTCAGGAGCCTGTGCTCCGCAACGGGAGAGGCCACAACAGTGAGAGGCCCGAGTACCTCAAAAAAAAAAAAAAAATTAGAAGCTTCTGTTCATAACAACATAAGAGGAAGAGAGTGAAAAGGCAAGCCACAGAGTAGGGGAAAATATGTGCAATAAAGATATCCAATAACAGAGTGCAATTAAAATAGAATAAGAACTTGTACAGTTTTTTAAAATGCAACAGAAAAATGACCAAAAGATTTGAACAAGCACCTCGCAAAAGAGGATATTGAAATGGTTTATAAATGTACAAAAATGTGCTTAACCTCAGTAGCTACTGGGGAAATGCAAATGAAAAAACAAAGTGAGATATTGCTTTACCTCATCAGAATAACAAAATGAGAAAGAATGCCAATAGCAAGTATTGGAGAAGATGGGGAGAAATAGAAATTCACACGCTGCTGGGTGAGAGTGGAAACTGACATGTCCGTTTTGAAAACCTATTTGGCGATATCTGTGCTGAGCCCTAGACATACCATAGGACTCAGCAATTCCACTCCTAGGCATATGCGAAACAGAAATGCAGGCAACATAACATTATGTAAGAGTGCCAAAAACTAGAAGCCACCCGAATCTTCATCAACAGTAGAATGGATACGTTGGGGTATAACCACACTATGGAAATTATATAGTAACACAAATAAATAAATAAATGAACTACTGTTACCTGCAAAAACATGGGTGAATTTCACAAGCAAAAAAGCCAGAGTACATACTATATGATTTCATCTACATGAAGTTCAAAAACAGGCAACACTAGGCCATATGATCCAGCAGTCCCACTCCTAGGCATATACCTGGACAAAACTATAATTCAAAAAGATACATGCACCCCTATGTTCACAGAAGCACTATTCACAATAGCCAAGACATGGAAACAACCTAAATGTCCATTGACAGATGAATGGGAAAAGAACATGTGGCATATATATATATACACACACACACACACACACACACACAGTGGAATACTATGCAGCAAAAAAATGAAATGATGTCATTTCCAGCAACATGGATAGACTTAGAGATTATCATACAAAGTGAAGTAAGTCATAAAGAGAAAGGCAAACACCATATGATACCATTTATATGTGTAGTTTAAAATATGACACAAATGAACCTATCTACAAAACAGAAACAGACTCACAGACATAGAGAACAGACTTGTGGTTGCCAAGGGGGAAGAGGGGGCAGGGGAGGGATGGATTGGGAGTTTCGGATTAGCAGATGCAACCTATTATGTATAGAATGGATAAACAACAAGGTCCTACTGTACAGCACAGGGAACTATATTCAACATCCTGTGATGAACCATAATGGAAAAGAATATGGAAAAGAATATATACGTATAACTGCATCACTTTTGCTGTTACAGCAGAAATTAACACAACGCTGTAAATCAACTATACTTCAATTTAAAAAAAAACAGGCAACACTAGTCTATGGTGTTTGGAGATAAGATTGTGGTCATTTTAAGGGAGGTTGCTGGAGGGTGGCGGGGAGAGGGCAGAAAGGGGATTCTGGGATTCTGGAAACATTATAGTTCTTCACTGGGGTGCTTACATGGGTGTGTTTACTTTGGGGTAGTTTGTCAAGCTGTACTTTTAGATACAGGCAGTTTTCTGAACGTACTTTATACACGGAGTTTTAAATATTCATGTTTTACAAAGGTCAGTACTATACAATGTGATACATGTAACAATCCCCAAATATTGTTATATTCCATTACATATGTGACTCTTGAGGGCCACACAGGTTAAGTGATGTCCACAGGTAGTTAGTGGTGGGCCAAGTCAACCTAGGTGGTAAGACTCCAAGGTCAGTACTCTTTCTGATGCTTCCATTTATATACCTAAGCTTCAACCATAACGCCCACTCCTGCCAGGACTGATCAAATAGGCCTCCACCTCACAGAAAGAAGAAACAATTGATATTGAAGACTTTTGTGGAGCCATGAACTAACCTTGATGTTATGTCAGCTCTCTAGTGGGCATTAGCCACACTCAATGCTCAATACTTCTGCCTTGCCTATAAAAGTCACTCCTGCAGAAACACCTCATCATGGAGCCACCAAACCAAGGGGGCCCTCCTTCCACTGACCTCCCCAGACAGCTGCTGTGCTCTGACCTCATGTCTGATGTTGCAGCTTTGGCAAAGACACCCCAGTGCCCTTCCTGGTACCATTGTGGCTTTAAGGGTCTGTTTGGTTCAAATTCAAACAAAAATAAATAAAAAAGGAGAGAAAATGTAAATTAGGACTAAATTAAGATAGGACAGAGAGTCAACTCCCTGAATTGCACCTGGACCTGGGGCACCTCTTGGGATTGTGGGTGTCTCATGGGAAGGAAAGAGAGCTCTGTCCCAGGAAGAGCTTAACATCACAGAATTCATCACAGTTGAAAGAGACTTTGAAGACTTTGAAAATTCTGACAGCAGAAAATGATACAGACAACACTTGGAGAGTATTTTACAGGTTCCAAAGCTTTTTCACATTTCTCTGTTCATTCTGCAGGCAGTCATTACAGATAAGGTAGTATCATTATCCCCATTGTAGAGACAAGGAAATCCAAACTCAGGCTATCTGCAGAGTAACTAAGTGGTGGTCTCCCGTGATTGGTCTCAGGTTGATTGAGTCCAAATTCCAAGTTTTTTCTACCCCCCATACTATAAACCACACCCCACTTCAAGGGGACACCTGAAATTTGTCCTGACTACTTCTCAAGAAGTCCTGGAACCAGAAACGAACAGGGTTCCAAGAAACTCAACTAAAGGATGTGTTAGCCCAAGACCCTGGCTGAATATGATCTTAGATGTTTCTTCATTTTCTACGTCAGCATCAAGAGGCAAATCTGAATTCAAAAGAAAAAGTTTTAAACAAGAAACTATTCACAGTCTGGATATATTCTCGAATTCCCTAGTTTTCTAGAATTCTTTCATTTTAAGATGACAGGGGAGAAAACACCACGAATAATTCTATAGCTATCTCAGCTGACTACATGGGAAAAGCATGACACACAATTATTATTTTATTTCACTGTTCCAATGAATCCTCTGCAGTGTATGGCTGCCTGTTCTCTCTAACAATAAGGTATCAAGCCACCTACATTATAATCACCTATATCTAATAATCATCTATACATAATTATCTATATGCTAATCTACAGATCTGATTATATGAAGCGCTCAGAAGTTCTGCATACCAAGGTGAAACTAGTTTAGAATAAAGTCCAAGTTCTCCAGTAATGAATATACTTTTTTCATCTCTGCAGAAAAAAGACCCTGGCTGGTTCCAGGCTGAATGTCTGTGGAGTTTCATAGAGACACTGGTGTGCCCATAACACACCACATCTGTATAGAGTACCCCTCAGACAGTCTCCTAAGTCTGCAAGGTTGGACCACTTCAGAAGGCTTATCCAGCTTGGTTGCCGCCCAGGTCTGCATTAAGACATTACGAGGTTAACAGAGAGCGAGTGGAATCAGCATAAAGGGTGCACCCCTAACATCTTGGGTTATTTCTCTCCAGAGATGAAAGATGATGCTCATCGTGATAATTTCTGCAGTCAAAGAAGGACCCACTTGCCCCTGGGTTGGCTCCCACGAAGCCACGGAGCTCATCAGCTGGACAGCGTGTCCCAGGGGATGGGTGGTGAGCCACACACAACTAGCAGGTCCAAAAAAGCAACAGGAAGGTCCCACAAATCCCCTGTATCTCCCCAGAGTACCTCAGAGCCCGGCCACTGGCTTCCCGGCGAGGGGCCCACTGGCAAGAGCCTCAGACTAGAAGATTCTCTGCCCAGATTTCTCCCAGCAGCAGAAGCAAAACCACCAGGAGCCCATCAGGAGGGCCCTCACCTCCCAGCATCACCCGCCCTCCTGAGGCAGGAGCCACAGGACAAGGGAGGCCACCCAAGATTTATAACATCTGGTGCATGCACCAATTTAAAAACCAATTGCTTCTGAACAGTGAGCTTTCCTGTTCATAGTCTAGCCCTAAACAACATAAGGGTGAAGGAGATTGCTGTTTACACAAATGTGGAAGCAGGACCCAGAAAGGGCATCTCCCTTGTGTTAGAAATCTGGCTGCTCTAAAGAACTTCCTGTTCTCAGAATCACCTCTCTTTGCACACGTGCTCTGATTGCCCCATAACAAACCCTCTTCACTGAGCCAATTGGAGGTGAGCGATGGTTTAAATATTGCTGCTGCAGGGCTGCCACCACTACTTTGAAAAGCACTCCCAAGGAGCCACCGGGGGTGGGGGGCACAGCCTGCTGGCCGGATGCAGTTGCAGGCCAGGAGCCTAACACGCACGTAGGCACTCACTGCCTTCTCCTCCTCTCAAGTTTCCTGAAGTTCTGTTGATTGTTCCCCGCAGGTCCCAGCTCTTCCTGAAAGTAGCACGAGCTCACACAGTGGCCACAGGCTTGGCACGAGGGGTGCCGCTGAACCTGTGGGCCCTTACCCATGGCCGGGAGGACTGGGCCAGGCGGGCTTTCAAAGGAGCCAACCCAGAGAGCTCAGGTTCCAACCCTCTGAAATCCCTCCCTGTAGCAAGATGACTATGGCCTGGTCATTTCCCTACCTGCTGCTGCCCCTGCCATCAGAGGGAAGAAGAATCTGGGCCTAGAAGAGGGGTTGCCGTGGGCTGGAGCCCAGCCCTGGAGGGCAGGCAACCAGACATCCGTCAAGAGTGAGTATTGACGTCTATTGACTGTCTGTGGACAGAGGCTGCATCAGGAGCTTCGGGAGTTACGGAGGATCAGCCTCAGAGGAAGGCCTAGAAATACCACATGACCCATGCGGAACACCCCCCGAGCCCTAGCCCTGTGCAGAGGCCTGGCCTACACCACACCAGACACAACACAGTTCCCTCAGCTGAGATAAGAATGTATCGTAATCAAGCGTCCCTTGGTGCAGGGGTTCCTAACAGTACCCCCTCTCCCATGGACTATTTGGAAATTCAGGCAATGGGGTTTGGGTTGTCATAGTGCCTGCGGTATGCTGGCGGTCCTTAGAAGGTAAGAACCAGAGATGCTAATCCTCCGGCAACCCAGGAGATAGTTTCACAGTTAAGAGTCACCCTGCTCGAAGCACCAGCAGTGTCCTTGCTGAGAAAATGCAGCGCCTACCATTCCTCCCCTTAATTCTCAGCCTGATTTTGTCTTGTCTCCCTTGGATAAATTTCAGTCTCATGCGGTGCCCTGCAGGGTGGGGACTCAGGAGCATCTGTGCGAGGATGCTTCCTCAGGCAGGGAGCTGGCTAGCACGGGAAGCTGGGTGGGTTAGTGTCACAAGCATGGACTTGAGGGAGCTTTCCAGGGTGAAATCCTGCCTGTGTGACAGTGGTCATGTCCCCATCTGTACAGGTAGTCATTTTCTCCTCCTTCCTAGAGGTTATGAGGATTTACTGCCATCATGTATTTACAGGGCTGTGCTCCATACATGTAGCACTTTCTACTGTTTAGGAACTGTTAGCCCAGGAATCTGGATTTCAGTTGTTCAGGAGCCGACATAGTAGGATAGAGTAGAATGAAGACCGATTGGGACGTAGAAATGGAGCTTCAAACCCCAGATCTACTTTTTTACTCACGAGGTCGGAAGCCAATCAGCTGACCTCTCAAAGCCCCGTCGTTTCACACCTGAAAACATTCATGTACCAGTAAATCCTTCACAGGGTTATTGTGAGGATTAACGGATATTAGGAAGTGAAAATGATTTGATCGCTCTAAAGAGAAGCTGAAATATAATGTGTTCCATTCACATATAAGCATCTAAAACTAGAATATCCACCCATATATTGATATTTTCTCCTTCACTTAAGATGATATCATTTCCTCTGTGACTAAAAGTAATCAACGTGATGACATATAGAAAGATGTTCAGCCTCACTAATAATAAAAGATGCATATTAAAATATCAAGAGACCATTTTTCAGAGAGCACATTGGCAAAGATTCAAAAGGCAGACGACACTCAGTGTTGGCAAGGGAAACAGGCTTATTATATATAAACATCGTGGGTGGAAATATTAATTGTTACAATATTTCTAGAAGACAATATGGCAAGAACTACCAAAAATTATATATATGCATACATATTTATATATAAAGGAAATAATTAGTAATTACCCCAAAAAAACTGTACAAAGATGTTTACTGTCACATTCCTTACAAAGGATAAAAATTGGAAATAGCCTAAACGTTCTTTCACTGGAGATTGGTTAAATAAATAATGCCACACCCATATACTGAAATATAAGCAGTCATTACAAAACATAAAATAGAGCTATATGGAGTCTTGTGGAAAGAAGTTTGTATTAAATTATTGAGTGGCAAATAGCAAATTGTTGGACAGTACCCTGGTACAATCCCATTGTTGTGAGGAAAAAATATAAATATTTTATAGCTACATTTCAAAAGTTTGAAAGAAAATATGCTAGACTCAGGGGTTACCTCCAAGGAAGAGACTAAGGGTGAAGGAGAGAAAAAAAATTCAGTTTACATCTAGAGGTGCGTTATATTCAGAAGTACATTCCACCTGAATGCCAAGTGGTCAGATGTTTAAATTCAGCCAACGAGGACGCCAAAACCAACACACACTTTTTTTTTTTTTTTTTTTTTGCAGTATGCGGGCCTCTCATTGTTGTGGCCTCTCCCGTTGCAGAGCACAGGCTCCGGACGCGCAGGCTCAGCGGCCGTGGCTCACGGGCCCAGCTGCCCGCGGCATGTGGGATCTTCCCAGACCGGGGCACGAACCCGTGTCCCCTGCATCGGCAGGCGGACTCTCAACCACTGCGCCACCAGGGAAGCCCCCCAACACACACTTTTATGCTAAAGCTTTATTATTGCAATTTTTAAATACTTATTTCTTTTCTTTTCTTTTATTTATTTTTTTGGCTGCGTCAGGTCTTAGTTGCGGCACACAGGGTCTTCATTGAGGCACGCGGGATCTTTCATTGCGGCGCGGGATCTTCATTGTGGCGCCCGGAGCTCTCTCTAGCTGTGGTGTGCGGTTTTCTCTCTCTGGTTGTGGCGCGCGAGTTCCAGGGCACGTGGGCTCTGTAGTTTGCGGCATGTTAGCTATCAGCTAGCATATTCTCTCCTGTCATTCATATTAAGTATCCGCTATTCCCCCTATTTATTTATCTATTTGAAAGTTCGTAATTTTTGTGCATAAAAGTAACACACATAGTGCAGCACTTCACTCTTGCAATAATAAATGCACATTTTTACTTCCACTCATTGATAAGATTCTGACATATAAAGCACAAAAGAGATTCCCACTCCAAGTTGTATCTAGAGGGCTTGCCTTTATTTCAAAATCAATGTTTAACTATTAAAAAATCTGAATGCCACACCTTGTTCATATCACTGCTGTCATTATGATTACATATGATGCAGTCACACAACCATTGACCACACACAGGTTCAGCGAGGCCGGAAATGATGTTGAAGTCGGTCTCAACTGTCTGTCCCTCCAAAGGCAAAACTGAGGCCAAGTATCAGATCTGGGCAGAATACTAAGGCCAAAGTGGCCTCTGGTCCGTCTTGAACTTATTCTTGTCTACGTTGTTTGATTTCTTTTTTTTTTTTTTACAAGAAGAATGTATTTCTTTCATGATTGAACAGATATTTCTATTAAAATCACACACACAAAAACTAGCACCCCATCCTCGAAAAACAAAAAAACAGATGGGCGAGAACATTGGATTGAAACTCTAAGTAGTTCTCAACCTTAGTGAATAGTGGGTGTTATTTGGTTATTATTTGATGCTAGATTCTATGGTCTGAGAGCTTGCAGTCCACTCAGGGATCAGCGTGACCCATGGCGCCTCCCACTCAGGAGTCCCTGATGGAGTCAGCTATTTACCCAGCATCAGACTGCCCTCCCTCCACACCATGATTTGAAGCATTGCAGAAGCAGTGTCTTGAACACAGATCTGACTACCTCAAGCGCCCGTGCAAAGCTTGCTAGGACTTCTTTCACTGACAGGATAAAGCCTAATCCCTGGAGTGACATTTAGCATCTTCCAAAGGATGTCCCCACCGTACCTCTTCACTCCATCCTTCCCCTGCAAACCATGCTCCTGGCACCCTGGACTCTGCTCCTCTGTTCCCTTCACCTCAAGTTCTCTTCCTGGTGAACTTGTATTCACCCTTCAAGATCCAGTGCCAACATCACCCCCTCAGTGTAATTCTCTTCCCCCGCATCCCAGCAGAATTCATCTGTCCGTGCTGCCTGCTTAGACAGAGAGGTCCCCTCCCCAGTCTGCAAATTCCTGAACATAGTTACCACATCATTGTCACCATTCATCCCAAGCCCCCTGCACGCAGCAAATCCGTCCTTCCAGCAAACAGAAGGACCTTAGCAAATGGTGGAAGAAAGAATGAATAGATGAGTATAGACCACTGGTACCAATTTTTCGTGTGAATTTTATGCCCACCCCTTGATATTCATGGAAATGTTCTGAACAGATTGCAAAGCCAGAGCTGGGAATCACTGGACCGCTGGTTTTCAAGCCCCATTCTCCAGAGACCCCAAGTTCAAGGCAGTGACTGAGGGCAGCTGTGAGGTCCCAGGAGAAGCAGGGGCCTCCCAACTCAGTTATTTGGTACAGCACAGACCCTCACTGGTCCTTATGTGCACGACCCCAGGGAGAGTGTGTATGTAGTATTCCTTTTCATATTCTTTTCCTGTATAGTTTATTACAAGACACTAAATATAGCTCCCTGTGCTATACAGTAGGACCTGTTTATCTATTTTATATATAGTAGATTGTATCTGCTAATCCCAAACTCCAAATTTATCCCTCCCCCTCCTTTCCTATTTGATAACCATAAGTTTGTTTTCTATGTCTGTGAGTCTGTTTCTGTTTTGTAAATAAGTTCATTCATATTATTTTTTAGATTCCACATATGAGTGATATCATATGACATTTGTCTTTCTGTCTGACTTACTTCACTTAGTGTGATAACCTCTAGGTCCATCCATGTTGCTGCAAATGGCATTATTTCATTCTTTTTTATGGCTGAGTAATATTCCATTGTAAATATGTACCACATCTTCTTTACCCATTCATCTGTCAATGGACATTCAGGTTGCTTCCATGTCTTGGCTATTGTAAATAGTGCTGCTATGAACATTGTATGCATGTACCTTTTTGAATTAGAATTTTCGTATTTTCCAGATATATGCCCAGGAGTGGGATTGCAGAATCATATGGTAGCTCTATTTTTAGTTTTTTGAGGCACTTCCATACTGTTTTCCATAGCGGCTGCACCAATTTAAATTCCCCCTAACAGTGTAGGAGGGTTCCGTTTTCTCCACACCCTCTCCAGGATTTATTGTTTGTAGACTTTTTGATGATGGCCATTCTGACCAATGTGCAGTGGTACCTCATTATGGTCTTGATTTGTATTTCTCTAATAATTAGCGATGTTGAGCATTTTTTCACATGTCTGTTGGCCATCTGTAGGTCTTCTTTGGAGGAATGTCTATGTAGGTTTTCTACCCATTTTTTTTGATTGGGTTGTTTGTTTTTGTTGTTATTGAATTGCATGAGCTGTTTGTATCTTTAGGAAATTAAGCCTTTGTCAGTCCAGTTTTGCCTGCTTTTAAACTTCATACAAGTTGAATCCTAGAATATGTGTCCTTTTGTGTCTGTCTCCTTTCATTTAACCTCATATCTGAAGTTTCACCCATGTTACTGTGTGTTTTCTTTAGTTGTTAAAACAGCCAAATAAAATACTAGGGAAGAAAAGAATTTAGAAACATGTGTAGTATTATTAGCTGAGTCTCGGGCAGTCTGTAGACTGTAAGCTCCTTGAGAGTAAAAATGATGTCTTATTCATTTTTTTCTGTTTTCGTCCCTTAAAATTATGCCTAGCTCATAATCAGGGCTCAACAATTTTTGGTTGAATTGAAAATTATTATTATTGCATAGACCATCTGGCCTTTTATATTCTGAGTTTTTGGGGGTTTTTTAATCCACAGCCTAATTGCCCCTCCAACCCCATCTCCCCAACACAAGCCTGCCTGGATGGACTCTGCCCTTTGTCTTTCCTCTCCAGGCTGTGCACAGGCTCTGTCCCCGGTTTTGGCTCTGTTACTTCCCTCTCCAGACGCTAGAATGACTCACTGGGGTGGAAAGAAGGGAGCAGGGAAGGAGTATGGCTGAGTGGCTCAAAGATCTAGACAGAAAACTGTCAGTAGAGGATCGTGGCCGGGCCAGGAGAAGAGCTGGAAGCAGCCTAGATGCAGTGGTCAGACAGGAGACAGAGGCAGGCCCGGTGAGGGCTCCCCACCCGGCCTGGGCTCCAGACACCAGCTCCGTGGAGCTCCCTGGTGTGGGTCTTTCCTCCTGGGTGTGCACCGCGGCCAAGTTCAGAGCTCACCCCAGCTGTCGGGGCACACTGTCACTCCAGCTGTTACTGAGCAATGGATTCCTGTTGCCAAGATATGGATTTGGTTTTAATAACAGTTAGTGCAAACACTGTAAATTTACTGCTGCGAGAGAGAGTTTTTGAAAACGTCCACTCTGGCTATAATTTTTCAGCCGTGCCAGCTGTTTGCGCTCAGCTCATACCTGACGTGGTGCTTTGAAATGGCAATCACTGTATTTATAAGAAGGCGAGGACTCATAAATATGTCACAAGTGGAATATACAACGCCATATTTCACCATTTTCTATTTCAAAATTGTGAGTTATGACTGCAGAAATGCACGCCCATTAAAGGTGATATGATGTATTTTCTGCCCTGTTCAGGAGTCCATCCATCATTCAGACAATAAAGAAAACCGCACTTACTTTTTTCATGTCGTCTGTAATTTATGATCCCCAAAAAGCTGTAACCTTTTGGCAGGCTTTGCAGAAACCACTGCACTGTTAGCAACTAAATAACCTTTTATAAGGTTTTAAATGTGTTGCTACAGTCTCAATGCACTTGCTGTATTGATCCAGAAGATCTTGGGGGGAAAAAAAAGGAGTGGGAGGAATGGAGGAAGATGATCTATAAGCAGATCGATAACGGCATATAGATTGTTGAAAGATGCTTCTAATGATTTTTGCCAGCCATCATCTTTCAGCACGCCACGCCCCATCTCTTAGGCTTCGGTCTTGGCTGGAATTGATTGACCTTGCTTTTTTGCTCCCTCCCTCCCTCCTATTGAGCAGCCAGACGGGGGAGAAGCAGAACGAATTGGCCACCACAGGCTCTTTGCAGAAAAGCTCTGAGAATCACAGGGCTGGAAGGTGCCGTCAAGACTAGCTCAGTGCCCAGATGAGGAAACCGAGGCCAGCCAAGCGGCTGTGACTTGCCCAAGGTCAGGTGGAGATTTAGGAGCAGAGCTCTGATGCAGATTCCTGGTTTTCAGCCCATGCTTTCCCCAACTCTTCCACTCCGCCGTCTCATGTTTGCCCTGGAGGAAGAGGGTGTGCCCGGAGCAGGTGAAGGCATTTCTGCTGAGCTCCGCGGACCCAATAAATCTGTCTGGCAGTGAGATGTAGTGGGAAGATGATAAGCTTGGAAATCAGACAGAACCGGACTGAAACCGGACCCACCTCTCACTCCCGTTGGCAATAACCAGCCCATCTGGGTCTCTGCTACTCCACCTGCAAGATGGCATAATCCACCTTGTAAGGTGGTGGGGAATGATTAGATCTGGTGTCTGGGTGACACCAAGCTCAAAGCCTGTAAGTGACGAGGGAGCAGTAAAAGTGAATGATTCCCCGTCCTGCCCCATTCAGCCTCCTCCCATCTCTAGCATTTTCTGTGTTCTCCTCCCTCTCCCTTTGCCCCACCTTATCCTCCAGGACAGTGGCAATGGAAACCCTCCAGAAAGAGCCAGCTATGGGAGAAAGTTGGGTGAGCTTTTCAACCACAAAATCTTTGGTGCAGAGGCGTTACCTTAATTGTCAACAATGGAAGCAGCAGGGGGGTGAATACAATTAATTTCCTCTCCTAAACACAAGTGGAGCCAGGCTCCTGGAGCTCAGAGACCAAGCCTGGTCAGTTCCCTCTAGAGGGGCCCACAGGAGGCCATGGGTAATAGAGCTTTTAATACTATATTCTTGGTAGGAAACATTTGCAGGGAAAAAAACCTCCTTGTGAAGCGACCAGGCTGTGGTGCAGTGAATATGTCTCAGGGGACCTTCCCACCAGACAGCCCTGCGTTCTCAGAAGCAGTGCTTTCAGCCCCAGGAACATGCTGCTTGGGAGCAGAAGTGGACAAATGGCCTGCAGGACAAATCCGGCCACAGCTTGTGTCTGTAAATAAATTCCATTAGAACACAGCCACGCCCATGGAATTATGTATTGTCAAAGGCTGCTTTCAGCTACAACTGCAGACGGGAGTACAGTGTCCGAGAGGGACTGATTCCAGGACCCCCTCAGATACTAAAATCCACAGATGCTCGAGTCCTTTATATAAAATGGCGTAGAATTTGCATAGAACCTACACCCATCCTCCCGTATCCTTTAAATCATCTCTAGATTATTTATAATACCTGGTACGATGTAAATGCTACATAAAGAGCTGCCTGTGTGTGACAAATTCAAGTTTTGCTTTTGGGAGCTTTCTGGAATCTATTCTCCAAATATTTTCCATCTCTGAGGACGCGGAACCCAGTGGATAAGGAGGCCCAGTTGTAGTCTCAACAGAAACCAGAAGACACGCCAAGTCTAAGACAGTTACCAGTTAGCTCTTTCCCCGAAAAGAGCTGCAAAGCCCTGCCCTGAAATCCACCCAGCTATGCCACAGGCCAGAGGGCCTTCCCAGCCGCAGGTGACGGATAAATATATGTGCAGTGATTTATAGTTTACAAAGTACTTTCACGAATGTGATCTTGAGAAAATCTCCCAGCAATCCCGTGAGATGGAGATTCTGATTATTCCTGGGTTATGGAGACACATACTGAGACCCAGGAGCCAGAGAACTTGCCCAAGTACCCATGGGTACTCAGGGGCGGAGCTGAGCCCTGAACCCAGGCGGGGTGACCTGAGATGCCCAGCCTCCCCACTACCCAACCCAAAACAGGAAATTGGATGCCCTTCCCACGCCCCTGTGTGCCATTGCCAACCAGCTGGTGACCTGGGAAAGTCACTTGGCCCCTCTGGACCTTAGTTTCCTTACATCCAAACGAAGAGTCACTTCCCAGACTTAGAGAACAAACTTATGGTTACCAGGGGGGAAGCATGCGGGGAAGAGATAGTTAGGGAGTTTGGGACTGACATGTACACACTGTCATATTTTAAATGGACCAACAAGGACCTACTGTAGAGCACAGGGAACTCAATGTTGTGTGGCAGCCTGGATGGGAGGGGAGTCTGGGGGAGAATGGATACATATATATGCATGGCTGAGTCGCTTTGCTGTGCACCTGAAACTACCAAACATTGTTAATCATCTCTACTCCAATATAAAAGAAAAAGTTAACCAAAAATTAGGAGTCGCTAAAACACTCATTTTGAAAGATGCTAAGGGGCTCTCCAACGATGCAGGTACACTGTGAAATATTTCCTGGAGCCAGGGGGGAACCCACTTCCTCACTTCCTTCGCCCAGTCTGATCCACCCATGGACAGGCCATAGGGGAAGCTAGTGAGGCAGACCTGAGGGTGGAGAGGGGAAGCCCCACTCTGTGGACTGGCCCGCCTAAAGCCCACGGGGCCCCTGGACCCCACTCGCCACGTCAGAGGATGGACACAGTAAGAGTGAGCCCAGAGAGGCTGCCCGCACACACAGGATGCCTCGCTGGCTCCTGGTCATTAGGCTCCAGGCAGAGAGCATTTTCTGCGAGGTCGGAAAAGCCCCTGCTGCCTGTCACTGGAGGGCTGCCCCTCACCACTGTGGGGTAGGGCGGGTCAGGGGCAGGTGATGACAGAGGTAAGAGCGGTCTCCACTTTGTCACAAGCCCTGCCATCTCTCTGTGTCGAAGTCGCCATGTCTCTCTCTCCCTCTCTCTCTCTCTCTCTCTCTCTCTCTCTCTCTCTCTCCCTCCTGCTCTCTCCCAGAGCAACCCCCCCAAATCATTATTAACATTATAAATAAAAACGAGCGGCAAGTTATTAAATATAAAATATGCAGAATTCCTCCCAGAGCTCGCCGGGCAGTTCATAAACGTGACGGCTTAATTTTGCTGCCGATCCAGGCAGTTGATGAAGCATCGCTGGCTCCTGGGCTAATTGAAGCTGTTAACGAAGTGCAGGAGAGAGATGATTGCAGGCAGCCCCTGTCCTGCCCGCGGGGAGCAGAGGGGCGTCTCTGCCCTGTCACTGCAGCCACTGCACCAGGGCCTCGGAATCCCCAAAAGCGAGCTCCTTCCCTGGACCCACAGCTCTGCAACTCGGAATCTCCATCTGGAGTCACTTTAAAAGCCAAAAGAGGTCCCTGAGCCTCCCATGGAGAAAAGCAGTTTCAAACACACATTGGGGTAGAGTCGATATAGGGTTGGTTTTAGGATAATCTGAGGGATTCTGACTCTCAGGGGCCCTGGCCCTCAAAACCCAGGCCGTGTGGAAACAACCCAAATGTCCATCAACAGACAAATGGATAAACAAACGCTGGCATATTTATACCATGGAATATCATTCGGACATAAAAAATGAAACAAAGGACTGACACCTGCTACACGTGGACAATCCTTGAACACATTATGCTAAGTGAAAGAAGCCAGGCACAAAGGTCACATGTGGTATGGCTCCATTTCTATGAAATGTCCAGAAGAGGTAAATCCAGAGAGACAGAAAGTAGCTGAGTGATGGGCAGGGGCTGAGGGAGGGGAGAGTGGGAAGTGGCTGCTCACTGGGGACAGGTTTGCTCTGGGGTGATGAAAACGTTTGGGAGTAGATAAATGTGGTAGCCACACAATATTGTGAATTACCAAACGCTACAGAACTGTTCACTTTAAAAGATTCATCTCATGTTTATATGTATTTTACCTCAATGTAAGAAAAATGAAAAAAGCAAAACAAAACCGAGGCCAAGTTTAACTTGATGCCTTTACGCCAACCATACTGGCACCTCTTCACAGGCTTCTCGTTCTTCAATTCAGAAACCCTGTCAAGACCTAGCTCCATTCTCCTGGTATGACAAGGGGTGACCATAGGCCTCCAGCTTCCTCTTCAACCCATCCGAGCATCAGAAACAACTGCCCACCCTTTGCCCCAGTTGGGGGTTTGGGGCAGGAGCAAGGGAGCCTGCGTGAGGGAGAGCTCAGTATAGCAGAGACAACTACGTGTTTGAAGTCAGGAGAAATTTACTGCAGTCCTGGTTCTGCCGTGGTCTAGCTGTGAGATCATGAATAAGTCCCTTAAATTCTCTGATCCTCACTTTCCTCATCCATCACACAGGGATGGCCGTGTCAGCTTTGCCTTCTTCACAGATTTGTTGAAAGCATCCAATGAGATACTTTGTGTTATCATTATTGGTACCTCTTTAAAAACCAGTGTATTCTGCTCAACATCACTAATCAACAGAAATGCAGATCAAAGCCACAATGATATATCACCTCACACCCGTCAGAATGGCTATCATCAAAAAGCCTACAAATAGGGCTTCCCTGGTGGCGCAGTGGTTGAGAGTCCGCCTGCCGATGCAGGGGACACGGGTTCGTGCCCCGGTCCGGGAAGATCCCACATGCAGCGGAGCGGCTGGGCCCGTGAGCCATGGTCGCTGAGCCTGCGCGTCCGGAGCCTGTGCTCCACAACGGGAGAGGCCACAATGGTGAGAGACCCGCATACCGCAAAAAAAAAAAAAGAATTTGTGCAGCTACTATGGAAAACAGTATGGAGGGTCCTTAAAAAAACTACAAACAGAACTACCATATAATCCAGCAATCCCACTCTTGGGTATATATTTAAAGAAAAGTAAACACTCATTCGAAAAGATACATGCACCCCAATGTTCATAGAAGCATTATTTACAATAGCAGAGATGTGGAAGCAACCTAAGTGTCCATCAACAGATGAATGATAAATAAGATGTGATACACACACACACACACACACACACACACACACACACACACACACACA